>NW_017537601.1:34566-71817 GCF_001853355.1 Bactrocera latifrons
CTTCTGTCTGCAAAGGCGTCTCGCTTCCTTCTTCAACTCTCGGTATCTATCCCATCCCGCACGTGTTGTGGTCGATCGTAACGTTGCGAGATAGGCAGCCTGTTTTCTTTCCACTGCGACACGGCACTCCTCGTCGTACCAGCTGTTCTTTTGCACTTTCCGAAAACCAATGTCGTAGTTAGGAATTCTGGGATACTTATATTAATTTCTTCGTAGTGGGGAATATTATCTCTGATAATTATAGCACTCCCCCCTCTTGCATTGTTATTTGGGTGGTTCGAGCAATACGTCTTGTAGTTTTTGAATCTAACAAAAGTCTCATTTGTAAAATGAGTCTCTGATATAAGACAGATATCAATTTTTTCAACATGGAGTAATGTCTCTAATTCTTTAGAACGTTTGAGCAARCCATTTGCATTCCAGGTCATAATTTCATTCGTTTTCATTTTTGCGCCTTACTGCGACATGCCTAGTTTTTCTAAAAAACTGCTAATCATTTGCTTAGAAGTTCATCGCTCGCGAATAATTTTTATTGGATTTGGCTCATCTTGAAACCCAACGAACCGCAGTTATCGTATTTTTTTAATCATTTCACTTGATGAATCGACAAGAGCCTTTTTTGAGCGACTGACAAAATTGTGTGGGATCTAACGTCTTGTTGTGATTCACGATCTCGATTGAATTCAGCATACCATCGGTAAACACTGGTCTTCAATGGTGCTTCATCGCCAAATATTGAATTACATATAGTAAGTTCTTCGATGCACTTCTGCTGAAACGTCACGTCGCGTWGAAATATTTGCGATTTAATTCYATTTTTGGCTGAGATGAATATTTTAAAAGCACATAAATCAAAACAAAGCCTTGATCAGCTACCCAAATTATACATGCCTTTTGCAAGTATTATTTGATTCCAATTGGAAGGGATACTTTTTCCACCTTGATCGGGTTCGAGACCGATCTAAAATCTCTTCCTTACTGTGGGTCCGGCACTCGGGGGTAGTGCTACTGCAAACTGCAAACTTTCAATTCCACAATTCTTTTGTTTCAACTTCTTTACGTTTAAACCACAGCCACCCCGTATCTCCCCAAAAGGCCCAACCCAATGAGAAGATTGGAGCGAACTCCATGGCCTAACTACTTCGCTTGGTACCAGATTTAAGTCTCCGATCAGAACTTGTAGATTTTAGTACTACCAGTTAAGCATATTAGAAGGGATCTTTTTCAAAGTCTATAATATCAGTCCAAACTGCGTACTATAGCACTATTTTTAACAAGACTCTCCTGAAATTTCAAGGCAAGTCAAGTCAAATAACAGACATAGTGCATATTGGATTTTAGTCGCTTCTTATGGCAGTTTTTACCCACTGCCCGCTGATGGAGCAGAACTGAGTATATCACATCTGCCGCTAAATTTGTTTTACCCAGAAGGAAATATCAGAGACAGTATATAGAAAATATCAAAAAGACCAGCATGACCGACCAAGTCGATTTAACCATGTTAGTCTATATAACCACAAAAAACCAACTGTGGAGGGTACATAGTTTTGTTTTGTTTTGTAACGTATTTTACAATTATTGAATTTGAGTTTGATCTGTCGCAACTCCCCTTATTTCTCTGATACTTGCTTCTGTTACCATAAAATTAGAAAATATTGAGRCCAGAACTTCTCCGTAGCATAGACCTTAAATTTTTTTCTGTTTTCTAAATTTTCTAGGTATTTATGAAGAGCTGTTAATTCTCTAGCCTTCAAAATAATAGTAGATATTTTCAATTGAATGCTATTCGGTTGCCATGGTTTTGTATTCAGAAATATAAATTTTCTAATTGTTTTTCTCCTGCGAGAATCTTTCATTCAGCTTCAATTCATTCCGCTCCATTTATTGCTTTGCTACTCTCTAAATTTCTTTGTGGAATTGAAAACTATTAAATATTTATAGCTTTCAACTTCTTTTGTTTAACACGCATGCGCCGATACTATTGCTATCAGAAAGCTAAATTATTATTCACATAAAACGGGTGTGGCGAATCAATTCGTCGCACATTTGACGCTTTGAAATGGTGTGTTAAAATTTAGAATCATTAAAAGGAAAGCAAAAGAAGTGAACTTAAAATAGAACTAAAATACTGAATGTTAAGCTTAAAAGAAAAAGCTAGCAAAATATGACCAATGGATGCCACAAACCTCAATAACAGCGCGTCCAAATATTTGTACACTTATTAATTTGCATAAAACATGAAAAGGCCGTCAAATATATTTTTCAAAATTATTTCAGTCTAATTAATAATAAAGAAACACACACGTGATTAATGAAAACCGAGCCTTTGCTGCCCTTCCCATTCTCAATTCAACTGCCATTTCAACTCAACTCACCATAACCTTGAATTTCAATATCATTGTGGATTCTCTCACAATCAACTGCAGAGACCAATATGAGCGCAGCATTCCCAAGAAGATAAACTGTTTATAAAAAAGTAATGTCTCATGCATAAAAATGCGTCGCTGCTTCGGCTGACGTTCCCACTACTTTTTGTTGTTTTGTATATCTGCATTTGCGACTACAACTTTTTATTAAAACGACAGTGACACTTCAAGGCGAAGTATGAAACTCATAATTAATAATGAGTTTTGAATATTTCTGGCCGAGCAGACATGATTGATCGTGGCTGTAWGTAGTTGTGTTGGAATTTATATAGAATGGGTGTCGTTTTGCCGTACTGAAGGCGAATTGGAGATATTATATTTGTATAGGTTTGTAGATCCAACTTTAACAACCAACTTTTTGGTTGTCTGTTTTGTCTGGTCTCGGTCGGTGTAACCGTGATACACGAAAAGCAACAGACTCGCCTTTTGATACAAGCTCAACAAGAGCTTAAAATATAARCAACTTTATTTTTTGTGTTGTCTTATGAATAAATAGCGAGAAAGGAGAGTTTTTGAACAATCTCTCTCAGCAAAGATATTATTAGTGTTGAAAAAATTTAACCCGAGTTAATGTTGATTTTGACACATTGGTAAGATTGGGTTAGATTACAYAGGCTGTCACATTATATATATGTAGATCTAAAGGTCCTTTGTAATACCAGACAACRCGACGTAAACTTCAGCTAGTGTGATTACTGAAACTCTGTCTGGTTTATTCAAACTCTTGACTTACGAAGTTTCTCAGTATCCAAGCTAAGTTCTAGATAAAACCGGATAGAATCAGAACAGGTCTTCCAGCGCGCTAGACGTCCTTCCACCTCTATTAATGATGATGATACAAWGCTTGAAATCGTCATGTTGGCATCAAAGTGATAGTTGAGGATCTCAACATTTTTTTTGGATCGATTCAACRTTTTTTTGATATAAAGCGAGTCAATGCCAAACTCGAACCAAAAGACCAGAATCTTTTTAATTAAAGGGCGAAAAAGAGATGTTTGACWGCTTATSTGAGGATCCCACATTCCTSAAACGMATAATTACTTGTGAGCAGACGTGGWATGACGAAATGAGCGGAAAGTAAAAAAATCTAATCACAATTATATTGGAATAAAATGAGCCTATTTTGAAGGATATTTTAGAATGGCGTACACTATGAGGTCGATCCTATCTCGGATCTTTCTTGAAGACCCTAGAACACCGGTCCCTTGCGTTAGCTAAAACTTCCAAATATAATAATTCAGCAGTCTTGCRAATGCTGGCTTGATTTTTCCATTTCACCTTCCACCATACAATTTTAAGAACTTGGACCGCCAAGTCGCAAAAATTATATCAGGCTATAATTAAGATTTGTATTAAAAAAAAGGGGGAAAAAAATAAAAAAATAAAATAAAAAAAATAAAAAAAATTTAGTCCGGGTCAAATTTGATCATATGATGACACCATGAAAAGTGTTAAAAAAACAAGAATCGCCTTTAATTATGTAATTTATTCGAAAACTTAGCTACTAAACCAGTATTTTCATGGATCATTTTAAATTTAGGTTGCTAATAGATTTCTATTCTCGCTAATATTGCTCCCGAATTCTGCCTTTTTCAAAAACAAAAAAAAAAAAAAAAAACAAGAAAATATAGTAAATGAAATCCAGAATTCTGTGAAACTGATTAAACCCACAGTTGCATTGCTGTCACAGCTAATCACACAACACATCACCCAATAGCACCTCACTGCTGTTGTCCCAGAAGAAGCTTCACTCTACACATGCAAGAGCTTATTGGCTGGCATTCTAATGAGTTGAGCCGTTTGTGTAAATGAAGCGCTTTCGCTGCTCAACCGCAACGACCGCGCACTAAGCGTGGCGTCGCGTCGCTTCGCATAAGTGGTGCTGTTTATGCGCACACTGMCGCGCATGCGTAACAMTGWGTTTGGGTTGTCGGTGCGCCGTTGGCCGGCCCGCATGTCTTTCAACTCACTTCAATTCAATTACGCGGTGAGTGAGTTCAGYTAAGTTGAGCTGTCATGCTTTGTTTACCATACCACTTGATGCTTTCAGCCCGCATTTGCCCTTTGTCTTGTGCTGTGATTCTTACAATTTATTGACCCTTCAGCGCGGCGTCCGCAGCGCTAAGCATAATTCAGCTCACGCTTGCGCGCATGTGCGCGTTCTAACCATCTGTGCATGTGTGTGTGTGTGTTTGCGCTAATAAATACAATGGCACAAAAGTGTGTTTATCACATGACTTTTGTTGTTGCTTGTGCGCTTTTGTTGGTTTTGAGTATTGTTCATTTGTAGTTTGCTCGTATGTGTTTGTTGCTTTTATAGCCTCACTTTATTAGATTTTTTCTGACTTAATTTTTGTTGTTGCTTTCACTGCCCGCAGTATTTTTACATGTATCTCAAGTTTGTTTTTGTTTGTTTTTGTTGTGTATTTTTTCGTCAGTTGACGATTTGACGCCAACCATGGCTATCCATGACGACGCTGAGTTCTTAAAAGTTGTTATTAAATTTAATGACTGCACGTTTAGTTGCAAAAACCACAATAACATGCATATTAAGCGTATTTGTGTTTGCCGCTGATTGACTTGTCTTACCTTTTCCACCATTTTCTCTGCTTTATTTGGGGCCGTTGTCACGGGGTTGCCACCGCTTAAGCCTCAAGACCGTTGCGACATTTTCAACTGCGTAAGCTTCTCCAATTGTTTRTTTGTCCCCATACCACTTTGTTGCGATCCGTTGTGATTATAGTATGACGACTTTGCGGCATTTAGTGAAATATAAACGGGAATTAAGGTTGGCATTTTGCTCGCATTGCCGAGTGAGTTGCAAAATGAACCCCACAAATCCGCCACAGAATGCGAAACACTGTTAGTGGCTCGTCTTCAGTGTTTTCAATTAAGTTTTTTTGTTTTTGGTTTCTTATATTGCGGTTCGTCATTTCGAGGTGGGCCATTCGTGACTTCGCCGMATTAGCCTTTTATGTTACTAGTTTGTCTGCAGCGTTAGCTTCTGCTCATCAAATATAATTCACAATGCAACATTTCCTAAGTGACTTTTTAGTTGTTGTTGTTGCTGCAGGCACCGCGTTTTATTATTTGTCGCTACTTTTTAATCAAATTTAATAATATATGTGTGTGTCACATGGCATTTTTATTAGTATTTGTTGGTGTGAGACGGCCTGGTGAGGTGTTGTATGTAAATGACCTGAAATTGTTATGGGAGCTTAAGTTGTAAAAAATAAAAATTATATTAAAACAGTAAATATTCAACATTAAAATGTGATTGATAAAATTTTATGAAATTACGGCAAAAAGCAACATTCGAAACCAGAGTAGCAATAATATGATTGCGAACGAGCAGAGATCAGTTGCCAGTACGCTTTGCATAATTCCGTTTGGTTATCCCTGATATGTTGGAACGTTTTTGCTATATTTAAAGAGACTAATCAAGATTTATTTGTTATGTAGTAGCTATAATTTGCAAAAACTATCTTGAATTGAAAAGTAATTAGTTTTGACTTTAAGTCTCACAAGATTCTCTGATGTAAGACTTATAAATAGCTTCTACCTGAAAACAATATTAATTTACTTAAGCGGGTATTCCAGTCTAGAGGCATACATTTTAGGTAAATTTTGATGTGACGTAAAAAGGCTATTCATGCTTTTCATATCCATTTTTTTTATATTAGTTTTCTATCGATATGACGAGAATACAGGAAAATATGAAAAAAATGTAAAATATTCAAAAATTAGCAGCTAATAATGAAGGCGGAAAAAATTGTAAYCTAGAATAAATTCAAAATATCTGATTTTACGAAAAAGTTTTCCTTTTGTTTCAAAATATCTTGACTGCCTGACAAAAATATTTTTTRCCAKTTTTTTGGGCTGAYASCAACTTTTAAAMGTAATAAAGATCGAAATCCCAGGATTGGATAGTTACATACACAGACAAGTATATAAAAAAGACACTCAAAATATGATCTTTTTTCACACGAGTAAAACCTGAGAAATCGTTGGTATGYTTTCGAATAAGACAGTTTCGAAAATCAACTCGTTTAGAGATTCGCRTAAAGTTTTTCTCAGTCTTCAAATGATATATAGTACATAAGTCTAAAATATATTCATTCAATCTGCCTTCCACGGCTTTGAGAAAAACGCATTTCTTTCCTCATAACGAGCATTTTTGGTTTCCTTTGATGAGTTGGGTGGTCGTATTTTGGAGCGGTTATTGTTGTTTTTGTAATGGTTTACAGTCTTTGTTCAGATAAAAAACCAGGACGTTGTCTCGTTACGCAGCATGGATACCGATGCAGCAAAAAACCTACATATGTATATGTATCTTCGAAAATAATTTTAATTTTGAAGAATCCTCTTAAAAAATCGATTGCTGGTATTTCTCAACGACTAGAAACCCCTCTTCAATTTCGTATAAGGAGTTATCTTGTTTGCATTGTGTATAAGACTAAATAAAGTTCATAAATTTGGGAGTAATAGAAATAACTTCAAAGCTGACCCTTTATTACGTATAGAATCTATCTTAAGTTAGTACTTCTCAGTTAAAAGGTTATATCTACTTTAAGTCAGAAAAAAACGCTTTATTAAATTTTTTTCAAAATTTTTATATTTATTGCATCTGCTTTTTTTTTGAAGCCTAGCAATAAGTTTTCAAATCTTGTATTTATTTATAAACTAAAAAAGCTTTAGCAAGTGATTGATCTGCTTTGGTAAAACGTTGCTCTTTAGTGCGCAGGCAGATCTCTTATTTTTAGACGAGTTTGATCGCAAGAATGTACCAAAGCATTAGCCAGTTGGTTTGGGTGATCTCGGACTTTAGATATATTATACATATATCTCATTCTGTTGTTCGCTACTTCTTTCTTTACCATAGAAATACCAAGATCTTTATGGATATTTTCATTACGCATGTAATATGGCGAACTTTTACTGCCGGGCACATTTTTGGTCTTAGCGATTATTAAATAAATAAATAAAGAAAAAGAAAAAGTGCCTTTACAAAATTCAACGTACTTTAATAATCGCAGAGTAATTTTCAAAAATTTTGGATACTATGTTATGGTGCGCCTGAAGTGTCGAAGAAAAGTTGTCTATTGCTTAGAAAAATTTTTCGCTTAAACTTATCTCAAAACCACAAATAAAACAATTAATATTACTACAAATGCTTAAAAAAGGCTTAAAAGAGATAGTGACTGATTAATTGAGATTATCTAGAGGTCGTGTCGTGTTATTATCGATTTCGTCACTTTGAGGTGAATTAAAATTACATAAGAGATACTTCTGAATCCAGAAGTCGTTATTGATATTAACCTTGCCTCCCTGAAAAAACAAATCACTCTATTCCCTCTCATGACTTTATTATATTTACGTTACATACTCTTATAGGCTACTTCAATACACTCGACCAACAAAAGTATAGAAATCAATGAAGTAATCACTGAAACATAGCTTCAGCGAAATTTGTCTCGCTATTATAAGTATATATTTACGCATTTGTAATCTATGTTCTCTTCACAGAAATACTTGCTTTTTAATTCTGTTCTGTGAAGTATTGTTTCGAAAAGGGATCCAAGGTGTTTCTCCAGATTTCAATAGCTAGTTTATAAAGGTGTTCGAAGGTTTATTTTTCTTGGGAATCCACTAGGTATGGATCTTAGCAATCAAAGCTGCCAAATGAAATTCAGCCCTTCCGGCATGTCAAACGTTACACTGAAAACACTTCCAACTATCACMAGCAACTTTAGCAATTATCAAACCCAGAAATCGCTAGCGTAACCATTGTATTAATAACAATATTATAATCTCGTGTACACTAATTATAATTACATAAGTGTTGTGTGAAAGTCGGAAACCATTAAAATTAGTTACAGGCACTAATTTTAGATTAAAAAGTGCTTTACTTTAAAACCCCTTTACTCTCAAAGACTCTTGCAACWTTTGAATGAGCGAAATTTGTTATGAATACCGTTGCGAATGCATTTTAAAGCTTTTCTTAAGTAATATTTGTAAGAAAGTAGTTTAATATTACTTTTAAATGAAGGAAACGTTTCATTTCCTACATAACCCCAGCAGAGTTTTTGCATTTTACATAAACCAGACTCAATTAAGWACGGCTTTTTATGCAAACTTTCAAGTTTCCCAGCGTTCACAAATTCGCATTTTRCTTTTACACCATAATTACGGTTAAACCTTTTCATATTTGCAATTATGTTCAGAGTGTTTGCAGATTTATTTAGTTCGACATGAAGCAAAAAGTGTGAGTTATGGGCATTTAATATGCAACTCAGTGTGGAGTGAAAGTGTTGGGTWTGCTATTGAAGTAACCAAGTGTTCCGGCTGCTAATGAAGTATTTGAAAATATTTGTTAATATAAAGGGTGATTCCCTACTTTTTTAAAGAAAAAAAAAACGAAATGTTTATTATCATTCGAAAAACCATTCTTTGACATTAATTTTCTGAAGATTATCTTTTCCAAATGTTGGCCATCCTTTGGCTCTACTTTTCGATGACTCATTCGAGCATTTCGACTCGTTGCTGGTGAATGACACGCCTGATGTTTTTGCTAAAAATCCTGAATCGAAGCGGAATTGTCCGCATAGATTTAAGGCTTTATATATCCTCACAGGGAAAAGTCTGACGGTGTGATATTGCACGATMTTGGTGARCAATYAACCGGCCTAAAACCTGAAAGTATCAGCTCACTCAAGGGTAGGTTATGATCCTGCATTATTTTTGAAGAATTATGGACCGATGAGTGATTTATAAATGGGCCTCATGGCGGAACAAAGTTTGTTTCGCAAACTTTGGATCTTCTTGGAACTATTCCAGTGCCCATAAAGCTAAGCGATGTTGCTTGGTAATGTCAAGGGGGCTCAGAATGCATTTTGTACGCTTTCAATTTAAGATCTTGACAAGTCGTTCCATAAGTCCATAGCACAATCAGACTTGAAATCGGTTGCACTGAAGCTTTAATACCCTTCTTATGTCATTGGAGTGTATAAAAAAATATTACATATTTTATGGACAGTTTGTATGGCAGCTATATATTGTAAGAATCCAATCTGAACAATTTCTTCGAAAAGTGTACCGATTTCTTGGGCAATAATCCATGCCTATTGAAAGTTTCCCATAAAAGAACTTGATTTTGATCGTTCAGTTTGCAAGGCATCTATATGCTATAGAGGTCCGATCGCGGCGTTTTCGACAATTGAGCATTTTTCGAGAAGAAAAGATCGTTTTATATCGATTCTCATAAGCTGAGAAAAATATGCAAGCAGACAAATCGGCTGACAGACATGGCGAATTCGACTCAGCTCGTCACGATGATCAGTTATATATAAGTATATACCTTATAGGGTCTCCGACGGTTCCTTCTGTGTACTACAAACTACGTGACAAACTTAATATATCCTGTATAAAAATAACAGAAAGCGAGTGAGTGGAAATTGCTTGACATCTAATTCATATTCACACACTGATAAAACACCGGATATTTGTGGTTTCCTGCGCGATATGGAAATTGAGTTATGCCCATGTGTCTCTCTCTCTCTCTCTSTGTGTCAGCTTAATTACCTGCTAATAAGCGYCAGCTGCTAGCTGAATTTTCACTCCKTGAGCACTGCATCTACACTRTGACACTTAATTATGTGAACATTGTTGGTCCACAAAATAATAGACTCAATAACGGAGAGACTGCAGCTGGCGCTTAATTGCTCAACATCGTGAGCTTCAACTGGACGTCAGTCGAAACGATTTCGTTGAAGTCATTTAAATCAAAAGTGGATTGAATAAGCAAATAGTATTTTGTTTATCGCAAGTGCTCGGCTACTTAAGCTCACTCGCAGTATAGTTATAAATTCATTTATGTCTTCTTCGTTGAGTCCACGTCAGTTCGAATAGAAGCACAGCGCATTCGAATTGTCGCTTGACCCAATTGCACATTTTCACTGTAGTTTATTTTCAACGCTCAGTTTTTGACTCATCTCACTGCTCATCTCACTGCTCATCTCAATTTCCTGCACTTTTCTTTGCCTTATTTCCGCCGCGCGCGCCGGCGGCAGTTCTTTTATGGTATTTTACATGCAACCCGAATTAGAACCGCAAGCTCTGACTGACTGTCTACARAACGAAATTTGCGGAATGATTTAATTAAGTGAAAACAAAGTGGCACAAAAGAAGCATCTCCCTCCGACATCACTGTTTCCTCCAACCACAGTGCAAAGCTGAAGCTTGATGTGCKCCACACCAGGGCCAAGTGAGCGTGTGAACTGYGCGGACTGTGGCGTTGAGTTCGCCAGCATTTTTCACATGGTCAAAAAGTGTAGTCGGAAGATTTAAGTGGGTCGCATGTACACTTTCGTTGCGGTTGCTCGTCTTGTTGTTGTTGCTAGTATCGTTTTGGTTGTTCCTCTTGTTGTGGTTGCGCGTCTTCTTGTTGTTACTGTGTGTCAGTGGAGCGCAGCGAGTTCCCTTTCGTTGTCACAGCGTGATGTGGGTGAAGTGTAGAGATTACGCTCCTCTCACCCCTCTCTYGTGTGGGCGACGTTTTGCAAAATAGCTGCAAACAAGCTAGTCTGTGCCTTTTCGTATTTGTAGTTGCTCGGACGCTGATTTAAACAACTGCAAGTGCTGGCAATGTCTTACGCTCTGTGCGCCCAAGCTAATGTATTGACCAATTTTCTATTAAATTGCTTAATTGTATGAAATTATCAGAAATTAAGAATTTTCCAGTAATTTTGTATTTGATAGAAACTAGAAAATTTAGTTAATTTAACATTAATCGAGAGATAGTTGAATATCTCGTAAATTTTCTAGGATCTAAGGAGAGTTAAGTAGAAAAATAAAAAAAACCTTCGCATGATGAAGATTAATCTGGAGAAATCTTWTTCTCAGTTTCTATGAACGCTGGATTTCTTTGTATATGTATATATATAACCTACTATACGACTATACCGCTATCTATAATAAATAGGCACATTCGCCTCAATTTTTTTTGCTCTGCTTCTCAAAGTTTCAGCGCCCCTGCAGCTCTACGCAACACTTGCCGCTGTCATTATCACAGAGTTTATTTGCACTTGCAGACAGTTTTTCACACAATTTAAATTTTAATTTGTACGCCTCGTTCGTGGTCTCCCGCGTGGTCTGTGGCCGCGCAACGAGGCAGCCAAGCGGAATGAAAATGCCCGACTATTCCACTTATAAAGACGCCACAAAAGGGTGTGGTGGTGGGCACACGGCGCGCTGATCGCTTGTGGGACAGCCGCTGTGGTCAATGTGAGTCGGTGTGGCGGCAGCTTGTGGTGGCAATTGAATTAGGCGAGATTGGATTGGATGGTGGAGYAGGGTGAGTGAGAGTGTATTGTAGATGCATCGAGTATATTGGAGGAAGCAATTAACATTAAAAAAAGTTGTAGACATCTGTATGAGTGTATTTGAATTTATTGGACAAGTGGCGGCGACGCGTTTGCGATGATTCCGTCTCCGGCAACAATTTAAATGTTTATTTAATTTGTATAAGTATGCATATTAGATGTAGATAATTAATGTAATGCGTAAAGAGCGGCCTTTACTACAGTTTCGCTCATAAAAAATGCAGTAATACCCTCATTTTCCAGCCGTTTTGGTTTTGGGAAAGTTTTACTGCATTTTTATGTTTTTTTACATACATACTAACATAAATAAATATATATATATACATACATACATACATTTATCTATATATACTTACACACACCTGCTTTAGGTTAATAAGAATTTCGTTGATTTTCTGCTTTTTAATGAACTCGTGACCGCTTTTGACTTGTTGACCTGCGCTCGTTGACTTTCGGCTTTCCACATCTAACTTTCTTCTCTGCATTTAATTACTAATTTATATGCGTTAATCACCTGCCGTGGATGCAGCGATATGTTGTTACCTCAACGTTTTGTTGCTTGTGGCCAGCTGGGCTGCGTTACCTGCAAGCTTTGATTTGATTGTTGAGGTGCCACATCCGCTTCGCTGGTCGGCCTGCTGTGGCTGCGCCGCTGGCTGAGCTTTCTTTGGGCGCACGTATACACATGAGTGCGTTAATAATTAAGCAGAGCAGAGCAATGGAATACGCTGAATAAATGTTTGTTGAAATCATGTTGAAATGTATACGGTTTCCTATCTTGGTCCAGTAGTATCGGTTTAGTTGAAACATGTTCAARTTGAATGGTCATTCAAATCTAGAACGTGAGAGATTTATAGTTATTCTTTTTTGCGAACTTTTCAAATATATAAATTGTTATATATGTACATACATATATATACCTTTCAGTAAATTATTGTASTACTGTGAKCAAATTGAAAGATGAATTTTGTCCATTTCATTTCCTTCAAAGTAATCCCCTCCCGCTGGAATACACTTATGYCAACGAATTTTCCAGTCATCACAGCACTTGGAAAAATCTTCCATCGTGATGGCCATCAGTGCCTTCTACATTCAGCTTTTATATCCTTAATTGAGTCAAAAAGCTATCCTCGGAGTGGTCGTGTCAATTGCCAGAAGTAACACGCTGGTAAATCAGACGAATGCGGTGGGTGCAAAATGGCGACGTTTTTCTCAACATATTATACTTTTATCCTGCAATACTTCACCCAGTGATAGTTCCACTCCTTTAGTACGTCTAAAAAATGCGTTTACTGGAGGTCTGYAAAGTAAACGGTGATCCATTTCGAGGGTTTCTACTTTTTTTTAAAGAAAAAAACAATATCTAATAATATCTAGATTATATATATAAATATATAATATATAATCTCAATCTTAATGGCTAATTATTATCATTCGAAAGAACATTTTTTAGCATTTATTTTTTGAAGATAATCTCTTTCAAATGTTGGCCGCAGCTACTGAAAGTGTGGAATGACATGGGTGATGTTTTGCTCCGAAGGCTGAATCGAAGCGGMGTGGTCCACATAGACTTTATTCTTTACATATCCCCACAGTGAAATAATTGACGGTGTGATATCACACGACCTTTCTGCCCAAAACATGATTATCTGCTCATGGAAGTATTCTTTCAATAAATCTATTGATTGATGCGAWGTGTGGGAAGTGCCGCCGGTTTGGTGAAACCAAATGTCGCCGAGATCACGAGCTTCAATTTCAGGCACCAATTAGTCAGTTATAATAGCACGCTAACGGTCGCCATTGACAGCTACGTTCTTAGCCGCATCACTTTTGAAAAAATGTGGACCGATGATTGCACCGGCCTACAAATCACTCCAAATCGTTGTCTTTATGGATGAAGTGGCAACTCTTACAATTCTTCAGGATGCTCTTCGTTCTAAACGTGGCAATTTCGGTTGCACCTCATCGCTCAACACAATGTGGTTCGAAAACGACGGATCACCTTATAGGCTTTCAAGAGCTCTTAGAGCGAAGCGATGCCGCTTGGGAACCTCGATCGGCTTCAGTTCTTGTGCTAACTGTATTTTCTACGCTCTTAATTTAAGATACCGATGTAAAATGCACCAAGTCSTGGCATWCGTYAGTCCGAGCTGCTGCAAACGGCGCCGAATTGACTCTCCACGGTCTTCGTGCACACTTTCAGCTACTATGTACTGCTACATATTCTTCACTGCGTGCTGGACATGGTCTATTCAGTCGAATATTWTTCAATAATAATAAAAAATGCTGGGCTCAAGAYGGTTGATGCTTCGTGCGGCTCGCTCAACTTCCTTACAGAACGTGAGTTTTTATAATACCATAACAGACTGACACGACCCACGCGTGATCTGTCAAAAAAGCTTTGAAAAAAAAAAAAAAATAAATAAAACTATTTGGATGACTCGTTAGAAAGTCTCTGACGTTTTCTTCGGGTTATTACAAGCGTTATGGCCAATTTAATATATTCGTACAAGGTATTAATGTATATTTTTTCTGATTTAAAAGTTTTTATAATAAACTCATTTTTACATCGCGTCAAAATGTAGGCCACATTTTTGAAAGTTACTGTTTATGGTAGTGTGCGATGTGAGACTTGGGATTCTACACATATACATATATTTTAAACTGTCCAAAACGTCCGAATAATTTTTTGAGTGGCCTTTTCATGGCAYGGTTTTGTGGTSTCMYAGGTATATACGAYAAATGCATTGAGAAAACTTGTGTCCTGGTTTTAAGTTGCTTTTACATGTACACACATACATCCAAACATAATTATAAGATATTTTAAATCCGTTTTTAAATATCATTTTTTATTATTATTTTGCCTTCATTGTTTTTGATTTTTTTTTTTTTTTAATTTTTTATTAGTGATTGTAAAAAATAATTCTTATTTCCTTCAGATAATTTAATAAATTTTTTTAACCTAAAATTTCCCAAATATGCACAAATATACATACATCTTTTTTCACTTGTGACAAGCTTACCAAGTTATTTTAATTCCATGACTGCGCCACCCTAATAGCCACCCACTAACGCTGCTGCTACCAGCCAAGATGCTGGTAATTCAATCTTCACACATTTTCAAGTCTGGCATTATTTCCGTAAATTAGAGSATTGTTATCGTTCTCATTTCAATTTTTTCATATTTTGTTGCTGCTATTTCCGTTAACTTCTTATTGCTTATCGCTGTGCGCACCCCGCACATTTGCATACGAATACCTGCGCGTGGGCGTTGTTTACATTTCAGTCTCGTTTTTCGTCTGCGTTAATTTTTTTTCTCTTTTTAAATTGTATGCATTGTTGTTTTTACAGTTGCCCAACTCATTTTCATTTTCAATGTTGCACAGCACTGCTGTTATTGTTTTCATGCAGCATGCCAACGCAACAGCTGCAACAATTGCTAACTGCRTAGCGGGTTGTTTGTGTTAATGTTGCTGTTTTCTGCTTCTTCTTCTACGTTTGTCTTCATTTCCAATTTCATTTTTTTATGCAAATTTTGTTGTATTTTTTCCAGTTGATTACCACTTGGCGGCTGGTTGGCAGCAGCACTCAATTGTTGTTGCAGTTGTTGTGAACTTTTTAATTGCTGCTCACTGTTGTGTGGGGCGGCGACGCCGGAGCACCGGTCAGTTCGTGTTTATCTGCCGTTGCCGCTGCTGATGATTTGTCTGCATAATTTTTTTGTTTTTTAATTTGCGTACACTCATGCGGAAAAATGATGTAATTCGCGCAAACTGACTTGCTATTTTTTTATCTGTATTTTGGTTTAACTTTTTTTTTTTCTTCCGCGTTTTATTTTTATTTTTTAAAGTTACTTTTGAGTGATTTTTAGCCAATCGTTATGAGCTACTGTTGCATGTRTGTATGTAATTTTATATATTKTGGTCGCTGCAACATAAATATTTGTTATCAATTTGTTGGACGGTTGCGTAAAAAATGGGTCAAATGGTCACAAAATATTTCCACAGAATAAACAAAATGTATTTGCTTCGGCGCACTCTTCAATCATTTTTGGAGTTAATAACGTTGAGCTTATGCTTCATATTATACATATATATCGATTGAACCACAAATGGGTCTCATCATTGAACAAAGTTTGGCTCGAAAGCGATGTCGCTTGCACAAACTGTATTTTGAACGCTTTTAATTTAAGATCTCGGCGTAAAATATGCCAAGCCGTTTCATACATCAGTCCGGGTTACTGCGAACGGCGACAAGTCGACTCTCCACGGTCTTCGTATCCACTCTCAGCTTTGGCTACTACTTTTCCTTCACTTCAACTGGACATGGTCTAGTCGGTCGAATATTATCCAATAATGAATGTTGGGTCTCAATTTGACCAAAAGTTGAGCGAAGCGCGGGAAACACATACTTTACAGAACGTGAATTTTCGGAATAAAGTTTAACGATTTACAAACGTTGTTCAGGCGTAAGTCTTTAAAATGATATATTGCCAAACAATTTTGAACAAAAATACTATGAGAGCTTAACACGACTCACGATTGAACTGTCAAAAAAGTATCGCTACATGAAACACCCGTTAATTTCCTCAAATAATATAAAAGTCAAGTAATTAATATTATAAAGATATAGTAGGCCTATTAACCGATTACTATATATTTTTTAAGTATATGTAAGAAGAACAGAAAACTTAAACTTTGCCTACATTTAGGCATAACTTATATTTTACCCGAGTCGCATACCTAAATTACTAAAAACTAGTTGAGATATATTTTTAAGCTAAAAATAATAAATATTGAYGTATTAATTTAAGAAATAAATATATTTTTGAGTTACCAGGTTGTTTAACAAGCTTTGTCGTTCGATAAGAGAGGGCGTTGCTACTAGSCCAAATTTTTTTTTWAAGTTTCATTTCAATCTGYCAATTCAATTCTTTAGTGTCGTCGTGTCAYAGTATTTTTTTTTACAATGTAATAAATTGAATATCGCGCTGTAATAAAATTCTTATTTTTCAAAACAAGAGGCTAAATAGTGGTGTGAAACTGGTTGTTCGGCTTCGAAGCGAGTTCGTGTCCAGAAATCGGCCAAGAAGATTATGTCATACGTTTTTTGGAATGCGAGAGGTGTTTTGTTTCTGGATTACTTGCAAACTGGTAAAACTATTAATTCCGAATATTAGTACAACCTTTAAGGCCAGTTGAAGGAAAAAAAATCGTGAAAAAATACCCGTTTTGCAGAAGAAAAAAATCGTTTTTAATCAAGACGTGTCACAAAAGCATTTTGATAATAGTTAAAATCCACGAATTATAGTTCGAATTGTTGGAGCATCCACCSTATTCAGCAGATTTGGCCTCCAGCGACTTCCATTTGTTGCCAGAACTCAAAAAATGTATGCGTGGCAAACGTCATCAAATGAAAAGGTCATAACGGCTGTTGAAGCGTATTTTGCAGACTTTCCGTATTCTCACTTCAGGGAGTTAATCCCTACACTGGATAATCATTGGAGGAGGTGTATTAATGTTCAGAGAGATTATACTGAATGATAAAGTGGATTTTGAAYCATAAAATTGTGTTTTTATTATCAAACGACAAAACTTATTAAACAACCTGGTAAAGTAAAAAAAATCAAGAAAATGGCCGATATCTTGTCTATAATAGAACGCAATTTCATTGGCGATTATAATTTCGATAGTGACTGGATTGACCATTTTAACTGAAGAATATTGCTGTAAATATTTACAGAAAATAATAGCTAAATATATTCTTTTTAAGAAAAACCGAAACGGTATATTTTTTTACGAAAAATATATTTTGACACAGTTAGAAACCTAAAGTAGCCTGYAAAAGCATATTCCCATSAAAATCGTAACTTAAAAATTTGTCRTYCATATATCACAATTCGTGCCACTTCTCAYTTAAAGCAGCTTAGAAAAGCAAACGCAGTTGTCAGTTGCGCTGCCCTCGGTAATCTTTGAAGATGTTTTGAGGACAACTCGGGAACTTTCAGACAAAGTTCCGCATGCGCACAGCTGTAATTGTAGGCGAGCGTGAACATGTGTTGCATGCAGCACGTTGTCAGTAACAAAAAGTCATTGTTATCCTCATTGCCGAGGCATAATATTTGGCCCATTTTGAACGGCGCGCTGCCACTTCAGGTTGTGTAGGCCAGTGAAATTTCCGCAATTTCTTATGCTCGCGCGCGCGCGCGCGTGTGTGTGTGTGTGTGTGTGTGTGTGTGCACGCTCTCACTTGCTTTCCACTTTTCCATGACTGAAGTACGTGCTGGTGAAGCAGTCAACGCCGTGTGGCACATTTCCTTATGTCATTTGTGGCAGCATCTTGTGCACATTTGCCGTTACCATTGTTGGTGCTKGCTGCCTGCCGGTGGGGCGCCTCGTTGCAATGGATTTTCCGYCATTTCTTGCTTACTCTTGTCGTTTTCTTACATGCAACTCGTCTTCTCTGTCTTCATCTTACACAATTTTTGCGCTGTGGCACTGATTTTCCGCCGCATCTGTGCCCCACATTTGTGTCAATGGCTGCCTCATCGAGCGACGTTTATAGGTGACAACTCACGTCTTTTGTTTTCGTTAATACAACAGCGCGTGCTTTTGTATGTGTGTTCGTATGAATGTAAGTTTGTGTGTGTGTGTGTGTGTGTGTGTGTGCTTTAGTTTTTCAATGCGTCGTGTGTTAAGCGTATGACACTGATTGTCGTTGTTGCGTCACGTGTTTGCTGTACATGCAACACTTTATTTAACACCTCATTCCCCTCCAACTCTYCCGCGCGCACTAACGGTTTTGTCGCTTCATTGTCGCCAAAGTCGCCGCTGTGCCACGGAAATTCTCACTGCTGTGGCATGGCGCTCGTTGGCCGCGGCTGTCGGCTATTGAATGAAATGGAGCGTACGCTGCACGCTCAACTGCTGTCGTTGCAAGCAGCTCGGTACGGTGGCAAGGGTAAGTGCACGTTATTTACATCACTGTTGTTGTTGTTGTTGGGTGGGTGCTTTTGTTCACGCYGTCGCCGCTGTTGTCGCTTCAATTTCGATTTCATTCGGACGGAAGTGAATGTTACTTTTAATTATTTCCGCGCGTTCGCCCCAGCGCTTCTTTTTGTTGCTTTAAAGTTGCATCACTTTTTATTTATCTCTATTTKCGGTGGGCATAGTGAGTGAGCGCGTGATTGCACGAACTTGTAAGTTCGCATGCCATCATCTTTGTGTTTGTGTGAGTGAGTCTGTGTGTGGAGCGATTGTCAGGCAGTTAGTAGCACTTAGCACTTKAACAAATTAATTGTTTGCTCAAAATACTCGGCTGCAATCACGAAAAATAAATTTTCTAAATTTTTTTATTCTGTTTTATAGATTGCCACAAAACGAGCTTGGGTGTTGCAAACGCTACTTTCGGACATTTTTGGTAAGTGATGATAATTTGTGTTTACTTTTTTATCAAATTATGTGCGTTGCCACGCTTTCGAACAGTAAATACTTAAAAACTTGATTTAATACCAGCTGATCAAATTTGACCCGGACTGACCATTCAGGGTATGTGCATTCCAATGCCTAATCCAATTTTATATAAATTTTTCATAATCCTGTGATTACCTTCAGCGTCTTTAACGAATTTTGTTTGGTTTCGGTTTCGGCTAATTTTTGGAGCGACTTCGCTAGATAGTACCTCTCAGGCTCATAAACCCACGCATTATAGCATAAAAGTSAACCCATTATTTGAATTGAGGATACTACGAAGTTACTGCTGACAGAAAAGCTGTGAAGATTTCTTAAATTTTCTTTTAGTCCAAGCCAGTAAACGGAAATACGGTAAATTAAGCCAATATTAGAATTTTTTTAAGCAAGTACCAGAACTTCAACCGTGTAGTGTACGCGAAAAGAGGGTGTATGAATTTTTATATTTTTTCGATTCTCAATAAACTTGGTGACCCAATAACAAGTCTCGTCTCGGTTTCATATTATTTAACGACAAACAGCAGCTTCCTAAACATGGAATTTCATTAAGAACCAAATTTTTCCATGCAAATTCAAAAGCCTTCTCCATATTTTTTTGGCATAGGCCCCGCTTACGTGTCCGTAGTCCTTCTTTTACACAGTTTGGCGCCATTTGGAGATTTCAAGTGCAGCCAGGTTATTCTCCACCTGGTCTTTCCAATGGAGTGGCAGGTCCTCTTCTTCTTATRCTTCCCTGACGAGTACTGCGTCGCAGACTCTCAGAGTTGGAGTGTCTTCATCAATTCGGACGACATGACTTAGCGAGCACAGCCCCTGTCTCTTAATTCTATGGACTATGTAAATGACGTCGTGTAACTCGTGCAGCTCATCGTTCCATCGACTGCCATTGCCAATGCGAATAGAGCCATAAATCTCCCGTTGAACCTTTCTCTCGAAAACTTTTGACGTCGACACATCCGCTGTTGTCATCGTCCATGCCTCTGCACCGTGTCTGATGAGTGACTTATAAAGTTTGATCCTTGTTCGTCGAGAGAGGACTTTATATCTCAATTGCCTACTCAGTCCGAAGTAGCACCTGTTGGCAAGAGTTATTCCGCGTTAGATTTCGAGGCTGATATGGTTGTTGGTGTTAATACAGGTTCCATGAGAGACGAAATTATCTACGTCTTCGAATTGATAACTGTCAAAAGTGACATGGACGGTCGGTCCGTCAAAGCTCTAGGTGATCCCTATCTGTTCCCTCATGGACAATTTGAGGCGTCTATGCGAAGCACTTCAACGTAAACGACTAGACTTATCCATTTATTTTACCGCTATAATGTACCGTCACATTTGAGCATAATTGTGGTTAACTATTTGGCCAAACACGAAACGTGACTATTCGTTGAGTTTTTGTAATCAACTTCACAAAGAACAAAGTCAGGCTACTTGTCGCGCTTTACATTGGACATTGTAAGCTCATCAATCACTTATATAACACGGGTCTATCTACCCGAGCAGCCTATTCGTCAGTATATGGAAAATCGGATTAAGTGTTGGCATGTTTATATTAGCTCAAAAGGAGTCTGGCATATTTGAAAGCAGATAATGAAGATTTATATTGAAATTGGAGAAAATGTTGCTCTTTCGTTGGTCCGGGTCACATGTGATCGGATGGGTTCAAGTCCAAGTCTGGAAATATAAAAAGGCGATCGCAGTTTATGCTGTAATGTTAAACTACCATGCTTATATCCAGCATAAAAACATTTTCATAAAAACCCATATGTTATTTGTTTTCGAGATAATAGCGAAGGTAGCGAGACGATGGCCCGTAGGATACACTTTAACCAGAATCATAAGAACGTTTTTGATAAATATTTATAGTCTCATATTCGGGCTAAAGAAAGCACAGATTTATTATTCGTTTAGTCAAAGTTCCGTTAACCTGAAAAACTTTTTACAAAAAATTTTAAC
Organism: Bactrocera latifrons; assembly: GCF_001853355.1. Lineage (NCBI taxonomy): Eukaryota > Metazoa > Arthropoda > Insecta > Diptera > Tephritidae > Bactrocera > Bactrocera latifrons. The sequence goes on from NW_017537601.1 coordinate 55,795, forward strand.
GTATCCTTCAGGGCTCAATACAGTTTTGTGACCACTCCAAATGCGGTTTGTCTACGACTTATGTCGCCTCCATGGATCCTTTCAATTTATTTCAAAGCAAATCTGCATTCAATTTTATTTCACTTAAGCAAAGCATAACTCCCTGCTACACTCCTCTCAAACATTCATTACACAGCAATGCACACTTACATACCAACAACCATATATGCAAGTATATATGTATATGTATATATTTACAATTTCAATTTCAATTCCCAACCAATCAAAGTGCGAGTATCGGCGCATCTATCAAAGAAATCTCAAATCAGTCACGCGGCATCTTTCACTTCCAAAGCCATGGAGACCATGGAGACGACACAAATAATACGAAGTATTACTAAAGTGGACTGCARTTTCGCTTTTCACCTACATGCGAAGCGGGTTTTTGCTTTGCAACTGTTTGTCTTCGAGTTGCCAGACGACGTGGCGCGCTTGAATGCATCACAAAACCAGCAACAACCAAAGTGATAACAAATATGGTAGAGGAAACCAGCTGAGACGTGACACTGCTGTTTTTGTTGCTATTGCTGTTGCATAGTGATTGATTTTCAGCGCCAGCAGCATTTGTTCTTATTGCYGTTGCTGTTGTTGYGTTGTGCTACCATTCACCATTTGCCGCATTGCACCACTGAGACAAATTTGCATCATTGCGCATTTAACCTCAAAGTTCGCTCGCTGCCACAGCTGACAGACTGACTAACGGACTGACGCTTACGAACTACTCTTACCGCTGGCTTGACAGACGGACAACGGACATGTGCTCGCTGTGACTGTCAGCCAGGTTGTCTGAGTGATGACTTTAGTCGCTTTCGTCGCGCTGGCGGTACACAGGGAGCACGGTGATTGGTGACCGGTGGCATTAGCAACCTGCAACGTGCCACGGGGTTAATGCTTTGACACTAAAAGCCTAACRCACACAAACACACATTTATATGTACAGGGAGCTGTGTGGTGCACTTTACGCGTGCAACGTTTTGCCGACAACRCCGCGAACCGGTCATCAATCAGTGGCTGCTTGCCACAAGCAAGCATTGAACGACGGCTTTCAAGCGACATCTAAAGTGCTGCTTAGTTTGCTGCTCAATCAGTCGACGCTGGCGCTGTGGGCAGCTTAAATGCGCWCGRGAAAAATGTCTTGCCGGGGCATTTTACAAGGGAAATTGGAGATTTGTTGCGCTGTGCGGTGGCGATGTGTCGCGTTGCTGATTTTTCACACCCACAACAGAGTAAAATGTTCTCTTTTTTTTTTTTGGACACACACTCCCATCGTTATAGCAACGGCACATACGAACACCTATAGCATGTAGGTGAAGACGGTATTAGCTTGGCTTTCGTGCGCCAACGACCAACCATTGGGTTCATAACGGTCACTGTGGGTGAGTTACTACTTGCACATTTTGCTAAGCAACAACAATAGAAATAAAATAAAATGATAATAAAGCAGCGCAAGCATATTAAAGCAAAGCATGAACACCTCTGCTCTTTGTACGGCACGGCAAGTCAAGATATCGGTCAAGAGGCCAACTGGTAATTGGTATTAAATTTAAGACATATTGCGCCACAACAGTAGCAAAAAGGCGTTAATGCTAAGCAAAATTGCTTTTATTTATCTTTTAGTGTAGAGTGGCACCAACGGTGGTCTAACCTATAAACCAAAGCAACTTATTCGAAAACAAAGCTTCGAAAACAAAGCTTTGAAAACTATGGGTTTTGATTCAATTAAATATTTCTTACAACAGAGAAGTTAGTACATTATGTAAWTATATGAGAAAGAATTCCTTTAACACTGATTTCGATTTGGCTGGAATTTCAAAGACATGTCTTCTCACTTTAATTGTATTAAAAACAATTTGTTTCTTTTGAATTTTGAATCAATGTGCGACTTAGTAATTTCTTAGCAGAATTTTTATTACTTCTATACTATCAGTTAATATTGGGACTTATTGGTGACCTCTAGTGAGGACTTAAGTTTTCCTGAGATTGGTATAGCATACTCGTATCTGCGACTCTCTCATTATGCTCAAATATATTGTCGCGTGGGTAGTGTCGCTCGTCTGAAAGATAAAATTCATTCCACTCTGTTTTACGTGCAAAAAATATTTCCGATATTTTATTTTTATACCTCATAGCTCTCATGGGCAGGCGAACCCATATGTCGACTGATGGATTGTTAGTGTTTAGTAACGCCTGGTGGTAAGCCGACAAGTCCATCGTCCACCCTTGAGGCTGCAGTAGAAATGTTATTTTCAAAGATCTTGCTGCTCTCTTTGAATAGCGAGTTAAAGACCGGAATTTTCAGTAACTTGAGAATTCGCCTAATATTTATGCTGACTTCTGTAAGAAGCGCAATTTCAGGGGTTAAGACCACCTTAATGTCTTCTTCTTTATTGCTGTAGACACTGCCTGTCTTCTTCTTTATTGCTGTAGACACTGCCGATGGTTATAGCTGAGTTTACGACAGCGCGCCAGTCGTTCTTCCTTTTCACTGTTTGGCGCCAATTAGAGATTATAAGTGTAGCCAGGTCCATCTCCACATGGCCTCTCCAACAGAGTGGATGTCTTTCCCTTCCCCTGCTTCCCCCGGTGGTACTGCGTTGAATACTCTCAGAGCTGAAGTGTTATCATCCACACTGACTTTATGGCCAAGCCCTCGTATCCGCTGTCTCTTAATTCGCTTAAGTATGTAAATGTCATTCGCCATTGCCAATGCGCAAAGGACCATAAATCTTCCGCAGAACCTTTTCTCTCGCAAACTCGTAACGTCGACTCATCAGATGTGGTCATTGACCATGCCTCTGCACCATATATCAGGATGGGAATAATGAGTGACTTATAGAGTTTGGCCTGTGTTCGACAAGAGAGGACTTTACTTCAAAATTTCCTACTCAAGTGTTATTCTTCGTTGGATTCCAAGATAGACGAAATTATCTACGATTTCGAAGTATGACTTTCCCCCGTTCACTATCAGACCCATTTGCTTCGTTTCCTTATCCAGACTGAAAAAAAAAACAGAACCAGCGACGCGGATGTTGAGGCAATTATGTAAATATCTTCAGCGTACGCCAGATTCTTAAAAGACCTTATACCTGCTCGATTAAGCTCTGCATTTCGAATTATTTTCTCGAGCATACTGAAGGAGACCGCCTTAATGAGAAAGCTTTGCCAATTTAGTTGATATTCAGTTAGTGGACTGAGACGCKTTTATACTTTACTCAGTGGTGGTTTTTATAAAACTAGAGCGTTGCTCTGATTAATCGTATGTCTCAATCTATTTCGAGTGGTTGGAAAATCAATTTCCTCTCGTCAAAATAACGTACTCGTATTTACTTTCTCAGACATTACGAATATTGGCGTATGCTTTGATTCGCGCTAGTCCGAAATCACAATGTATTATTTCAAGTCGATTTCTATTGCTAATCCCTAAGATTGGACTTACACTTGAGCCACAAGAAATAGTTTTTGTGAAGCCAGAAAACGTTTATAAATTGATCTTTTATAAATATGGGTATCCAGATGACGGGTGTGTAGTAGTGAGATGGATGAGATGGATGAAAAAAATGTTGACCGTATGTCTTAGATAAGGTTTTATAGTATTTTTAGAAGGATCTGCTCCACTTAAGGTGATGGATTTGGTTCTCACTCTTACAAACTGTCGAAGTCCAGACATACCGCTTTGATACTGACAACCTTTACACGTTTTTACTGCAAAATATATTCAGAAATAACTACTCCGTCTACAATTTCAATTTATTTTCTTTTTCGTCTGGCGGAGATACAAAACAGTTTGGCATAAAGTGTCTGTTTATAAATTGCYTCCATCTGTTGACTAATACAACAAGTTTAACTGTACATATAACCCTTTCAGTACAGCGCAACCGCAAACTTACTGTGTAACGTGCACGTACTCATGATCGAAAACTGGTTTTCTGTCAAAGTTTTCTGCTTCTCAGGTAGTTGGAATTTAAAAAATCTTTTGCTGCTGTCAATTTCACAGTCGCAAATGTGCAGCAATGTTTATGAATGTGAGAATGTATGYGCACCATAACCTAAATATTCGTGCGCAATAAAAACAAAATATCTCAAATATTTTGCGAAAATACTGATCTCAGAAATTCACTGACACATTTTTGTATTTTTCGTTCGTTACATTATATATGTTGCTGGCAAAAATTTAGTTGCAAAGGTTCTGTGAGTTTTGAATTTGGTTTTATGTTTTATAAAATTGTTTCAACCAATAAAAGGTGGAATATATTCTGATGAAAGCTTTCGATTGCGTTACATTCCATCGAATTAAAGGTCGCTGATTTTGTAAATCCCTAAAAAGTTTTTGCTTTTAATATGATTTCATAAAAGATTTTTGGGAGATTTTTTGGGGGTTAGAGTTTATCGAAATTATACAAGTGGACTGAAATTTTTTATTCGATTTTGGAGAGAATTTTTGAAGTCTATGTAATGTTTTTCAAATGAAAACTATCGTTTGCGTTACATTACCTTGATTTAAAARGCGTTGGTATTGTTGATCCCAAAAAACTTTTAAGATTTAACGTGATTTCGTAAAAGCTTTCTAGCTTTTTTTTGGGGGGTTAAAGCTTTTACCTCGAAATTATAAACAGCAATTTTTTACGTTATTTTGAAGGACACTTCCTGTTGAATATTTTTAAAACATATTCACCATCCACATTTAGGCTTTTACCCAAAATGTTATGAAATATGTAATACGAGTATTAAATTAGATTACTTCTTGAAACTTCATAAGAAAAAGCTTTTATGGTGTTAAGCGATTTTAAGAATTTTTTGGAGCTAGAACTTTTAAAACATACAAAAAATTTCATTTAGATCTTTCTTATTTTTCTTGAATTTTTACTTAAAGCTTTGAAACAAATTAGCTTTCAACTTGAAGTTACGAAATAAAATAAATGAAGATTTCTTGCCTAAATCTTTGAAGAGAACGCTGTTCTAATATATTATATTACAGTTTTATAGAACTTGTTTTGGAGTCTAAGGCTTTCAAAAAGTTAGAGCTCTAAAAGGWCATGACTTGAAATTTTATAAAAATCTCAATCTCTTAAGAAAAGCTTTTAATKGGTTGCATATATAGTAAGCTTAGAGCTTTCAATAAGGTGGAGCTTTCACTTTAAAAGTCAAATAAATTRTATTAAAAACTSCAAGGAGCTTAAAGCTTTTTAAATGTAGGTGTCACAGCTTTCATCTCAAAAGTCTTAAAATTACAAAATCGAATATATGAAATATGAACTTAGTTGCACCCAAAAAGTGGCRTTCTTTTAACAATGCAGCATCATTTTTAAGCAGCCAAACAAAGAAGTAATGCTGCAAAGAAAAGAAGAAAGTGACGCATGCCACAGAAGTGCCGCAAAGACGCCTGCAGAGAACAGAGCATGTGAAAGAAAGTTAACTTTGATTTATTATGACAAAGCACAGCTGACAGTGGTAGCCAAGCAGCAGCAAAATGATATGCGTTGCAAGCTGTAAGTGCAACAATAAAAGACAAGGCGAACACGAGCGGACGACTGACTCGAGTTTTATTACAAGAATAACTTTCATATAAATGGGAATGCCTTTTAAAGTGTGTGTGCGTGTATGTATGCATGCATGCTTTGCTCACGCTGCGCACGTGTGGCGGTACATTGATTTATATGTTGGTATGTACATACATAAGTGCATTTAACCCATGCGGCGCACTAATTTGCCGCCAACAGCTTAAAATGGCTCATAAATGTGATATTGTTACTACTTTGGCTGTCAACTTGCCACAAAAGCATTGATCATAATAGCAGCAGCTGGCAACAAATGTGCCACAAGCTGTTAAGCGGATTTTATTTCAAGAAATATTTTACAATGAAATGTGACTTTTAATGAAGTGAGGTGCCCCATTGGTTACGCTTTGCTTTGAAGAAATAGTATAAAACAATAAAGAAATTATTATTATTATTAAATAGACGGGGAAAAAAACAAACTTCGTCAGCATCGAAGTAATACCCTTCTTAGATGCCCTTTTTATAGTATAAMAATATCTTTATCTTGATAACGTGCGGTCAGTTTGTATGGTTGCTATACGCTACAGTGGTCCGAWCTAAATTATTTCTTCAGATATTGTAACATTGCTTCAAATAATAATTTCTTTCRAATTTCATGAAGATATCTTGTTAAATAAAAAAAAATTTCTGTACAAGCGCTTGGTTTTGATTGTTCAGTTTGTGTGGCTACTATATGCTATAGTAGTCCGATATCGCTGATTCCGGTAGGTAAGCAGCTTCTTAGGGAGATAAGGACGTGTGCAAGTTTTCAGATCAATATTTCAAAAACTGAGGTATCCGACTGCTCTTTCTGTTTGAAACAAACCGCGGGAGAAAGTTTGTATACYCTGTTCAGGGTATAAAAAAATTTAAATAAGTGAGCTGCAATGTTCTTCATTGATGTGATATTTTGAGCACCTATGTGTGTATGTGATCTTATGCCCATTTATCTCATTCACCTCGCATGACTCTTTGACAATAACATTGACAGTGCTTTCGTGCAGCGCTTAAAAGCTAAAAACGCCCAATTARTTTTTGAATTTTGCACACAATTTATTATTTCAATAAACTGCAAGCGCTTACAGTTATATTTATTTATACCTATATGAAGTGTGTGTGTGCTTATATGTATGCATTTTAAATGAAATGCCTCATAACCGGCATTTTGTGGCAACTCTTTGACATTGTCCGCTCCTGGCGAAATCAATCGAGTGAAAGTGATGTGTATAAGAGACAGCCTCATAACCGGCATTTTGTGGCAACTCTTTGACATTGTCCGCTCCTGGCGAAATCAATCGAGTGAAAGTAAAGTTGGCAATTTTTCGCATTTTTTTGTCATTTTATTGTTGTTGCATGCATTGTTGTTGTTGTAATTTTAAATGAACTGTCATCGTCATTCATTGCGTAGATTATTTATTGTTAACAGTAAATTGGCCGTATGAAATGGCGGTGCAAACATACCCACACAGCAACAAACACACTCAKACACAGTTAMATTGCTGCATACATATATWTGTACATACATACAATTGAGAGCCTCAACATTTATGCGCATTTAAAGTCGATTTCGCTTGTTGTGGCAAGCGTGGCGAGGCTCCGAACAACACGCCGCTGTCGGTTGCCGCTTGCCGCCGCCAGCGCATCGCCCTTTAAGTTGATGGCCATCAAATTGTAATAAATCAACACAGTTCAACTGCGGCTCGAGTCGACGATCTGCTCGAATGCGCTTGAGTGTCACTCAAGTGTCAATTTACAAGCAATTGCGGTTGCCATGTCCCCACAGTCCCTTACCACCTTACCGTGCATTATGTTGTTGTTTTTACAATTGTTGTTGTTTTGCTTTTGAGCGGCTGTAGCTAGTCGGATCATTAAGTTGACAATAATAGTGTTGTTGTTGTTTTGTGCAAACATATGTAGTAGTAGTTGTTGTTGTTGTTGCTTTTTGCACACATATGCAGTTGTTGTTGCATTCGATTACAGTGTGCATAAGGATAACATTTATATGTTACAGTGTTATGCGCATACTCACTGCCACACGAAAGTGTCTTTATTTTATGGCACTGAGCTGAGGAAAAAAGTTTGTTGCAAGCAAACATACATACACACATATGTAGTTATTATAGGTGTGCGTCTGCCATTGCAGTTAGTCGGTGTCATATGTCAGCTTCAAGGGAAGCTCTTAGTTTAATTGCTACCTTAATAAATCAAGTCGAACTCATAATAAATGAGTTGAGCAACAAAAACAAAAATAAAAAAAATCGAAAATACATACATGCTTTTACATATATAAGCTATTTGTATTATAGTACTATGTACATTTGAAAGGTTTTACCACAAATTTTTTAAATAATTTTTTATTGCAAAAATGCAAATAGTTGCTCAGTGTTAACTGGAAAGAGCGTAGCAAGTAGAGATGCCTCATGGCATCTACGGCAGTGGTCACATGATAACGAACCGAATAACTTCATAATCTGTATTGGGAAGTATTCATTAAGTCTTTAAGTTCTATCTTTTCCTCGATAATTAAATGGCTTAAGGCAAAATTCCCCAAAAATGGATTATATTCTCCGATTTGTATCTATTTGTTGAAGTGTTCAGGTCAATTTCGCTTTCCCAATTTTATTCCTGGCAATTCCTTTTTTCTTTATTGACGTAGATACCGATTAGGYGGTTATAGCTAAATCTCTTATCCGAGGCTGATTTCTTCTCCCTTTTTTTGCGTGGTGAGTCTCAAACTCTGCGCACAAGAGAGATAATCCGCCTCCTCACTTTAGCTCACCTTCAAACGGATGTTTTTTGGCTACCCAGAGGATACTAGATCTAAGGCCGGATGTAGAGATGGTGTGAGATGCTTGAGCGATATGTAAATCATTTCTGGTCACTTCCAAGGAGTCCAATGGGACTCAGAAAACTTTCCTCAGTTRMCTGAACTTCTACACATGGCTCCATCCTATAATTTTCTATTTTATGTGATGAAAAACTCAAATTTTAACGAAGAAATTATTGGTAACAAAGCGATTGCAATAAGTATATGCTAACCTTAGCAAAATTTAATGAAGGTTAAGATTATTTACGAATGTTTAAATATCTCTTGTAAATCGATATAAATATACACTGCAATTCTCAAAAAGAGTGCCAAATATAGAAAAAATATGACTCAAATGCTTTTTGGAATTTTCCACAAAAGGGCTTATATTCGATTTTTAAAACAGTATTGAGAGCAAYAACAGATTAGGTTGSGTTAGTCTGGTAGGCCAATAAGCCAYGCATWGACCAGTTTTGCTCCTTTGCGATACCAAATGACTTTCAGTTATTAGGKCCATGAGGAATAGTCAACCTTTAGGATGCCTGCGGTCTAGACATTTTCCGCAGTTTTCTCGATCTGTCAGCGCCTGACATGATAGGAATTCCATAATCTTTTTGCCTGCAGAATGAGTTCCTCGAYCCCATGGTTCATCCCATTTTATCTTACACCATTTAAAGTCATATAGATAACAATTTTTAACAGGTCAATGGAAGAGTCCCGCCTAATATGGAAAAACACATTTTTAGGCAAGATTTTTCTTATTGTTCATACATAGTTCTCTTCATACACTGGTTGTAGCGACACTCCAGACTTTTCGATGCCATTTTTGTAGTATAATTTGTATTTTGCTTCAAACTTGGCCTCAGTTTCGACGACCACATCTTCATTYGACAAAAATATCTTCCCAGCGACTATTCTTTTGAGATCTGAAAACAAAGAAATAGGCGATTGCGCCCTTCTAACGGTAGTAACGCTACGTAATAGTCGCAGTTGGCGGAACTCCATTTTTCAAGGTTGTCAAAAAATATTATTTTTCAGCTCAATGTTTGAGGTTAATCCCTTGCAGTTCACTCGGTTGGCTGCCGATTGTGGATTCTATTCGTGTATTTTTTTATAAAATTYTTATTTCTTTTTTTATGCATATTTTTTAACTTTGTTTATAAGTTATTTTACTATATATTTTGTACTACACTTTTTTCTTATTTGTTACCATTTAGTTACCTCATATTTACTCTAACCCTCCAATTATGAATGATGATGATTTTACTAAAAGGCGGAAGCTAATACTTTTCAGACGCATCTAATTACGTCCGCTGATGCACAGTTATCTTATTAAGTGTTCATTTATTATTTCTATGGAATATTGTATTTTTTGAAAACTCATTTTCAACATTTTCTTGTGTCGTTTCTTCGCACTTTTATAATTGTTGTTGCGTTTTGAGACCATTAATCATATAGTACTTCTATGTGTTAAGAATTTTGAAGTTATGATTACCCTAACTTAAACGGTTAAAAGTCTACACATTAAAACCCGAAACTGTTAATTAAAAGTGAAAGAAAGAATCTTGTTTTGAAAACGATAACAATTAGAAAAAGCTTGAGTTTTCCACGATTGCGTAATGATCGTTGCAGCAAAAAAGGGCTGATAGTGCTCTCTCTCTCTCTGAGTTAAATTTGAGTGTTTCTTAATCAAAATTTGCGTGAATATGAAAAAATCTTAATTTCACTTTTCAAGCCTAAATTTGAAAATATGCTTTTATGCTCTTAAAAAACGACATAGAAACCACAAAAAAAAAAATTTTAATTGCAGTCAATATAAACATTAAAAAATAATTGTTATTTTTGTTAAAAATTACCGTTAATGGCCAAACGCAACAGAAGTATCATAGCGAAGAGAAAAGCAATCAAGGCGATAGGTTTCGCCATTATCGATTGACTTTCAAATGGCAACAATTAATCACAAACGCTCGCCGGCGGTGCAGGTGCAGCACACAAAAACCTGATCAATCGATTGAAGGCACAGCAACAACAAAAGCAAAACATCAATAAATCAACAAAAAAATCAAAAAATAATAATAATTGAATAGCTCGAAAAGCGCACCGCAATCAAAGCAAAGCAATAACAACAACAAAATAACTATAAGCAAAATCATTAAAGCGCACAGCACTCGGCACAGAAATAAGTTCACTTGCCGCAAAAGCACAATAAAAACAATGCGGATTTTTCTTAACTTTATTTTCGAAATTATTGTTATTGTGATTGCATTCGCTACGGTTTAATGGATTTAATGTATGTATCACTCGATTGTTGGCGGCGGTAGCCGGGAAGGGATGTCGTCGTGTGTTCAAGTGCGCCATTGTTGCTGTCGATACGGGCGGTGCCAGGTGGCCTTACAGTGAGCATTTCACTCTTTGGACTCTTTGTGTGGCGGTCGACGAAATCATCAATAGAAAGATGAGGGGTGAATTACAAAAGCAAAAAATACAAAAAAAAAAATATATATATATAAATTAAAGCCAAAAGAAAAAACAAAAATGCTACGAAATGTGTTTTCATTCACTACTTTGTTTTCGCAATGAGCACTTTTTTGATTTGCCGCATAAAACATGTTTTGTTAATCAATTGCAGGCATTTTGTTGTTGTAAATTGCAGCGGCCAACGCTGGGTGAAAGGTGTGGCAAGAGTAATGCCGTTGCTGCATGCCAAATGTGAGGAAATTTTCAAATAATTACAATCAATAAAAAATTTAATTTGTGAAACGTGCCGATCTCAATTTACGAAGAGAAATTAGCAGTTCGTTCGACAGTCTGTGCTCATTCTTCATATATGAAACAAGTAAGGAAGGGCTAAGTTCTGTTACGAATCAACATTTTTGACACACAAGCATACTATTATTTGAAAAAGCTTTTCTCCGTATTTCTGTAATTTATATCATAGATTAACCGATATTTTCGATTCAAAGTTCGAAATTGGGACTTTCGTACAGATATTCGGTATCTGGGGACTAGTTTGGCTCCGACTTGTAMAATTTTTGGTCAYAACGTGGCACTCCTCAAGGGCATTGTTCGTTCGAACTTTYATCCGCATACATTGTTTGACTCTTGATTTGTATACTGGAAAATGAAAGAAATCAAAWGGAATTTAAARTTSTGTTATRTGGGAAAGAGGCRTGGTTGTARTCCGATTTCGCTCTGAATTRTAGGAACGTTGAGATGATATCATACAAAAAATTTTGTTAATATTGGTCAAGCAGGTCCAGAGGTATGCGTTTTATTGAAGTGTGGGTGATAGGGTAATCAAATTAGAGGTACTGTTTCAATAGCCTTTTTTGACAGATAACGCGTGAGTYGCGTCAAGTAGTCATCTTAGTTTTGTTTGGAATTTCATCATGGAAAGACTGGAAGCTTACAAAAAAAAAGTTTACAAATCGCTMAACTTTATTAKTGAGCGAACTATTKGCAACACCATCACTACTCTTCAGACCCAGTATTTATTATTGGATAATATTCGGCCGAACAGACCACGTCCAGCACGCAGTAAAGGAAATATAGCAGCCGCAGCTAAGAGTTTACATGAAGATCATRCAGAGTCGATTCGGCGCCGTTCGCAACAACTCGGACTGTCGTATTAAACGAATTGGCGCATTTTACATCGATATCTTCAATTAAGAGCGTTTTACAGATTGTGCAATAACTGAAGCCGCTCGACTTTTCCGATGGGATCTTCAAAAGTTTTAAAAARKYYGRMSKTTTYSRRSCMAAWTTTKKTYMRSSRWKRARSYCMWTTYYWGSYYMAMKRGRAWSKWAAMMAWYMAAAWTKSCMMMWWARGGRMSRARRRSMAMCTKRRGRRRWTYMARAMYTKSMMWTTYSKTYMRRAAAAAMMAMSGSTTYWWKRAMMWYSGKTTWWKSYWMYTWAAAAAWTWWWMCSRWKRAAAMSKWAMCSKYMAWWAMSGSCSKTWWYSSSSYWWKRWWAMCSRMYWWTTKGSSMYYKRAAWTKRARSYYSTTWKYYYSGSSRMMWTTWRKTTYMAMMARRMSGSSSCMMYTTYCMMYMWWCSSAWYMAWYMWWKGAWTTWWTKGAARRRMAACTTCGGTCAGGAGATAWTTTCACRTTTCGGGCCGGTCGAWTGGGCACCRAGATCGTGTGATATCACATCGCTAGACWTTTTAATGTGAGAATATGCGAAGTCTAAAGTCTATACGGACAATCTYGCTTCGATTCAGGCTTTGCTGCAAAACATTACGCGTGTCATTCGCAGTTACTAGTCGAAACACTCGAATGAATGACCGAAAATGCCCTGACTAATAGTTGAAAGAGATAATTTTCAATAAATGTCAAAGTAAGTTATTTCGAATGATGGYAAACATTCCCCRTTAAATTTGAATTTCTTCTGGATTTTATTTTAGAAGAGAACCTCGAAATGTATCACCTTTTACAAAAAGTTTTCTACATATGTAATATATAGTATTTTATATAAAAATATTCTGGACTTAATAATAACATTTTATATGAAATCATAACTTATACACTCAGATATCGAAATGTTATTATAATCCATTAAAAATAACGATTATACTTATAAAAATAAATATTATTCCCTTTACAGATTCATCACTTACATTTCATGAGACGGTGATTCATTAMACTTAAAAGGTACTATGTCTAAGTTATTAATTTTTTCGAATAAGTTTTTTTTTGTTTTTACCATTTTTGGAAGGAAATTCAAACTAAATTGAATATTTACCGTTATTTTACACATTTGTATGCACCGAGTGCTCCACATCTACTATACGGATATTTACAGCTGATGGAAAATGTAAACAAATTCACAGCTTTTTAAGCACAAATATTTATCAACCTGAATTTCGGCCAAAGAAAGYAATTTCACCCAAAGTGTGTAAATGTAGGAAAAAGACGAGGAATAAATTTCAATTCACGCTTCATTGTGTGCCACAGGGTGTTCGAACATTTAATTGAGGTGTTGCATATGWAGCTGCTTACTAATATATATATACATATATTATATATATAATGAATATATTAATGCCTACCAGCGCACGCTTGTTCGGCTTTTGTGAGTTGTTGTCGAATGCCTTCGCACAAATTTATGGTAATTACAGTTAAGTGGAAAAATTTCAATGGCCAGCACCAATGTAAGCTGGTCTGCCATAAATGAGCAGAGCATAAACAAAAGTTGAAATATGCCCAATTTCGTATGGGTGACTTGTACGGCACGCCCAAACGTTTACACATACAAATACATATGCACACAAACATACATACACACACACACATATGAGTGGAAAATAATTTATACAAATCAGGTCCCCAAAAAGTTGGCTTTTCTCACGACTCGCGTGTACAACATGTCCATATGTTGCATGCCGCATACGAAATACATTTTTGACAGACACTTTGCTGGTAACGGTTAACTGGTGGCTGGCTGTGTTGTTGTTATTTGTTTGTTGCTTTGCATTTGTTGTTTTGCTGTTGGTACCCGCTGTTGATAGTAAAAGTTATTGACATAGTTGTCAGGCATATACACGTGCGTCTGTGTGTAGCTAYATACTTTTGTTATTCTTGCAACTTTCTTTTTTGGGACTGACAAGCGAACTGCATTTGTACAACTTTAAGTGTTGTCCAACGCCCAGATAGCGACTTATGGGGCTAGTCACGCATATAGATGCACACACTCCAACATACACATATGCATACATACATATACAACTATTGTTACATATATACTTATTGACTAATTACAAAAATAGTGTTCAAATTTCTTCTCGTGTTGTTGTTGTTTAACGCATTTGATAGGAAAAATGCCGAAATTTCTTAACAAAAAACATTTTCAGATAAGCGCCTGAGCACATAACACATCAACACACAAATGAGTATAGTACATACATACACAAACACTAAAATATAGGAAAAAACTTTTACTTCGGCCATACCAGAGCTACAATACCCTTCCTACGTGAATTTGTATGACAGCTATATGCTATAGTGATGAGATCGAAGCAATTTGTTTGAAAATTGTACCGTTAGGTTATCCTGATAGACCAAAGAGCCAAGTATACCAGAAGGAGTTCAGTTACTAGGTCCATTAGAAGKAGTCAACCTTTAAGAAGCCTGCGCTWGACGCGAATCTTAACAGACTCTGTGGTCTCACTATCGATACCTCTTCCTGTGTATCATACCGAGGGGACCCCATATTCTTAAATCTTAGTTTTGCCGATGCGAGCCAAGTGCACAAGAGATGCTTCATTGTTTTCYTTTTCCTGTAGTCTTCTCCATCTGTCAGCTCCATTCTGCGGGCGTGTGTTGCAAACAGATAGTGACCAGTTAGTATTCCGATTATTTTCCTACAGCTTTTTCTATCGAGTGCCAATAGGAATTTTGTATACTTCCGATTGATCGTTTGCACATAACTTTTGCAGTTTTGCACCCAGAAAGCTCGTGCCATCGGGTTTTGAATTTCTTCACCATGCTTCTGTTCAGATCATTGGATAAAAAATGTATGATTTTCTCAATGTTGTTCACGGTTTCGGGTGTTGTTAGCCGTACATATTATATTTCCAAAGCAGTTTGCTGTCCAACACTACTACCAAGCTACTTAGTGCAATTAGAGAGAGTTGTGTTCCATTTATTGAAGGGAACCTCCATAGAGGAATTACCCCAGATCCGCTTGCGAGACCCAATTCTGGACTGGACTTGTTTCCTCTAGAGGTGGAGAGCCTTCTGATCCAGCGTTGTATAGCAGCATCAAAACCTATTGACTGGATACTATTCAGAGTAGATTCCGTAGAGACGTTGTTGAACGCTCCAGAAATATTCCGGAATGCTCCA
The DNA here is from genome assembly GCF_001853355.1 of Bactrocera latifrons. Classification (NCBI taxonomy): domain Eukaryota; kingdom Metazoa; phylum Arthropoda; class Insecta; order Diptera; family Tephritidae; genus Bactrocera; species Bactrocera latifrons. The sequence goes on from NW_017537601.1 coordinate 71,020, forward strand.
GTCTCTACTGCTCTGCACATCTAAAATTTTCTGTAGCGTTTTCAGTGGGAAGAAAGTTACGCTTATAGGACCGAACTCTTTCGAGTGGGTTGGGTTGTTTCTACCTGCCTTCGATATGAAAACTGCCCTAGCCTCTTTCCATGACTGTGGCACATAGCTGAACTTCATGCATTGCCTAAACATCGCTTTGTACCGTTGCCTTGCACAATATTCTGTACCAAATTTTGGAAAGCTATATCATCACGTAAACAAATTTTTCTAATATGGACTTAATTTTCATCATTCTGTTTGCGTATTAGCTATATGATATAGTGGCCCGAAAGGGATCTGTGCAAAAATTCAGAATATTATGTCAAAAGCTGAGGAACTACTTCGTGTATATCCAGAAAGACATGCGGACAAAGAGTCTAACGTAGTTGAATCGACTCAGCTCGTCATGCTAATCATTTACATATATATTTCACAAGGTCTCTGCTATTTCTTTCTGGGTGTTACAAAATTCGTTCCAAACTTAATATACCACTCAACGTCATAAAATTGTATAAAATATGAGTTGCGATAAGCGGGAGTATGGCATAMAAACATACGTATTCACAAGCAGTCTTTTTTATCTTGCCTCTAAGTGCAATAAGCTAAAGGTCACTGCAGTAAACTGAAAGCTTTTAATGATTGTCACAAATTTGAGGAGGCAATGTGATAATACGTTTTGTTGTTGCATTTCATGCTAAAGCTCACTTTCGTGATGAAGGCAATATCAAGTGCTTCAATATCTACAGTAAAACCTCTATAGATAGAAAA
>NW_017537601.1:72485-107102 GCF_001853355.1 Bactrocera latifrons
AAAAAACTAAATTTTTAAGCTTATAAGATAATAATTTGTTAAAAATTATTTTTTTGCTTTTATAAAAAAGGGCCCAACTTGATAGCATTTAAAAACGTAATTAATTTTGTTTTAATATAGGTGTATAAAAAATTAATTTAAAGAGCATACATTTTTTAATGTAAAAATTGAAAAATAAATATTTTTTTTTGAAAATCGCTCGCTGCTTTGAGTGAAAAATGCATAAAACCAATTGAATCTCAACGACCCCTCAGCCCTAACACTCACRCATGCAAACATGCATTTCAACTCATGCTACATACATACGTACATATGTAAGTATCATTCCACATGAGAACAATAAAAAAGAAAACACTTTTATTTATTTATGTATTTTGGAGCAGCGGTTGAGCTTTTATTGTCCCAGGCGTAAATATTTGTTCGATCTTGCATGCGCTGAACCCAATGGAAAGGAAAACGATTTAATGTGGTGCACATGCACACACACAAAAACAAAGATACATGGAATTACATACAAAGAAATATATATGCAAATAAAAAGTGCCTCATATGCGCTGCGTTACAGTTACGTCTTTTATTTGATTTGCCAATGAAGCGCTGGCTGCTCCATTCAATCCAGTTTAGTTTTGATTGCTGATTGATTTGTTGCGTGCTGCTTGTGTTTGTTTTTCTTTTTGTTGTAAGCACGGAATTCAATTTACGATGCATCACTCGCAGCGATACTCAAATAAATATTCCAATTTCCTAAAAAATCAACCAAACGCCTATTTACGTGCAATCGCTGGCAGCCGTTTCTAGGCTGTGTGGCATTGCGCTGTGTCTGCGTGTGTGCCCGCTTGTTTGTATATGTGTGTGTGTTGTTGTCTGGTGTATTGCAGCGCAAACTTTCACTGATTGCCGCCACAAGCAAAGCAATAATTGTAATATCAACCACAACAATTTCGGCGTGACCACCGCACACCCACCGCCTCGGCGCCACCAACCTCAACATGTTGCAGCCAGCTTGCGCAAAACCAAAAAAAAAAAAACAAAAAAAAAAAAAAAACATGGAAAATCTCTTCTATGCCGAGCTGGTGGAATTTTGTGTGTTTTGGCTTTGCAATTGATTGATTTTGATGGCCAAGATTTATGTGTGTGTGTGTGCATAATGGCACATGTCATAGTTTACAAGCTCATGCTGGCAAATTTGAACAAATACAAACACACATCATATGTATGTATGTGTTTGTACGCAAAAAGCAGCTAAGATCATATTTTTCATGCTTATTGGTGYATGTGTGTTGCTGTGTGTTCGTTTTCCCGCAAATAAGCACAGAGATTTGTCGCTTTGCTTGCGYATAAATGATTGATGTGTTTGATTGAATGAGACCAGCAACAGCTTTCTTGCAACAATGCTCGCTTCTACGCTCAAATTTCCGGAATTTCGATTTAGAATATCTTACAACAGCGGTGCTATCTAGAAAATTTTGTTTTGTGCCAAATTAGCCATTTCTGTTAGTAATTAGCAGTGTGTCAATAAATATTGCAAATATAATAAAAAATAAATTATTGAGTGCGTTATGTGAGTATTTTCCAAGCTTTCGAAATTATTAGGTAAAATTCCTATAAATTAATTAAAAAACGTTGCCTACATTCAGGCGCTTAATTAATTGCTAGCGAAGTCGCACACCTATTTTCGCATCTTTACAAGTTTTACATAAACTTACAAGGAATATACTGTATGTTTGTTTGTGGATTCAACATATTTCTTCAATATTATATTAAATTAATCTAATATCTCCTGTCACAGTTTACAGTCATAACTTCGAAGTGTAGGCGGTGTCTATGCCAATAAAGAAGAAAAATAATCTACAAAAAAAAAAAACAAAAATGTAATAGGTTTATAGTAAAATATTGCACTTTATAATGATTCTGAATCAAAACCGATTTTTTCTTGTTGCAGGCAACTTTCAAYCTTCTATTGTTGTTCGTTTTGTTGTATGTTCTTTGAGTTTCTACCGAAATGATTAGAACTGAAATATTATTTGMAGAGTCTTAATCATAAAAATTTTGATGGTTAATTGTTTGGTTAGAAAACTTGGAAGTGAGACCTTTGCTAGGTTGTAATAGACATACGTAAGGGTATATCTTTATTTCGTCTATAACTTAGGAATGGAAATTGTTGAGGTTTTCTCAAATCAGAAAATTATTTTTTATACCGTTTGTACTTTAGTATATTTTATATTTGAATAAATTTTTGTCGGAAGCATGCTCCATTAATGGCTTCAAACAGTTTTAAGTTCTTATAATAGAATATAATAGATATTCTGCACTCACCAAATATCGACCTTGGAGTCGTACAAATACTTGTAAATATTTGGCTTCATCGTTGCTTTGACTGATTTCAGACTTATTCAAATTTCACAATTATTTCAAATGTATTGGGTTAACTAATAATTCGATAGGCGGTGCTGTGATCGGCTTTACTTTCTTGCCCAGCGAATAGTAAGTTTGTTTCGTATTACTCATCATATCACATTTCAGTGTATCACGTCCATTTGTGTTAACCATCTCCACCAGTCATTTCAACGTAGGCGTTTACGGCGTTTGACGTTATTCAGGTAATTTAAATCCTGCTTTGTTTTTCCGTTCTTGCTTTTTTTTTCTTTTTTTTTTCTTTTTTTTTTCTTTTAAATGTAGGGGGAAGAATAAAAACTCAGAGCGCGGACGTCCAATCCGCTAAATTCCCAACTCCAGACTCCCCCTCAGTACCACTTGATTAWGTACTACTTTATGGGAGTGACTGAAGGACTCCTAATCTGTTCTATGTATATGTCATAGTTTKGTYATGATTGAGAYTGMTGCTTCGCTGACAGCTTTCCAGTTCTCAGTTGACTGACACATGAGTGTCMAAATTTTCCGCCGTAAAACTACCATCGAATATTGTATAAAGCTTTTCCCTTGTACATAAAAACCGAGGGCAATTAAACAATACATGCTCATAGTCTTCAAAGCAATCTGAACACGCCGGACAATTCGGACTAATGTCGTGTTGGAATGTGTACAGGTAGCTTCTAAAGCACGTATGTTCGCTTGGTATTCGGGTTAGGTAGAAATCCATGTATCCATGTCGTYTGTCGATACACGAGTGGGTATCCTGTGTCAGTCTGTGGGTCACCTTTCAGTGATGTTTTTGACTCTCTCTTCCCTTTTGGATTCCATAGACAGCTCTGTTAAATTGTATACCCGCTCGAATTCGTTACCCTGAATGTCAAAAGGCATCATACAGGCTATTACTTCAGCAGCGTCAYTTGATATTTGTTCGGAAAGCACTGCTAACTCTTAGTACTGACAGCCTGTGCACTGTTCTTATTTGTATAGCTTATGCTTTAATTCCGAGCGGCAGAATCTACATATATTGGAGCCGCGTAGAACACAATCGCCGGCTGGAACTAACGCAGCCTTTGTTTGTCATTATTTTTGATAAGGCGTTTAGGTTTTTTTTCACTTTACCTACAGTGTATTCTAATCTGATCCTTAAATTTAACCTTTGGGTTTATTATTACTCAAAATTACACAAATGCGGCAATTTTGMTTGCCAGAAATTAGTATCATCGCTCAGCAAAATTTGACCCCGAAAACTTCGGATCTTCTTGRARCTTTTCAAAAGCCCATAGAACYAAACAATGCCACTTGGGAAGGTCGAACGGCTTCAGTTTTTGCCATCGTGTACACTTTCAGCTACGGCTGCAATATTTTCTTCACTGCGTAATTCGGTCGAATATTATCCATTATTGAATGCATCAAATAACAGTTACAGTTCGACACGGCTCACATGTGATTTTACAAASAAGTCTATTAAAAAAAATCTCTACTGGGATGAAGAGTAAAAAACTTTCTCATTGTAGGTGAACGCCAAAACTATTTACCTCGTCAAACTTCACCCAAACATAGTCAAGTTCATGCAACAGCTGTCAAAATGACAGAATTGGATTTCAATATAAATCAATATTTTCATTATTTTCACACTTTCGATAGCTTTTCAATTTTTGCTAGCTGTCAGACGCGGCTTGTAATAAAGAAATTAAATTAGATAAAATTACATTTCCTCGYTAAGTGTCACATATACACAAATACATGCATTAACAACAATAAATCACAACTCTTATGACATTTCAACAATTTAGTACATTGTGTCATACMATTACTGACGGAAAATTCAGTTATTAATTAGGACGGCAACAACTACAACGAAATCAGACATAATGRCAGACTGGCTGACAACAAATTGCTAAAAACAACAATAAAACTGACAAAATAACAAAGTCAAATGAGTTTAACAAAAGCAAAAACAAATATAAATAACACAAAAAACAACAGCAACAACAACAGCTAAGCTACAAATATGCATATTGTTAGGCATGCGTCAGGTGTGGCGTTGACATGCGCATGAATGTGCAACAAATGTGGCAACACAGGTGCACAAAGGCAAACACACACAGACATATACTCCATGTAATATTAGCGCAAAATTTGAAACTCATTTAGCCGCAACCAGCTTAGCSGCTAGCCAGCGAAATAATTAGAGCGCGAAAATAGCAAAACACGTGACAAGTGGAAATTTGTTGTAATCAACGGCRAGCGAAAAACTCTTTCAACACAAAATTTCGCAATTTCAAATTAATGTATGTGTGTGTGTTCATGGTGRTTTGCAGGCGATAAATAATAATTTCTGTTTTGCCAAAATGCTGTAATATCCGCCATTTCCCGCAGCCAAACAGCCATATATCAGTGCGCTTATAAATATTTGAGCATGGCGTGAGCGCAAGCAAAGTCATATTAAAGCATTTTATGCCGCAAATTATTTTTAAATATTTATGCCAAAATCAAAAAGCATTAAATCCACAAATGGGCACTCGCGCTAATTTCGAACAATCAAAATCAATTCTCCTAGCGCAAAGCATTTCACACACACAGACAMMAACACACACATATGTTTGTATATGTGTGTTAAATTATTGCAAATTTTCACTTAATATTTGTAATTTATGTGGCTATTGTTCAAGTTTGGCGTTGTTTTGTTTTTGCTGGAGCAGCATTTGGAAATTCATTGCATATTTATAGGCGGTTATGGTCGGTTATTTGATTTGACCTTAATTAGAGCGGTTTTACAAGTGTAATACCATGTGGTAGGAATTTTAGATGCATATGTGTATGTGTKTGTATGTATCATATTACAGTTATGTGTATTGGAGGCAATGCATTGCCATGAATATTCAATTGCATATCCGAATGTGTATGCATCAGGAACATATGTGTTTGTATGTATATGTCTGCATGTGTTTGAGYATATGTTTGCGCATGTGTGACTGCGTCCTGCATTTTCGGCTGCTCACATACCTTGTACCATGTATAATGCATGCAGTTAGTAGCCAGTAAGATTAATTTCTAGATTACATATGCAATTTCCAAACTAAATTTACAAGACGACATTACATATACACATATTGCAATTAATTGAATATCCAGATTATATAGGATGATACAAAAGTTATATCAACGTATTTGATATACATACTACGATAAAGTCAAAAATGCATCTCAAGCCGCCAATAAAATTTGTGTAGTTTATGGAGCCGATACAGTTTCCATTGCCACCGCACAACGATGGTTTCAACGTTTTTTGGTGTAGAGGTGGTCGAAAATGGGCCACGCTCCGGAAGGCCTGTTGTCGAAAATTGCGATAAAATCGCTGAATTGGTCGAAAGAGATCGGCATAGTAGCAGCCGTGGCATCGGTCAAGAGCTGGGCATGAGTCATCTCACAAATTTTATGAACAATTGAAAATTCAAAAAAAATACTGCAAGACTTTTTTCACAACCTAATATATTAGAATATACAAGAACTTTGTAGATAGGTAGATAGAGTGGCGACAGCTAAGTCTTAACTAGGCTCATTGTGAAGCCACCGTTGAACACCAGGAGTACACCTCACTCTATTGACTCCTCTCTAAACAGATAACCAATTAGATTAGATTAGATAAATAAATGAGCTTTTGCACTGTGAACTAAGGTGTAATGTGGCCTCTCTTATGTCACAACGATTCAAATAGCCCCAGCATATTGATAAATTTCAATATACTGCTAGTTGCTATTAAAGCGATGTGCCTATCGATGATCCCATGTGCCTTTATTCAGCCCTACAGTTTTCTGTGAGTCAATTAAAAGGTGTTCTGAAGCTTCAGGCTTCATATCACAGAACCCACAATTCGCAAAAGAAGCTGGGCCCATGTTGTACAACTGTTTCTTGAGCTTACAATGGTCAATGTGGAAGGCGACAAGTAGCCTGAGTTTGTTCTTTGGCAGGTTGATGACATATTTAAATCCTTTAAGCTTGTAACCACCCATTAACAACTTTTGCATTGCGCGTACCAAGGCGTTGCTGCCAATACCCCTTTTACTTTTTCATCCTTACGCAGCAGCTCGTTTATGTTATGGCGATGAACAGCAATGAAAGATTCGGTTCCAACCATCTTGGTGGATATAGCGGAGCGGGCGAGCTCATCAGCCAGTTCATTTCCGGCTATAATTTAGAGAAAACTTAAATTATGTCCTCTGAACTTCTTAAAGGCAGGCAGTCGGAAAACAAAACATCTGATTAATCGGTTGTATGGAAGATATGTGATATAGTGGTCCGATCGGCCAATTCCGACAAATGATCAATACAATCTCAATCTTTCAGACTCTTCCTCTCTTAGACCCTTATTCGCTGAGGCGAAGTTGTTTACAATTATTCATATACGCGATTTCCCCGTTTTTCTTTTTGCGTGAATGCCTGTAAATCAATCTGCTTTAATATAATATCCATATATCTGATTAGGATTATAATATTGTATAACTTAACACAAAATAGCATATGCGATAACATAATATAACATAACATAACTTAACTTAATTTAACATAACTTAACTGAACTTAACTTAACTTAACATATCATAATATAACATAACTTAACTTAACATAAAATAACCGAATATTTCATAGGATTTTGCTGTAATATATTATATGTTTCCGGACATTTCTATTTTAACATAACGTAAGCTAACATAAAAAGTAACAATTTAATATAGTATATAGGATACGTGTTCAGAAAATAACGGGAATTTTTAAGTTTCGCGGGTTTGGAGAGTCCAATTGTCAATTGTCTTTGAAGTATGATACAAATTTCAACTATATTTATTGCTAGCTCTGCCATTTTCGAAGATGGATCAACAATATAACCTTTGTTGCTTGCCAAAAACAATACGGTAACGCTTCCAGCCATATGAACCTCCATATTTCCGAGACATGGCTTCGTGTTCTTATTTTTGAATGTAAATAAAACCTTAAAGGGCTGTCTTAACCAAGATGAAAATCGCTGAGATAGCTAAAGGCTATGTCAAAAATCGAGTTTGAGAAGTGCTTGTAGGACTGAAGGAAGTCCTGGCATAAGTGCATAATGTCGAAAAGGAACTGAAGGCGACATCATTAATATAGAGATTAATTCAACTTTTGTTTAAAAAAGCAAAATTGTCGTTATTTTTTGAACACACTTCATATTCAAAGGTGGACCACAACTTTCAATCCTTGCTTTTCGCGTGTAATGATGAGAAATATCTGGCAGCAACACAATTTCAACTCTACATCATTTCACAGCAATTACCCTGAACATATGCAACACAATGTATACCCTCCACTACATGGCAATTTATTATTATTTTAATGCCAAAACATGCCGCAAACATTTTCGCGCAATAAAAAAGCAATCACTCTTCCGCTTAATACCCGCAATACAAATGCGTAATTGTTGCATAAAGAAATGTGAGAACCAATGTTGCATGTTGGCATACGAAGCAGCAGCAGCAAAGCGACCATAAATTCGTTTCACACCAAAGAAGTTGGAGAAAAAGCAGCACCTTTACCAAAAAAAAAAAAAAAAAAAAAAAAAAAAAAAAAAAAAAAAAAAAAAAAAAAAAAAAAATGCTGCGCGTTTGTGGCAGCAACAATTTGTGGCAGCAAGTGCATGCAAAGCGCAGCTAGGCAGTCGTGCAATAAATGACACAGCGTCGCAAATTGACTGCGCCACTTAGCGAGTTTGCCGCAGCCACACACAAGGGACACCCTTCGCCTTCGGTGTTCTCTTTGTCCGCTGTACATGTTGGCAGCTCAATTTTCACCATTTGACATAAAATGTTGCAAGTAGTAAGCACAATAAATGCCACAAAATGAAAACAGCTGGTTGCCACCGCGCTGTAATTGTACCGTTGCACGAGTTCCCAATGCATTCGCAGCTTTTTGTTTTCGTTGTTGTTTTTTTCCTTAACATTGCTGTAATCTCTTGGAAATCTTCGTTTCACCAGCTATTTATCTTCATTCGATTTGGTGATTTGCCTGCGCTGTCACTTCCGCTGTCGCTGTTGCGGCTGTCGAGTGATCAAATGTCTTCCAAATGTGGCAGTGATGTGATGCTGATGCGGTTGATTTGTCATCGCTTGTCGCAGCGTATGCTACTGCTGCAGCTGTTGCTTCTTCTTAATACAGTGCTCATTCGCTTGTCATTGCTATGGCAGTGGATCGTGCTACAACAAAAACATGACATTATTCACAGAAGTTTTTGTTGCTTACACATTCCACTGTTCTTTTTGCTTTGTTATTGTGATATCACTCATTTGTTTACGGTTTCGCTTTTCTCATCGCCGGAAAGATGTTGAGCTTCTATTGATCTTCACTTAAGCATTTGCCTACTTACTTATGTGCATACTTACGCCGATATGTGATATTTGCGGCAGCTGTGCTGCTGTTCGGTTGCTGTATTTGCGGTTGCAACGTGACAGCGGAGCTATCATTTGTAAATCGGGTGGTGGGACGGACAGTTGAGGAGATCATTATGCACATTAAGCGCATCAAGGAAAGTGGGTCAAAAGGTGACTCTAACATTTGTCTTTTCATTTGTCGTCGGCTTTCTCTCGATCTTAAATTTCTTCATTTACCACTGTTAGATCTTGTACTTGTTGTTATAAAGTTGCTTCTTTTTCTTTGTTTTTTCATTGTTTTACAATTATGGTCAGCTGTTAGTTTTTTATTGTGGCGCATCATTATTGCATTGTAATTGAGAAAATCGGCACCGAAGCACTCGCAGTGACGAAAAGTTGCCAGCATTTTGATAAATTGGAAAGTTCTGTGTACAAAATTCAGCTGCAAGAAATAAGACGAGATACTTGTTTATACCTGTTATGGGTATAGTGCTTCTTTCGTTTCGTTGGATGCCCCGTATAGCTTGACTTTGCTGTGCTTATTAGATCCAGTAAAATTGGTTCTGATCATTTTTATTGCTGTTTTGTGCAGGCAAAACTTGCAGTCTCTTGGTCGAGATATTGATGTATTAGTGTTGTTTTTTGTTTTATTAAAATCATAAAATTTTTTCTCAAGCCTCTCTCATCGCCTAACTACTATTGTACATGGCCGATTTTGATTATTTCCAGCTGTTTTTTACTTTTATATCCCTTCAATGTTCAAACTTTTTTAAATAAACGAAAAGTGTTAGAATAATTTCTATCCCTGAAACATCACCATATCTCAACATCTCATCTTGCATTTACTTAGTAATTTGACTCACTTTTGGTCCTGTTAAAAAAAATTTCTTTGTTTACTGAAATTTTGAGTTAGGGGGAAAGAGTCACATCAAAATCTCTGTGTGAGGAGAAGTTTTCGGGGTTCGGATTTATTGATCGAACTATAAACATATAGTAGGAGAGCGTTAGACCAAATACAATGGTTGGCTTTGATATTTAGGGATTCGTGAAAAAATTATGCATCGAAAATCGTTTTATTGTTTTTCAACGTATTCGCTATTAAAATCTAAATACATGCGTTGTAAATGCATGCGTTTGAATCAATTCTCGAAGCACTTTTGCCACTCAGACTGAGATAAGACACCTTCCTCTACAGGTGTCGAAAAACATTGCTCTCTTACTTTATTTTTTACATACAGAAATAACAAGTAAGGAAGCGCTAAGTTCGGGTGTCACCGAACATTTTATACTCTCGCAAATACCGCATTTGTGTAAAGTTTTATTCCGCTATCATCATTGGTTCCTAATGTATATATTATACAGAGAAGGCATCAGATGGAATTCAAAATAGCGTTATATTGGAAGAAGGCGTGGTTGTGAACCGATTTCACCCATATTTCGTACATGTCATCAGGGTGTTAAGAAAATATTATACACCGAATTTCATTAAAATCCGTCGAGTACTTCCTGAGATATGGTTTTTGGTTCATAAGTGGGCGACGCCACGCCCATTTTCAATTTTTAAAAAAGCCTGGGTGCAGCTTCGTTCTGCCATTTCTTCCGCAAAATTTAGTGTGTCTGACGTTTTTTGTTAGTCGGTTAACAACATAACCTTTGTATGGGAGGTGGGCGTGGTTATTATTCGATTTCTTCCCTTTTTGAACTATATATGGAAATGCCTAAAAGAAACGACTCTATACAGTTTGGTTGATATAGCTATAGTAGTTTTCGAGATATGTACAAAAAAGTTAGTAGGGGGCGGGGCCACGCCCTCTTTTCCAAAAAAATTACGTCCAAATATGCCCCTCCCTAATGCGATCCTTTGTGCCAAATTTCATTTTAATATCGTTATTCATGGCTTAGTTATGACACTTTATATGTTTTCGGTTTCCGCCATTTTGTGGGCGTGGCAGTGGGCCGATTTTGCCCATCTTAGAACTTAACCTTCTTATGGAGCCAAGAAATACGTGTACCAAGTTTCATCATGATATCTAAATTTTTACTCAAGTTACAGCTTGCACGGACGGACGGACGGACAGACTGACATCCGGATTTCAACTCTACTCGTCACCCTGATCAGTTTGGTATATATAACCCTGGGTATTTATAACTTCAAAAATGTTAAATTTTACGATAAAAACGACGAATTTTACCTTTTTCCTCTTTTATAAGAGTTTAGTGTTTCGTGTCTTTTTTGGGTTCGAAGTAAAATGAAATAAAAATTTTCAAATGGATTCAAATATGCGAAACCCTTCCTTTGAGAGTTATTCCAGATGGAGTAGTGTGGAAAAATCTGCCAACTTGAACATGAACTGTTCCTACACATTTTTCTTGCGTTTAAATATTTTTATTAGTTTCTCTTGAAAATAATAAATATGTATATGTAATATCACTCACATTTGTATTATTTTTTATTTCATGGTTATTATTTTTAGTTTGATTTCTTTTACCACAATTTTTACTATCAATTGCATGTACTAGTTTCACATGCAGCTTGAACTTGAACTTGAAAATCACTCTGCATTACACTTACTACTACCAGCACCACCACAAAAGCCAGACTGTTTACCAACAGACAACAACTAAATCAAAAGCAAAAGCACGCCTACAACAGCCTCGACAATTACGGCAGTTAATTCAAGCCGTTGCACATTACATATTTAATTACCAGCCTAATACACGCTGGCATACATACAGACAGACATATATGGATATACAGTTGTACCTTCAAGCACTTCATTATTCGCTGCTTTTTCGCTTTTATGTAACATTTAATTCACTTTTCAATGTTTTTATCTTTGATTTGGTTTTTCCATACAAACACATGTACATATGTATGTATGTATGTAAATATATATTATACCCCACTTGTTTGTTTCCATGTTTCTCATTTGTTGTTGTGCATTAAAGTCTAGTCTCATGCTTGTGTGGTTTTTGGTGCACTTTTTTGGCGGCTCACGCGGCACTCAAGCATGAACATTTGTTGTTTGGTTTTTTATGTCGTGTGCGTTTAGTCGGTTTCTTACTTATTACCCGCTTTGCTCTTGAAAGTATAATATTAGTATAATTATGTAATTCAAGTTGGCGTGACGTGTGTGCAAATAAATGGAATAATTATTGTAATGAAATGTAAAAGCGTCTAATTAAAGGATTTATAATATGTGGTTGATAAAATTGAAATAGATAAGTAGAAAATACACTGGGGAATATGATTTCAGTAAGAAGAATGCTTCATTGGTTTGAGCGTTGTTTGAGGTTTGTCATCTCTATACTTAAAGTACATCCATGTCTAAATCAGTACCCTTTCTGTTTAATTTGCAAATAAATGGTGATCCATTTTGAGGTTCCATACTTTTTAAAGAAAAAACACAGAAACTTCACATGTAATGGGGAATGTTTATTATCATTCGAAAGAACATTTTTTGACATTTATTTTTTGAATATTATCCATGTCATCCATGCCATTATCCATGTCCATAGGTTGAGTCCAATTTTCATTGACTCGTTCGAGAATTTCGACTGTTAACTGGTGCATGACACGCGTGATGTTGTGTTCCAAGGCCTGAACCGAAGCGGGTTTGTTCGCATAGACTTTGGACTTTACGAAAAAGTCTAATTACACATGATCTTGGTAGCCACTCGAAAGGCTCAAAACATGAAATTATCTGCTCACCGAAGTTTACTCTCAACAAATCCCTTAATTGATGCGATGTGTGGGACGTGGCGCCGTCTTGTTGAAACCAAATATCGCCGAGATTACAAGCTTCAATTTCAGGCATCAAATAGTCGGTTATTATGGCGCGATAATGGTCGCCATTGACGGTCGGTTACATTCTCACCGGTATCGTTTTTGAAGAAATATGGGCCAATGATTCTCACGGCCCACAAATCGCACCTGAAATTCTGAATGAAATGGCAGCTTTTGAATCTCTTCAGGTTAAACGTCGTCCCAAATGTAGCAATTTTTCTTGTTTGCATACCCATTGGCTTCAAATATCGGATGTTCATAGAACTTTTCAAGAGCCCACAGAGAGAAGCGAGTTGGCTTGGCAAGGTCGAGCTGCTTTAGTTCTTCCGCAACTGTATTTTTTACTCTTTCAATTTCAGATCCAAGTTGCTACAAATGGCGCCAAATCCTTCATGTACGCTTTCAGCTACTGCTATATTTTCTTCACTGCGAACTGGACGTGGTACATTCGGTCGAATATTATCTAATAATGGATTTTGGATCTCAAGTTGAATGATGGTGTTGGTAATAGTACGCTCAGTAGGCCGTTTAAGTATATTGACTTGGCAACAAATCTGAACGAATTGCGAACGTTGTTCTGGCATAAGTCTTTCCATGATAAAATGAGGAACAATATTGAAAAAAAAAAAAATTACGTGAGGACTTGAATCACGCGAGATCTGTTAAAAAAAGGTTATTGAGAAAAGTACTTCTACATGGGTCACCTGTTAAAAGCAATCTATTTATAATGTGCAACTCGTTTGCGAAAGAAGAATTCTTTCTTGGCCATCTTTCATTGTGATAAAACTAATCCCTTTTTTAAGAAGTAGAGATAATCTTCCGCAGCAGTAGCACTGTAATCATATTTGCTTCTAATATCTAACTATCCATATATACAAACATGAATTTTGTTTACTAAAATTTAATTTATTTGAACCCAGAAATATTTTGGTTTTAATTTGCGTCAAAATTTCCGCAAATACTGAGACGTAATCGCAAACGTCATTCAAATAATTTCCTCAAATCGTTTCCGTCAACAATTTGTGCGCAATAAATTGTCGTGTGTTGCATGCCCCAGCTGTAGTGGCAGTGCAAAATGCACAAAAGTTTGCAACTTAATTTGCGAAATTGTCAACAACCGGCAGAGTAAGCAAAAGTGTCAGCTCACTAGCACGCTGACGAGCGTAAGCACACACACATACATACATATTTTATATATCTACTATAAAGTGCCAGGAGTATTTGTGTATATGCAAATACTTGCAACAATGTGTATGTATGTATATATGTATCATATATCTGTGCGTGTAAATACGTGCCGCAAAGCCAAATAGTGGACGGAGCAACTTAATAAATTACTGCTGGTCAAAACTGTAGCACGGATCAACTGAGTGCCTCAGCTATGGATTTGAGGTTACGTATGGGGGGTGGCGCAACGGAAGCAACTGTCACGATAGTCACTCGCAGAATGCATAAAATGCCAGCGTGCTGAGGGGCAAATGGCTGCGTTCATTAAAAATTCAAAATCAAAACTGTCATTTGCATAAAATCTACAACAACAACAATGGCATTGACAAGAGAGAGAGAAAAATTTATTTTGCAAGCTTTTAAATTGAGCGTCAGTGGAGCTAAATAAATTCGAACCGGTGACATTGCAACTTTGTTGCACGAGCGACGACAATGAACCGGAGTTGCACTTTGACTGGCAAATATTCATTAACAGTGAACATAACGATGAAAGTGTGAAAAAGTGTTGCATATTTTAAGGCGGCATAGCGCTGTTGATGAACTGCCGCACAAAATATGCGGAAATCTGCAACAAAAATGCCGTTTACGCTTTCAACGCCTACTTCAATTTTATGTATTTCTGCAAAATATGCAAAATTATATTTTATAACGGTATATGTATTAGTAAGTCAGGTGTATATGTGCCGCTGCACGTGCTGGGCTTTATCAAGCAATATATGCTGTTGCTCTGGTGGCTATCGAGCCGTTGCTTGCTGCCTGCGGCGTTAACCGAAGCGCAAATTATAGTGGCAAATTGGCATTGCAACAACAACATAACGTATGTAGCAGCAACCACAATTGCAACAACACAAATACAAGCAGTTGTGTCGGTTTGCATTTGTGTGCGTGTGTTTGTATGCGACAATGTAGACTTACTTTGACTGCTCGTTGCTTGAAGTGAACATGTTGCCAACAACATTTCGAGTTGAATGTCCTTTGGCGAAAGTGTGCAAACACAAACACACACACACAGACACATACATGTCAATTTGTTGGCATTCACAGGCACACATGTGCACTTTGGTTGCTTCGAGGCATTTGCTGCATATGTATGTGTGCCTTTATGTGTGCGTTTACACATACAAAGGCATGTGTTGATTGTGCTACAGCATTAATGTGCTCATATCCTGCTTCCAGGAAGCTGTTAATGCGACGTAAACACATTGAACCGAATGAGAGCGCAGCAAAGAGCAGCGAGCAATGCTTGTGTGGGCAAAACAAATATTGTGCATTTGTAATGAACCGACGTACATATGTGCGACACTAGAGTGGATCACAAACAATACATTTGTTACTACTTTATTTTTAATAAATGTTTTTTGGAATAAATAATTTCTTTAAAAAAAAAAATTATATTTACTCTAGGGTGGACCAATTTTTATTTTTTATTTTTTTTAATAAATATTTTTGTTATAAATAATTCTTTATTATGAAATGAAATCTGTCGAATAGTTTAATTAGCTTTCAAATTATGGTAATTTATGTTGCTATAGATATTTAAAGTTAGGGTGGGTCAAAAAAATATATTTTTAATCGCTTTCTTGAATATAAGTTTCTTAGACACCACTAAAAGAGTTTCTGAAAGTGTGATTTCTTAATTGTAATGGAAGGGTCCTCTAGCTTACGTTTTTATTTTTTATTTTTTATAATTATCACATAGAAAATTTCATACCTCTCTTCTTACTACTCAAAAAAAAAAATAATTGTGTAGAGTCATAAATTTCCAACAAAACTACAAGTTTTCCGATTTATAAAGATTTTTTTATTGAGTTATAAAATTCATAAGAAATATTAATTTTGCCTCAAAATAATCTTACAATCAAATATCGTAAGAGATTTTTCTGCAGAGCACTAAATTCAAAATTTTACAAAACTCAAAAATATTTTCTCGAGTGGTTGGAGAAATACATAAATTTTTCTATCTGATAATAAAACAAAAAATTGAATGGCCGATGGCCTTCCCGTTAGAATTAAAAACTCGTACTTGAACAGATTTTCGTAAAAGTGTCTAAGAACCTATTATGTTTGTATAAAGGGAAAAAAATGGCCCACCCTAATGTATATATGTATAAGAAAATACTGTGGTGGATGTTCGAAAAAAAAAATATTATTAAATACTTTATTTATTATTTAAATATTAAATGTTTTTTACCCACCCTAATGTATACATACACATACACGCATACACTTTGGTTATACAAACAGAAAATAACTGTGTGCACAAATGGGCCTTTCAATGTGGCGTTACCGTCATATCGTCAGATGTGAATTGTTGACTTGAATTTGTGTATGTGTGTGTATTTTGCGTTGTATGCGTGAAAACATCTTGTTGTTGTTAAACTTTGCTCTATAACATGATATTAGATGCGTAATTAGATGGAATTGAGGCTTCCGTAACCATTTGCTTCATTGCTCATGCGTCTAAGATACAAACACATACACACATACATGGTTATAACTGTGTCAAGCTGCTAGGGCAATGGTATTCATATATGTACATAGATGCTTTATGAGATGAGTATTAATATATACATTTATCCACAAATGTAAGCAGAAATGCAAGTGGAACAATATTTTTATTCCAAAGAACTGATTGAAAGCTCATGGCGTTATTAATACTCGACTTGAGAAACTTTTTATTTAATTTTTTATAAACATTTTTCGGTGTAAAAATTCTATGTATTTTTTGTATTCCATAATTTTTTTTTTTTTAATATTTTAGGATAAATTTTAATATCCTAAGAAATTAGTACAAGAATTTATTCTGAAGTTAAATGTACCGAAAAATTCAGTGACTAATCAAATTATGCAAATTTATATATTATTATATCACCTCCATTGCGTCCAGCAAGCTCTTGAAATTATACTAGTGCTGGACCTTTGTGACCTTATGTGATATAGGACAGGGCACAACAGACTATAGTTCGCAGTGCAAATCCTCAATTATTTTCAATCTATCTTCCCTCAGCATTAAAAGCCCAAGCACACAAGTGCTGGTTGCTGGCCAAGACTTGCATGAGGCTCATAGATTCAGCGCCCGAATGCAGGGAACGCCTGCTCGTTCCCATCCAGATGGAGTTTCTGACTATTCCGTTGTGACTAGTTTTATAAGCTACTATCAGACCTGTGAAAAAGGCCTAACTTGGACAATTAATTCCCAAGAATTTATTATTAAGAAAAAAGTCGATTTGAAAACCCAAGAATTTATTATTGAGAAAAAAGTCGATTTGCAAACCCAATGCAAGCGGATGATTTTTATTAGAATTGAGACTGCATATTTTCAAATCTGAATTAATCAAAAATAAGAGAGCGTTGCCTACATTTAGGTGGAGTTATACTCGCACATATTCTTTAATATTTGGCGTAAAAGAGATATCTTTTATCTTCTGATCACATAACAACTAACGTCTAAAATTCTGGGCATGCCACTTTTTCTCAAAGGAGCTGGTCATTTGTCAGAAACTTCGATATCGGGCCACTATAAGATATAGCTATCACACAAAGTGATCGATCGAAAATCAAGTTCTTGTACGAAAAACTTTTTTTTTGACGAGATATCTGTATGTTCATAAAATTTCGTTTGGATTATGGTATTGTCCAAGGCAACGCTGCATTTTCTTATATCGGACCATGCGAACATATAACTGCCATATATGGATCTCAACTTCGCTACGGGAATCCGAATAATTTTAACATGCACTGACTTCAAGCGCAGCAAATCAAGTAAATCTGCTTAACGAAAATTGCTCGCAGCAAGTGTGTGTCTAAGTGTTGGTGGCGGCAACAATTGCCTGCCGATTTCACGTGCAATCGAGGATGAATTATGCCTGAAAATCTGGAGACAATGCGCCCTTACGTTCGTGAGTGTAAGAGCATTCCTATGTACCTACATATAGGTATGTACTCCGTTTTGCACACACACATAGATATTTGGAAGGCCAGAAAGCCTTGGTGTATGCGTTGATTCGAACTCCTTTGGACAAAATTGTTAACGGACCAATGTGTGTAATTGCCGGTGAACAGTGACAGCAGAATTTGGTGAACACAATCGTTATGTGTGAAGACAACACCAACAAGAACAATAACATTATTGCGAGGCAGAGCTATGGCCAAGCCCCAAGAAAAAATTGCACAACCAACGGTGCTTTGCAACGAATTTGTTGTTGTTATCATAATTTCTGGCTGGCAGAACTGCCAAATCGTCTATGCGCACCGGTCGAGCTTGCGGTATCACCATCCGCCTCTTTTATCGCACAGCGCCTGTGCATATGCCTTGCGGTAGTAACCTTAACTGCCGCTCGATATGGTGACTGCTGCCTCACTTGCGGCTGGCAACCGCTGCTTTCAACACACGTAACCATATACACCGAAATGGTGCTTATCGCGCCGCACTTCCTTTATGCGCTTGCTTTGCCGCCCGAAATTATGCCACATATTTGCCGACAACGACCGTGCCACTGTTATATGTCACGTGATTTATCGTATAAGCAGTGGTGTGCCGCAAGCACGACAATATATGTATGTGCTCACACACACACACACACCCCGGCGCACATCGTTGCTGCCTGCAAGGAAAGCGTGGTTGGTGGTGAACAACGGCCACTGCTTTTGGTATATTGCACACTTTCGAGCAACAAAACACGTTTACGCCTCAGCAGCAGACACACACTATTAAATGAATTGTGTATATGAGTGCATGTGGATATGTGTGTGGGTGTGCATGTGTACATCCATTCTTAAGCGCTTGCTTACGCATATTGGCAATGACAATTAGTGACAAATCGCCTGAGAGCGTTTCGGTGATTGGTAAGTGCGCCTGTGTGTGAGTGTGTCTGTGTGCGCTTATTTACGCATATTGCACGTTACTGCCAATTATGCGAACCATTGAATTGGCAATAATCATTACCTTCGGCTTTACTGCTGACATTGAAAAGAATTATCGCACAACAAGAAGTAAGCAGGAGAAAATCGTAGCATAGTTGCAGGCGTTATTGGCAAAATATGTATGGAAATTTCAGGTTCCTTGCTTAAGGGAGTGACATTTTTTTAATATATTTCTTTTGAAATTTATTGAACTTGTTTCCATATTAATATACAATTTGTAGTTTGAATATTCAATTGTTGAATTATTTAGTAGAAAGTGAAAATTTTTAATTAAAAAAAATATATAAAATGATTAAGTTAACAAATTTTTGTATGGTGTGAAATTATTCACATCAAATCATATCCATCATTATTTTACCTTAAGAGGTTAGAAGACCGAAAAAAAACAATTTTCCAGATTTTTGTTCAGAGGAAAGTTTTAAACTTAATGATCCAAAAATTTGTACTCATATTATGGTATTTTTTTAAAAGTATTTATATTATATAAGTATTTATTTGGAAGCTACAGCTGATCTTCGGGAGCTCCTCTCAAAAAAGTCGTTTTGCGGTGACTCCTATATCTTTGAACTGGAACCTCTGATTTTGCTTCGTTAAAGTAATGAAAATCAAAGGAGCAAGCAAAATGGCGGTTTCTCAACAAAAAAAAAAAAAAAAAAAAAAAAAAAAATTATTTTTGACCAAAATTTCGGTCTAAACTTGTTCATGTAACAAAAATAACTGTCGGTGAGAAAAAAACTTAATTACTTAAAAATATATATATATAATAATAATACTGGAACGATATGAAATGTTCTGCGTATATTTCAATATATTTACATTAAGAAAATAAAATTTAAAAAACCAAAATTTTTTTTTTTGAAAATTCTAACTATATAAGTGTAACCCTATAATGATAACACGGGGTCTGATATCTGCGTGTTAAATTACAGTCTACAACAAAAATGATGAGAATTTTTTTTATTTTTGTAGAAATGTGCAAACGAGACTCATTCGTTCAAAAAACAGAAATTTTTTGTTGACCGGTGTACTTAACGTCTAACTTTATGTTTCTATTTTCAAAAATTTTGTACACAAGCCACGATTGTAATCCCCTCTAATACGCCGCCATTTACACAACATTTATAAATTTTGCTTTTAATTTTTTCTTTTCTTAAATATTTTTGTGTAAAGGTCCCTTAAAATATTAAATAATCATAATCATAACACACAAAATTCAAAAATGTTATACGTCGTACTTCATGAGGTGAGGGTTGTTTAAGCACATACTTAGCAGTTGCTAAGATATTATATTACTGCTGCACATACAACTAAGTTTTCCAATAGGAATGATATGGTTTTTAATATGTTCCGATTTGTATTTTCTTTTTCATTGTATTCGCTAATGTTTAAGCATGGAAAGACATATGCAAGAACGACGTGCAAAAATTATTAAATTTTATTATCAAAATAATAATTCTTCAATTGTAATGAGCGTAATTTATGGTCGTAATAATCGTTCAACTGAGCTCGCTATTCGCCGAATTGTTGAAAATTTCGAGTTAAGATTTTCCTTAGATAATGTTCAAGTGCTAATAAGACAAAGCACCGCTCGAAGTAATCAAAATATTGCTGCCATTCAGGCAAGTGTTGCTGAAGATCGTGATTTGTCGAAATTTATCTTCTCCGTTGAGGCTCGCTTTCACCTTTATTTTGGAGAATATAAACAAAGCTGTCAATTCTGGTGTGAAGAAAATTAAATTATTCACGAACAGCCATTACATTTACCTAAATTAGGAGTTAGGTGTCGGTTTTGGGCTGGGGGATGATCCAAGGCTTTTTTGATGTTTTGAATGGGGGGTAGTTTTTACATGGCTGATCTCAAGCCTAGTGCACAACCCTGGGAAGGGATGTTTCGCTCGCCATCAAATGAATGTTTAGATTGGCTAGCCAAAGGCTACGCGTTCTAAGACCGGAAATCGTGAGCTGCTTGAGCCATATACATAATATTGTTTATGGCCACTCCCAAGTGTATGACACTGAGAGAACTTTTCTCACTTGCGCGAACTTCTACACATGGTTCCATCCTTCTTGTCAGGTACGCACTAGGTAAACTCTCACTTTGATTCGTCTTTTTGGAGAAACTTAGCTCTTATATGATTGACATCAATATTGAAATTTAAAGTATCGCCTGCCACTGATAGAAAAATTGGCTATACATCTACAGTTTTGGCAAACAATAGTACAATCATGTTTTAAACATTAAAATAGCACCAAATAATAACTGGTTTTTTGATGCAGGTGAGCCTGGCGCTTTATTCGCAATCGAGTTACGGCCAGCTTGCTAATTTACGTGACCGTTGAGTCTGAAATAGGTTTCATCGTAGGAATTAATTTTACTTTGAAAATGAATGAAAATGAATTTGCACAATGAAAGCGAATTTAGAAAATCATTTTGAAGTTTTAAACGTTGTTACAGGTTAAACACTTGTAGGGTAGTTTCCCGAAGGAGACTGAATATAAATGTCAATTACATGTGACTTTGACAGCTGGTCCGACAGCTATTGCTTTAGGAAATTCAGTACTTCGAATAAAAGTACTACAAAAAATCTTTATAAATATATATGCATATATCAATGTTTAAGGAAGAAAACTATTATTAATTGCTTGTTAGAAAAATATATTTTTTTTAGAGATTTTATTGTTTTTAGAGAAAAAATTATTAATACCAGATCAATATATGGCATTTTATATTTTTATGAAAACTTCACGCCGAAGAAATTCTCAGCAGCGCAGTACACAAATAATGCCAAGCACTTGTGTCGATTGAAATTTGTGAAAAAATTACTAATATTTGTATATTTTGCTTTGAATATAATAATTCTCATCTGCAGCAATTCAAAAGCATTTAGCACATATTTAAACGTAAATAATCTGTACTTCTAGCCTTGTAATATTTGCTGAATGGTGTGAAAATATAGTCATGCGTAGCTTTGCTTTGGTAAATATATACATATATACATATATCATGTGCCCTGCAAGAAAACCAATAGACCCTATGGAAGAAAGAAAAATGGTAAAGTTGTATTTAATAAAAAGGTCTAAAACTTTTGGTTCAAGTCGTTTTCATATAATCTTAAATTTTTTGTGAAACAAATTAAATAATGAATGATTTTTAGTTTTTAAATTTTATGGTATTCTTCGTAGGAATTATTTCTTTTCACAAAATTCAGGGTAAAATAACGAGTATAAAAAACTAGCATTAATTTTGTTTATTCAAAATATTTTTTTTCTTTAAATTAATCGAAAAAAAAAATTTTTTTTTTTGCTATAGTAGGAGAAAACATTAAAAGCCGGAGTGCGGAACTTTAATCCGCTACATCTAACTTACTTCCATCGTCTCCCATGTCTTTCCCATGGAACCCTACTCCGGTGGTTCTCATGGAAGAGAAAAAAGCATTTGAGTCTCTTTTATTATACAGAAAAGCTTGCTGTTTTAAAAATGTCGGTAGACCTTCTCTTGGTTGAAATTGCAAGTTAACCTTCTGCTTGTAGAAAATACAATTGAAGTCTCCACTAAACGATTCAAAGCTATTTTTTTTTTTTTTATTTCAGCCGCCTCTTATTTCTTCGTATCAGCTATACAAGGCAATTTGAATCATTTAATGGGGTTATTTTTTCCCACTTTTCGAGAAAATGAAACATGTAGTAATGCATACTTTTTTACACTAACACAATGTAGAGATGCTTCTCCCATTTTCTACTAGAATAAAACACTTTTTACATTTTACAATTTTTCAAGGCTGTAGCTCTATTCTATAAGGTTCTGGAACTAGAGTAAAGTTTGCAAATTTGTACGTCTTCGAGAATTAGTCTGTAGAAAACTATTCTAACGGGCCGTTTAAGAAATTGCCTGAACGCAAAAAAAAAAAAAAAAAAAAAAAAAAAAAAAAAAAAAAAAAAAAAAAAAAAAAAAAAAAAAAAAAAAAAAAAAAAAAAAAAAAAATTAAAGTGCACTAAAATCGACACGAAATTTTTGCAAGCGTAATTTCCTATAGGTCATGTTATCCTACATATGCATGTGACCATTTTTATTAAACAACATTGAATATATTTCGTTATTCGTGTAAATCGGGCAGATATGCACACTTAAATACTCTCAAGTGTTTGAACTGACACTTGCATAAGGTCACAAGTACTTACATACATCGATTTCATACACCTACATACATGCAGTTTGTTATCTGGAACTTTGTGCACAATGGTGCTTAAGCAAATACTTTCATGTAATCCTGCAATATTTAGAGTAGTTGAAGTAGGCTTTGTTGAAACGAACGGACTTATTGAAGTAGAATTGACAATTATGTTATTTATGATACACTAATACACAAACGCACACACACATGCAAACAAATAAGTGTAAAGTAAACGTATTGTGCTTGACTTTGCAAATATTTGCCCTCACCCACTCATGCACACACTGAAGTGCTGCTTTTTGTAAAACGCCACCGATGTAAGTGGCATAATTACAGTTTAATTACATAGTAATCGCCATAAATTTGGTAACAATTTGTTTTAAGACAGTACTGATTTGATTAATGCACATGTATTTGTTTTGTAAAGGCGTGTCCGCCAAGCAATTATTTGAGTTATAGTTAATGGAGTACCGCGTTTAGTGGTTCAAAGTGTCACATAAGTACTTAATATACATTCATTCAGCAAGCATTAATTAGAATTAAGCATATAAATTATTACAAATAAATTATGTTTGAGCAATGCTGCAGATTTTGCTGTCAATTTCAGCTATTATTTGAATAAATTTAGTGCCTAGGATTACAGCAGCATATATCTTGTATGCTTCGCAAATTAATTGCTTTTGGTAAATATATTTTATCGTGAAATAATTATGTAATTGATTGAGTAAGCAGATGGGGGCATGAGGGTGGTACGTAGAAACATAACCTGCCCACCTCGAAGAAGTGACCTACACCAAACGTTTTAGTTGTCCGATTTGAATAATTTTTTTGGAGAGTGTAGCGTTGCCGGGGATAGTAATCCGTGCCGAATCATGTGAAGATATCTTGTCAAATGAAGAGTTTTCCATACAAGAACCTGATTCTGATTGTACAGCTTGTATGGCAGCTATATGCTATATTGCTCTGATCTTAACAATTTCTCTTGGAGATTACACCGCTGTCTTGGACAATAATGTGTGCCAAATTTAGTGAAGATATCTTGTCAAATGAAAAAGGTGTCCATATAAGCACGATTTTTCAAGGGATCAGTTTGCATGACAGCTATATGCTATATTGTTATGATCTGAATAGTTTCCCTCGGAAATTGCTTCGCTGTCTTGGACAATAATGTATACCGAATTTCGTAAAGATATCTTGTGAAAGAAAAAAGTTTTCCATACAAGAGCCTGATTTTGATTGACCAGTTTGTATGGCAGCTCTACGCTATATTGGTACGATCTAAATAATTTCCCTCGGAAATTGCTTCGCTGTACTAGGCAATAATATATACCAAATTCCGTGAAGATATCTTGTTATAGGAAAAAGTTGTCCATACAAGGACTTGATTTTAACGGACCAGTTTGTATGGCAGCTATATGCTCTATTAGTCCAATGTTCACTATTTTGCCACATGAGCAGCTAATTAAGGAGAAAAGTGCTTGTACAAAAATTCAGATATCTCAAAAACGGGAGAATCTTTGATCACTTTTGTTTACTATATATATGCTTTGTATTTGCTCTGTAGAGTTTAAGAAAGTTAGTCACTGGTAAAATTGTAAACTTTAAGTTCAACCTTAACATACTCACATTTGTACTACGAGTATATATACTGCATCTGCAAATTCACTAACTGACAAAAAGTGTAACATCATGCAGTTAAGCATTAAGTTTCAAATATATAGAAATACACATAACACATACACAGATATGTAAACATGTATACACATACATGTACTACGAGTATATATACTTCTTTTTATGTTTTCAATTTCATGTTAACCGAAACCCATAAATTTCGCTTAATGGACAAAGCTTGTAAATAATACGCTAAGTCCTCACTTTTGACATAGCGTTCAATGCGACCCAACTAACAGCTGTTAAATTAGCCTGTCGCCGCGAGTAGACTGTCTTAGACTTATCCAATTCATTCATATATTGAAATTTATTTGTTTCGCTCCTAACTTCCTTGTGCGCTTATTTTCGGTCAGTCTCCTTTTATTCTAAGAGCTCATTTGATTTTCCAACTATTTACATACAAACATACATAAACTCTTAAATGAATACAAACACTCATATATACATACGTACAAGTCCAGACCGTCAGTTTATCCCACCAAATTGGCATTTCGCTTTTGCATGCAAATTACTTTCCACTCGCTGGCTTGGCGCAATCATAAAGTGTCCGCGTAAACGGCGCGGGAAAGTCAATTGGCGTTTGTTGTTGGTGACAACAATAACAACAATGAAGGCCGCAAATGCATTAGCGTTCATTGACTTGTTGTCTGGCACACAACAGGTAATCTAAATCCAACAATAGCGCCTAGACGATTGCCTTGCTGCAAAAGTCAATTTCGTTTGGGTGATAAAAAGAGAAATGGAAAAGGAAAAATAAAATAAATATAAATTTATTTTGCATGCATTTTCGTAGTTAGCCTTCTAACAACGCCATCACAATGTAGTCGCCAACAAAAAAAAATCTCACGGCGTTGTATGCAACAAGCGTCGAGAATTGGCATTCAAGTACGGGGTTGGGGTCACCTAGCGGAATTTTTGCACCGCAGACATGTCTACAATTGTAAAAATGGCGTATTGAGAGTTGTTTAGTCATATGAAAAAATACATAAATTTAAAAAAAATTCTCCGAATATTTATTTGATAAGAAGATTCGACTTTATTCAAATTAAGTACGGGTTTTCCTGATAAAACCGAATTGGAATTCCGGCAATGTGGGAACGAAAAATTAATGCTATGATTTTTGCATTTAATGTATATGTATATAAAATTAAAACATTATTAAAATATGCATTACGGTATGTATTTTCCTTAAGCTGCTTATTACGCGCACACACATCGTGTTCGAAATTGTCCGTTTTTAGCTCGTACATTCCATTGTAGTTTTATTCACGTAATCCGTGTAGACACACAATTATTTTCGCTTCAAGTGCGAGTTGGCAACGCAACAGAAATTCTTATAGACATATGTAAGCGTATTCATACTATATATGTAGGTATGTAGACATTTAAACAAAGAAAAACATGTAATGAAATTGCCCTGTGAGATAAATGAACTCTATGACAGAGGTATTGGCCAGTCAATTACTTTTATACCAGTTGTTGTTCGATTCTGAACTCTGCCAAGATTGAAAATTAGAACAAGACTATATACATAGATAACTGTGGTTATGTCTGTTTCACCAATGTGATTATGCCAGTCTCTTAAACTTATACCAGTTGTTTATACCATTCAATTTGCTCCAAAAGTAAAAAAATTACAGAATATACTTAGTTATCTGACAACTTAAAAATTTCGCGAACTGAAGACAATTAGTATTTTCGTGCCGGGTGCGCGCACTTATAAATATACACATACATATGTTCATGTATTGCGTCGTGCAGCACGTGACTTGTTTGGCCAATTTTGGCTTTGCATATTCATTTTTTTTAGCTTCGTATCAGCGAATGGTCAAATGAATTTGCGAGTACCACCTCTATATACATATTTGTGCGCGTATGTGCTTGCTTACTGTAGTATATTTGCTGCGGCGGTTTGCATTTATTTTGATCCGTTTCTTGTTTACTCTGTAATGTTGTTGCTTTTGTTTTTATACGTGTTTATAATAATAGAACGAGTGCAATTTCGTCTCTCCGCCTTTCGTTTGGCCGCTTTGTTTGCCCGCATGGCGACTTAGCTCGTGTTAATGGCATTTCTTGTGGCTGCAAATGCGTGTGTGTGTGTGCGAATTTTGTAATGTAGGACTGTATTGTTGTTTTCGATTCTCAATGCTTTGCATGTTCAAGGAATATATCATGTATTTGCAGTTTGTAAATGTCGGAATATAAAGAGTTCAGCTATGAGAATTATACTTGAATACGCAAGGAGTAAATGGAAGAGTTTTATTAGAGAGAGTCTCGCAATTCTTGTTTGGCATTTTTTCTCTTTAATAAATGAATAATATAAATCAATTTTAGGAGATTTGGTATTTCACAGTTGTGTGAAAAAAAAAAATTGGAATTTCGTCAAAGTTTTGTAGAACTTTTCCGGCTCCCTGATCTCAGAGCATTATTAAGTGGTTAGCTTAATCTACATCCCTCCTCAAAAGGATTTTGTTTTGTTTCAATATTTCTTTATATACCTGTTTTTTTAAAGCCTAATAGTAAGTTATAACATCTTATATTTATTTATAAACCAGACAAGCTCATGCAAGTAGTTGAGCTGCATTTTAGTGGGCTGGCATATCTCTTCTTTTTAGGCGTGTTTGATCGCAGGCATGTATCGTACTAATGCAATAGCCACTGGGTTTAAATATATATATCATGCTGCTGTCCTCTACTTCTTTCTTTACCATAGGAATATCCGGATCTTTTATATAATCTGCGATTTTTTCCACGAATAATAAGAATTGCATTGAAGAGTAAAGAGATCATATGTTTATTAAAAAAATAGCATTTTTGTGGTAATATTATCATGCCCTGGCGAATTTTTAAGATTAAGTTCTTTTATGATTCTAATAAGTCCCTACGGTGAAGTCTTAAAGGACTCAAGCGACTCGTTAGCTGTGTTGGGTAAGATTGTCAGCTTAAATTTGTGCTTTGGGCAACTAATTTGCAAACAATTAGCTTTTTCCTCGTCACTCCCTGCCCAATTTCCACCCAAGTTTCGTATAGGCATGTTGGAGTCGATTGGTGGCTTTATGGACTTTTGGACTTTCCAAACGAATTTTGTTTGCTTAAGTTAAGGCATAGTTTCTTCATATACATTTCAGTGTTGAATTCTTTCTCGTATTTATGTAAGCTTTTAATTTACGTACAGTAGATTTTACTTGAGTAGAAGATCTATTAGTATGGACAAATGAGCAAAAGGTTGCAATAATACTAATAATTCGCTCGGAGTTTACTAAACAATGTTACTGTAAGGCTCAAATTAATATTTTAAATAGATATTTTATGTTTTTTTAGTCAGTCACCATTTCGTGATAAAATTATTTTCCAATTTTTCCGTAGTTCCAGACACTATTTTTGATTAGTATTTTTTGTTGTTTTTTTTTCTCTAGTTTCAAATAACTAGATGGGTTGATTAGACATCACCATTTCAACAGCTGCTCATTTTTGAAAATTTTAACTTTTTTTATATTTTTTTAATATTTTCTTATATGAATTTAATGCTAATAAGTAACTAAAGAAAACGGGATAAGAAAAATATTATCGCCACTTTTTACGACACTTCTAAAATGACATTAAATACATGCCTATAGAATAGATTACGTCTTAAGTTAATCTCCGCGTACCATCGCCGCCCGTTTCAAAAATTTAGTTACGTGCAAAACGCGCGAGAATCACAGCAGAAAATGATTGACCCGAACGCGGCTCTATAACAGCCATTTGAAAAGGGAATACATTTTTCGCCAATTTACCAATTGAATAATGTTTAAGGATCCTAAAGTGTTAGATTTTTAAAAATCTAAAGCTGACCTAACTCATAAATCCAAATTATAGTTGAAGTACGCTCTACTCCTACTTAAAATTTGCGCTGTTTTTTTCAGTACTTAAAACATGGCTGTGTTATATATTTTTCGACTTTTTTAGCTTCTCTATGTGTTTAGTTTTTAATTTAAGATTATTATTATGTTTACTTCATCCAATTAATTTTAATTTCAACTTATTTTTTCTGCTTTTACAGCTTATTTTGGACAGCACCGATCAAAAACTTTCGCTTCCTCAGCAGTAGCGGCTTCAACGGTAACCAATTTGACAGCGCGACTAAGGAAAGGGCCGCAATGTTCATTTGATATTCAATTGTGTGCTTTGTTCCGAGCTGATTAGTGGTAAGTTTATCAAAAGTTTAATTGGAAAGGAAATTCAATATTTTTTTTTTGCGCATTTCTTCGTTAATTCCGCAAACATTGCATTAAAGTCCCTTAGCTTAGATATATATTGAACCAATTACTTTCACTCCAAATTAAGTCGCTTTCAGCGCACCTTTTGTGGGTCAAGCGAACTTTGCTAATGCCGAAGACGTTTGCTAACTTATGTCTTACTATATATGTATGTACCTAATTTGCTAGCTTTTGAGCATTTCGTTCTTGTTGCCGCAACTATGGCAATATGGGAATCCAGCGCCGCATATTTTTACAAACACTATATATTAATGGACTACTATATACTATATATTAATGTAAAATGTGTGAGACTCATAAAGCGCTGCTGGAAAAACTAGCCTTACATTACTTTGCCTCTGCCTTTTTTAGCTTTCTTACTCCTTTCTACTCTGCCTCGCTCTCTCTCTGTCTTTCTCTCATATTGTCTTCAACTGCGCGCATTGGCCAGGAAATTGCAAAAAACCGCTCAATGCCATTTAATCAATTCAATACTTTAATTACGCATCTCTCAACTCAACTCGAGGTGCACAACCTTCACGCTCTGCTAGCAGCGCAGTTACCAACCAGGGCAGCGCTGGTCAGCTTCCACTGTTATCAGCAGTTGTTGAAATGCGAGAAGTGACTACAGTAACAGAGAAAGAAACAATAATTGTTCAACAAAAACAAAAAAAAAAAACAAAAAAAAAAAACACACACACACACAGACACAATAACAACACTAACTACAGCATCGCCATGCTCTATAATCATATATTATATTAACATAAAGCGCGTTGTTGCAACAGCGGAGCTTGCGGGGAGCGCGGCGGCAGCGCGCAGGTAATCAGCAAAGTTTTCTGAATTTAATTTCGCATTTCGCTGCCGCTTCCTCTTCCCTTTGCTATACGCTTTTGTTACATTCGCATTTTTTGGTCCACTTCTGCCGCGCTTTAATTTCAGTGTCTCAGCGGAGAGAGGCAGCGCGTTATAAAGTGTTGCCCGCAAGTCTGCCGTTGAAATAAATTTAATTTTTTTATGAAACTGATGCTTTTGCTGTCATTTGTGTAAGCTTTAGAATGCTTGTTGTTGCTATTGTAGTTTTTGCTGGCTGCTTTGAGCCTTTGCTAATGTTTGCTCGCGTTGCCTTGTTTACCTTGGCCAATGAAATTCGCCGATTGCCGGTGTTTTTATTGTTGCAAATTGGCACACACACACAAATATATGTTATCAATATACATATATGCACACAAATATGCATAATATTATGCTTATATATACATACATACATACATACAAACACTTGGTATCCACGCCACTCAGCGCCGCATAACTTTGCTTTCTCCTTTTTACTCTGCTCTCTTCAGTATGCGGCTGCTTTGCATGCAGCATTTTACTCACAACAAACATTTGGTATTATGGGTTGTTGTTGTTACCATTGTTATGCTTACCTTTTGCGTTGTTTTTTGTTTTTGTTTTGTGTTTACCCTTTATTATATCAATATGTGGCAGCACCGAAAGCGTTCAGCATATAAAAAGTTTCAGCCCTTTTTTATTATAAGCAAATTCAAACTCAAGCCTAACTATATATGTATATTTGTGTGTGTGTGCGTGTATGCTTGAGCACTTCTAACAGTTTGAGCGCTTATTTCGCAGCAAGCTTGAGCATTTTTATAAAAAATCTGCTGTTTAACTTGAGTGCAAGCTTTTTTGAAAGCTTTCGTTTTATTTGCTCTCCACTTGAGCAAATGGAATTTAATGTTTTACTTCGTGAAAGCTTCGTTGCATATTTTGCGCTGTGCGAGTGAAGAGTAAACTTTAATTTTCTTTACTTTTAATTAAATCATAAAATTCTTTCTGGTATGCAGCTCTAACAAGCGGATTTTTCGCCTTAAAGATCTGATAACACAGTTCTTAACGAATTGATATGCAATAAATTAGTTGCTTGATGTTGAAGTGGCTGACAATAATCTTTTGGCAAAGAAATAAGTTCGCTTCACATAAATGGATTGTTCTGGTTTCTTGAATATACACTTTTGTTATTCTTAGTACGAATTTAAGTCGACTGTTTGGTTGGCTGTTTAACTGTAAGATGATAGTGCTATGGCCAATAATCGTATAGGGCTTTGCGGTTTAGATTAAGTTAGGTTAGGTTAATCTGGAAGGCCACTAAGCCTCGCATAGACCAGTTTGGTCCTTTGCGATGTCAGATAGAGTTCAATTACTAAGTCCAAGAGGAGTAGACATTGTTTACGATAGCTGCGCTTGACATGAATTTTAACAAACTCTGCAGCTTCACTTTCTTATTTAGTCAGACAGTGTATATGAAAATTTATTCCTTCTACAGGGTGGGCCATATAAAATTTTAAATTTAAAAAGTCAATAAAAAACGGCTTCATATTTTTGAAAGGTCTAACATTTATTTAAAAGGTTGTTTTATGAAATTTATTTGTGGGAAACAATTTCGGACAAATGACCATCACGGCTGAGTTTACAGTAGCTTATCCGATCCACCCAATTTTGGAGTACTTCCTTGCCTTATGTCAGCTACAGCAGCCTGAATCTCGTACTTTAGATGTTGAATTGTTTCTGGATGGTTGACGTAACATTTATCTTTAACAGCTCCCCACAGAAAATAGTCCAACGGAGTTAAATCGCAGCTTCTGGGAGGCCAATTCACATCTCCTCTTTTGCTGATTATGCGATTTTCGAAGATAGGGCGTAAAAGATTGAGTGTAGCGTTTGCTGTATGGCACGTAGCGCCGTCCTGCTCGAACCAAATGTTGTCCAAGTCTTCCTCTTGAATTTGCTTGAAGAAAAATTCGGTTAATATTGCGCGATATCGCTCACCATTGATGGTTATAGCGGTTCATTTTTCATTTTCGAAAAAGATGATTCCACCAGACCAAAATCCGCAACAAACAGTGATTCGTGCTGGCTGCATTGGCTTCTCCACGATTACTTGCGGGTTTTCTGTGCCCAAAATGCGACAATTCTGCTTGTTAACGTAACCATCGAGATGGAAATGAGTCCGAAAAGATGATTTTTCGGTAAAATTGACCATCCTCGGTCAAACGATTTTTGGAAAAAAGTTTTCAATATTTCGAAGTTTTCTTCTAGTGAATTTCGAAAATTTTAGACTTTTTAGTGAATATATGTCACTTTCCGAATGGTATTTGACGTTTCCAATGTCGGAATATAGATGATTCAAATTTCAAACGTTAGATAGCCCACCACGTTGCAGGGACGAAATTCTCTTAGCCATCACTTATTGAAATCACATATGACTCCATACTCTGTTGCGGGTTTTGTGTATAATCATATATTGTCCAATGGATATCGAGTCTACTATTTATATGTTAAATGGAGGTCAAATGATACTATTTATCTTGCTATTTTTTGTCTTTATCTTTCTGAGAAGTTCGGATTGTATAATGTCGAACTTGGTATTCTTTGTTCTTAATAAGTTAAGCCGATCTCGGGGAAAAATTCTTAGCTTTGACAATTCATACTGAGAAGAAATCGTACTTCCTTCATATTGATATTACTTAAAATGGCGGATACTGGGGGCTCACCCAGCTGTTTCGTAACCATCATTTTGAAGAGAGCCTTTGTGGGCAACCGTGATTAAAGGTAATCGAGCAATCTTGCAATGACGAGATCTTTATTTACTGAAAACCTTTTCGCAAAATCAGATAATTGAAATCAAAAGGTTCAATTTTAAAACTAACGATCAGTTAATTAAAGAATTTTGATTAGAAAATCTCTCATATTTTTTAGTTAGTTCATGAAGCTATAGTTAGATTTTCAAGTCGATACGAGATATAGTTTCGGTGTATCTTCGTCAAAAACTTTTTTGATAAATTGTGTGTCAAGAAAACTGCGTTTAAAGTTTGAAGAGAAAAAGTTGACGGACCCCATCTTTTCGACTTTGATAATGACAATAACTTTTCTTCGGCACATTACCTAATTCAATAATGTTTTTGACACTGTAAGGTTTATTTTAAGAAAAATATAGGGTGTTTTTTTAGTCGCATGATTTTCAGGAAGAAATAAAATGCATATAACTTATTTTTATGGCCAAGAATTTAGTTCTACTACAAAGATGAGGGTGCTCTAATTAAAATAAAGGGTGCTTTTTTAGACATTAGATTTTGAGAACGAAATAAAACACATATAATATTATATTATGGGCAATAAATTAGTTTTATTATTAAACTTTATAATTCAAATAAATTATAGGGTGTTTTTTTTAGACATGTAATTTTCGGAAAGAAATAAATTGCATATAAGTTATTGTTATGGCCAAGAATTTGGCTTTGTTTTAAAAATAATATTTGACAAGGGACCGCAGTGCCCGGTCCACATCCATCCTTAGGACCAAATTACGTAAAATTTTTCAGCAATGTATGCGAGGCAGTATGCGAGCAATAACGCTATTAGACGCGTTCTCTTTCAAGGCGTCAATCGTCTCATTCTTATCTGCTTAGACAGGCAGCTTAACTGAACTGAACGAAAATAGTGCAGCGGTATTAAATTGCACCATTTTGTAAGCTCTCACCAAAAGTTGCTTCAATAATTATTGTTTTGTTGGCTATATGACTGTTAGTGTCATCTTTTTGGAACCAAAGTCGTCCACATCAACAAACTTCTAGTCAGGCACCATAAATTCATTAATTTCTATAGCCCTATTGACTGTAACATTATAGTCGGCTTAATTTTTGAAGAAATATGGACCAATGAGTCCTCCTCTCCTCTCCCTCTGCCCACAGATCATACCTAACAGTGCCTATTAGATGATGTAAAGACGTCTCAACCATTAAATTTAACGTTCAAATATATATATGTGAATAAAAAAAATCTGCTGAGTAATATTTTCAGTGAATTCAAGCATATTTTGTGCTATCAACCCACCAGTTACTATCACTCTACTAAGATAAACTAATATTTAGACCTCTTAAGCAAGAAATGTGCTCCTGTTGCAATTTTTTGTATAAAAAGTTCAAACTTTGCTCAAAATTTTTATTTTACGTATTAAATTTCTATTACTATTCGAAGTTAACATGGCGTATGAGTGATTTTTTTCTTGAAATATTAATAAGTCAAAGCTCCTATGCAATCAAAAACCCTTTGTCTTAGCGCAGCAAGTTAAACTCCAACTAAAAGTCAAGCTAATAAAAAAACGCCATTAAATAAATAAACCAAAATGCACGTAACACCCAATGCCGGAAAGCATTGATTAATCAATTGCGCTGTGGCATGGGTATAAAGCACACGCCACCCTAAACTGCACGCCACCAAAGCACCAAAGCTTATACTCAAATGGGTTGAACTTTCACTCAAGCGCAGCGCATGCGGCCGACACCATACATAATACACATTCCTTTGCATGTCCTGCGCTATCAACGCAACGCCGTGCCACAACGAATGGGGCATGCAACGGAATTCAGTATCCGCGAAACATTCAATACAAACGGTACAAAACGGCAGCCGACGAGCTAGTTGCGCGCGCGTCAGTACTGCTCCATGCTGGCCACAACACAGCCTATGCACAGGCAGCAGAAAGAATGTAAAATGAAATAATAATAACAACAACAAGAAGAAGAAAAAAGGCAAAAATGTGACAAGTGTATAAGAAAATTTGTGTATGTGTACGCAATGCGTGTGCATGAGTATTTGTGCGCTGTTATACATATGTATGTATGTACATATATATACATAAAAGGAAGCAATGAAAATATGAAGGCAAACAAATGTATATAACAACAGCAATGTAGTGCTGGAAGCGAATAAAGCGAAAGAGGAGGCTGAAATTGAAATTTTTGATACTCGCTCACATATATATA
>NW_017537601.1:107127-124017 GCF_001853355.1 Bactrocera latifrons
AATATTAAATGGATTATATATGTATACATACTTATATTTAAATATAATTGTTTAGCAAGCAGTGTGTTGAAAATGTTTATAAGCGAGCACAACTATATACAACTATTTGCTCTTTAAGTGTGTGTGTGTGTTCATTTTATTGTGCCAACATCGCATTAATCAGCTGGGGAAAAGAACTTCGCCTTTGCTTGTGGCTATAAGTATGTGTGTATGTAATTACAGGTGTAACCGAAACGCTTGTGCCACATACATACCCAGCAGGCATGGCGGCGGACAGACGCATAAAAGGACTGTATGTAAGAGAGTCGAACAAGAAGTTGAAGCACGCAGTGGCAGTCGAGCGAAAGTAGCGCTGTGCGTCGTTTATTAGCTAAGCCGCAGACACGCAAAACGATTTTTATATAACTTAACTATTAACTGCCTTATAAATATATACATATTTACTTATTTATGTGTCATAATCAGTGTATACAGCTGTGAGTAGTGTCAACTTAGCTTTTTTGGATTGATATGCACAATTAGAGGTAGACGTGCTGGGTGTGTGGCAAGTATTAATGGTTGCCACAATCATAAAATATTTGTCAGTATAAATAACACATGTTATTAGTTTGTTTCAAACGTGCTTTTTACCTGTGCTTATAACTGTTTGGCGCACATACACTCAAACTAAGAATTTTACACAGGTTAAGCAATATTTTTTGTAGTTATGTTGACTATTTAGTGCGGTAAAAGCAGTAAAATAAAATGAACATTTTTTTCAACTGATTAAACGAAGTACCGTTAGGTGTTAAAAATCCAATTTTATACTGAAAATTTACTTTTCTATTATTTTTTTTCTCTCTACTATATTTTTGATAACAAAAATGTTCAGCAGAACACCCCATTAAGACCCTTAGGTATGTTTTTACACTTATATATAGTTATTATACCTCGAACAAGTTATGTTAAGTTTGTAAAAATGTGTTTTACACACAAAAGGCAGCGTTGCAAGTACTATAGAGTAAAACTATGGGCAAATAATATTAAGACTTTAATCATAATTTCAAAATTCTTAATATATTCTTCAAAATCTGTCTCGTCCCCTCAAAGTGATCCCTTTTGATCAGAATGCACTTGTGCTAACATTCTTCTTTTCCAATCCTCGAAACAGTTGTTAAAGTCAATTTCAATGCACGTAGCTATTCACGTTTAATGTCTCCACTTGACTCTAAGTCGTTTCTCCAGAGCGGTCGTTTGTTTAAGTTTGCTGAATAGCCAGACATCGCACGGAGCTAAATCAGATGAATACGGCGATGGCGGAACGATTCTGGTTGAAAATTTACCAAAAACTCACGAAGAATCAAAGCAGTATGCGACGACGTATCCGTATTATCATGGTGCAGAAACCAAGAGTTTTCGGCATTAATTCCGCCCGCTTATTACGAATTGCTTGGCGCAAACGACGCATAACACTCAAATAGTATTCCTTGTTGACAGTTTGGCGGGTCGGAAGGGATTTGGAGTGCACCACCCTTCGATAGTCAACGAAAACTGTCAACAAAAACTTGATTTCTGACATTCTTTGACGTAATTTTTCGGCTTCGGCTCACATTTGCCATGATATTTGGCCAATTAATAGTCAGCTTCCGCGTCGTAAGCATAGATCATAGGTATTTGATTAGCAGTAATAATACATTTCATGACATCCCGGTAGTCGAAAAGCATGGTTTCACAGACGTTAATGCACAGTTGTTTTTCGAAAAAAATTAATAATTTCGGAACCAATCGCGATTGCCCTTTTCTTATGCCAAAGTGATCTTTCAAATTGGTTTTTACTGATGCTTTTGATATTCCAGTGATATCAGTAAGATCTCTAACTGTTAATCGTCGATTATCGAGCACCAATTGCTTTTTTATTTTGATATGTTGATCATCAGTTAATGTTGATGGCCGTCCTGGACGTGGTTCGTTGTCGGTAGTTGTAGTTTGGAATAGTTTGTAACATTCTGAACGTTTCGGCATCAGAAATTTGATTTCATACACAAAATTTAATGGCATTTCTTTGTTTAATAATTTCACTTCTCATAAAAATCGTTGAATGCACTTTATGTACTTTAGAAAGACAAACATATACTAAACACCAATGATTATTTTGATGTGACATTTGGCATAGATATCTCTGACAGTCATACGAACCTAGATAAAGCATACTTCGACGAATTGGTATTCGCCCATAATGTAAAAGTTTTACAATATTTTGCCCACATATATAAGTGATCAGCGTGACGAGCTGAGTTGATTTAGCAATGTCCATCTGTAGCCCCTTAGGGTTTCAAATAATGATCTGAAATAAAAAAAACTGCTTTTGTCAATATCGGGCAATTATAGCATATCGCTGTCATACAAACAGAACATTCGGAATCAAGTGCTTGTTTTGAAAACGTTTTCATGCGACGAGATATCTTCACCAATTTCGCCATGGGTTTTCTGGCTATGACAACGATTTCCTGAGAAATTGTTCACATTGAATCACTATAGCATATAGCTGCCATACAAACTGTCCCATACAAGTAAGAATTTTTTTGTATTCGTGTATGGTATCATAAGCAGCAGCAGCTACTAGCGTTTTCTCTTGTTGCTGTCTCTTATACACATCTAGATGTGTATAAGAGACAGCTATAGCATATAGCTGCCATACAAACTGTCCCATACAAGTAAGAATTTTTTTGTATTCGTGTATGGTATCATAAGCAGCAGCAGCTACTAGCGTTTTCTCTTGTTGTTATGTTTTCATAAATATCTAACTTTTTCAACTTCTCAGATTTACCTCAAAACAAAAACAAAAGGAAGAAGATTTCTTCTTTACTATCATTTATCCATTCAAACATCTTTGCTCCTTTTCGCGCTTTTAGGCATAACGGCATGAATACCGGATCGCTCGCTCATGTTATGAATATTTAATGAATTTTAATAAAACATCAACCTGCAGACAATACGCACTGCCATCGCAAACAAATTGAGGCAGCAAGGGCTTTCCACACGGATTTCACATTAAAATACTTTCTAACGCGTGTGTACGTAATTTCTTCGTAATAGTAAGCAGGCAGCCTGGCGAAAGTGTTGGCAGGAAAATAGTTATAATACGGTTGTCTACAAAATATCTTGCACACATTTTAATTATATGTGGGAAGTAGTAGTTTTAACTGTAGTACATGAACTATTTATTAAGTTCTGTGAGATGCCATGGCGTATGAGTTACCTGTAATTCGTGTTGTCGCTTAATTGTCGGCACAAAATTGTAGTATCGAAAACCATTTAGATTGTGGTTTATGTTAGACACGTGTAACATAAATATTGATGTGCTTTAATGTGTAGTTATTCAAATAAGTACAGACGTTTTAATGAAAGTTTTAGTTTACATCAAATTTCGTATTTCTTTTGTACAAGTTAAAATAAATATTTTTCATATACATTTTGAAGTCTTGGGAAAAAGTTGTGCATATAAAAGTTGTAGACCTTTCTATTACCTAAAAGTTTGCCGTAAAACTTTTTTCCATAGCACTCGTGATTTTGCCGGAAGTCCAATTAAACCGTTTTAACTTGTAATCAACCAATCTTGCACTTACTCCTCAGATTGCTCGTAAATTATTTTTCCTTTCGTTTGGGTAAATTATCTTTCGTTTCTAATGGATTTCAAGCTCTTTGATTTTTTTTTAATTTAACCATTTCGAAAAGTTTTTGGCTAGTCCATAATTTTAATATGACTTTTCAAAAGATTTAAAACCTTAAAAAGCTGTCTTTTGAACATTGAAGGCTTAAATAAATATATGAAATATTCAATTTTCTTTTCGATATTTTTTATCGTTAGAATATTTTATCTTTAAACGCAAAAATTTTTCTAAATTAAAAAGTATTTAATTAAATTAAATTAATTAATTTAAATTAAACAAATTTTTCAAAATATTTTCCCATATTTTCAAAATGTCTTCTCGTCAATAAATACTAATATATTGCTATTTTGCGCATGAAAATTGAAAATAAACTATTTACTTCAATGTATCATTTTCTACAATGCATTTATACAAACATTCAAATAAATCAATAGTTTTCTACTTACCATTCACTGCTGGTAAAACAGCACATTTTTTATGTTTTTCCCCGTCTTCCTTATGTTTCTTATCATTCGCACTTAATCATATGCGAAAACTTCCAGAACAAGACACTTTCTTCGCTGACACTTAGGCGCCTTCATTGTTATCTGTCTCATTAATTCGCACAGCTGTGCACTCTGCTACACAGTGTCTATCACTATGCACATCTACATTATTATTATTAAGCACACATTTTGACAGGCGTTAGGCTGGTCATATCCTTTATTAAACTAATTTCCAGCAAACTGAATTTTAGCGAGCGACGCTTTGGAGCACGGGTAAGAAGCAGAGCGTGTGCTGTGTCGGCTGTCGATGGGCTGAAAATGTATTATATATTATATACATATATATGTATAGTATTTAGTTTAAGCTCTCATATATTTTATATATATGTAAGTGTATGCAAATTTATTGTGTTTTTGTGTGCCACTTATAGTAGAAATGTATGAAAACAATTTCCTACATAATGTCTATGATGTTTATATGTATGTATGTATAGGTATTAGTATGCATACGCGTATACAAGTTGTATATATGTATATATATGTATACGTGTGTTTGCTAACATTATGATTTTATGGCTCAATTTACATAATTAACGACCCTTTTTTACGCACTGCGCCTTCCATCAAGGTGTGATAATTCATAGACAATTCATTACACTACATTGTTTGTGTGTGTGTTAAAGTAAAAGGGTTTTATTAAATTTTTTGTTGGGCGAACATTTCTTCAGCTCATCTAAATATATTCAAGAAAATAAGAAAAATATAATTGGGATTATAAAATTTTATACGAAGGTTTGCGCAATACATTAATTAAAAACAACAACAAAAAATTTAATATAAATTAAATTCATGTTTACATTTATTAAAAACACTTTGCAGCTTAATATTTTTTTTATAAATAATTTAATTTGATGTGGATTTGCATGTTTTGGCGCAAAGACTATATTAGTATTTTCATATCACTCGACTGCCCAAAAAATGTAGACATCGTATGAATGACAAAAGTCGTTATTGCAAACACTTTTGGATGTATAAATCAGTGTTGATAGTTGCAGTTGAAACAGAAGATCTACTTCCTATACCACAGCTAAAAATTTTCTTTGGAAACTTTGTCCTTTTTGTGCTTTGAACTCCTCTCAGACAATCTGTAATATAAAGATCCACAGCTGCAAGCTGAGAAAAGTCTCCAAGCACACAATCAATTTTTAATAAATCAAAGTGAAACCGTTTGGTTCGATTCTTTTGACGTGCTGTTTACTTTGGAATCCCTGACTGGAACTTGCTGAACTTTGTGGGACTTAAGCTCTTCCTCCATTTTAATTTTTCTGACAAAAGTTTCAGAACATTGTAGTTTTTTCGCTACTTTTCTCCCTGATATGTTAGAATTTCTCGTAAAAAGCGCTTTTACCTTCTTAGTTACCTCAGGGGTTTTAAAAGCTTTCATTATACCATTTCCTTGCTGCTTGTTGTAAGACTTTGCTGAACATGCGACACGGTATTCCTGGAAAATTTAGCTCTTTTCGATGTCTTCGACTAAAGAAGTTTTGCTTTTGCATATTTTAGATGAGTTATTATTGCTATTTGTGAAAGGCTTAAATGACACATGAAAAAACAATATTTTTTTCAGTCAAAACTTAAGGCTTCTATTAAATTTTAATAATTTTTAGAAAACCAAACTAAGGGTTTACTAAAATCTTTTAGGCTTGGAGAAATAATTATTCCAACAAAAAAGAAGCATAGCGCACATGCGTCAGAGGAGATGCTGCCCAAGATTGTACCAGAAGGTTTGGCACGTTCAAATGCCTACTCTCCAAAGCTTGGCGAATCGAGTACCGTTTTTCTTTTTACTTAAAGGGCTGTATTTACACCTAAAACTTTGCGTAATTTTTTTTATAGTAGTTAAGAATTTGATTTTTAACCAAATGCTGGCTACTCAAAGCAGTAGTTTTTGGTGAAAAAATTTACCAGAATGGCTTAAGGAAATCAAAATTATTTCCAAAAGTCTTATTTCTTCAAAAATTATCTGACAAAAACACATATCGAAGGAGGTTGTGTGAAAATTTCCAGTTGATCGTTCTTGGTGTATGGAAAAAATTTCCCCACCGACTCTGAACGCATCGCTTCGCGAAAAAGTGGAGTCAAAGTTTTAGTAACCGATTAGACTAAATTAAAATGTTTTACAACTATCTTTTTAACTCCGAAACTGCTTGTCGGATCAACTGCAAATTTTCGAAGATTATTCTCAAATATATGTACATACATACATTCGTTATATAGTCAAAAACAAAAAAAAAAAAAAAAAATCATTTACTTGATATCGACAAGTGAAAAAAATCCTGAAATGAAAAATACACCCTTTACAAGGAATTGGTTAAAATATCCCGGGTTGAAAATTTTGTTTTATTTTTTTAAATTTTTAAATTATTGTTTTTTTTTTTTAAATATATGTTTCGAAGAAAAACAAGTTATTGAAGCATGTACTCTCTTCTCTGAAATCTAAATTAAAATCGAATTTAGTGTAAACTAAATTTCGTGAAATTTTTTTTTTCGTACAAGTCAAAAATAAAAATTTTTCATATAAATTTATAGTTTATGGGGAAAAGGTGTGGATGCAAAAGTTGCAGATCTTTTTATTACCTAAAAGCTTGCTTTATAGTATTTTTCCATAGAGCTCATAGTTTTTGCGGAAATCCAACTAAGCCGTTCGAACAATCAACCAAGTCCCTTCTTATTCTCTTCTCGACCAATCTGAGGTCGTAAACTAATTTTACTTTCGTTTGGGTTATTTCATCTTTCATTTCGAAAAAAAAAAAAAAATACTGAAGCATCTGCTTTCTACTTTACTACACGTAATTGTATTTGGGAACTTTAGCACATTCGGATCATTTGAAGGTTTGAGAACTTTATTGATTTAAAAAATACTTTGAGGCAAACAAGCAAAAAATTATAAGTTTTTATTTTTAAGTTTACACTTTTCGCATTAATATTGTTTTCAAATATTTAGTAAATTCAGAAAATTAAATTTTTTAAGCATCACTCTTTGTTAACTGTTATTATTAGATATCTGACGGACATTTTGGTGTTTTTATTTTTCATGTTCCTTAATACTTCCAGGACCTTTTAGGATTAAGGATTTTATTCATTCTGAAACTATACAATTTTTTATTGTATTTTCTAGTAAACAATAATAATTTTTCAAACAAATATCTCAAAAACTTTCCTGTTAAACATTATCTACCCATCAAACAGAAAATAATAAAAAATATATTTTACCTTTAATCAAAATCATTCAAAAACCAGCTTAATACTGCACATGTGAGTACCACGATTTCCAGTAAACCCTCTATTTTATCACGCTCCAGCAAAATA
Organism: Bactrocera latifrons; assembly: GCF_001853355.1. NCBI lineage: Eukaryota > Metazoa > Arthropoda > Insecta > Diptera > Tephritidae > Bactrocera > Bactrocera latifrons. The sequence continues at coordinate 114,632 of NW_017537601.1, forward strand.
CCAATCGAGCCAAGGAACTTTGCGCTCTATGGTGCTGGGAGTAGCCACCTTCTTTTATCGTCGCTTGCAATTCGCATTCTGCAGTCGGCTAATTAATCAAATCAAACACCCACATTTGTCTGCAGTCAAATCCGCTATTAAGCTTCTTGGAGTGCATTACTTAATTAGGCTGCCGCGACGCCGCACATGTGTGCTTCGAGCTATTTTACCGTTACTTGTGCACTGTGTGCTGCTTACCAAGCGATTTACCAGCATTTACCAGAATTTGCAGCAATTATTCCAGTTTTTTCGCCATTGTCTTCCCATTTTTATTTGCCATTTTGCAGTTTTAGCACAAATGTGGGGAATACACACACATATTGGTATGTGTCTGTGTGTGTTTGCGGATTCCGGTAATTGCAATAAGTGCAATCGATCGCATTTTGGTAAATAGTTGCATTGTTCTACTTTCGACTGTGCACCGCACCGCCAGATAATGTGTGTGTGTGTTTGGTGCGGGGTGGTTGAGCAAAGCGATGGTGGCGCGGTGGAGAGTGCGTGGTTGGCGTAGTGCTTGCAGGCGTAGTGCTTGCAGGCGTAGTGCTTGCAGGCGTCGTGGTTATGTAACGATTTTCAAACGATTCACACCTTAAAAACGAATTCACAACTTTTGCGCTCTGCCACTTGTAACGGTGCTGTGTCTGAGCTTCAACTAAGCGTCGTGTGCTCTTGTTTGCGTGCGTGTGTATGTGTTTCTGTGAAGTTTGCACTTTTTACTCAACTTCGATGGCTATTAAGGGAGATTTGTGTTTTATTCGTACACTCTTCACACCTAGAATGTCTACTACTAGGGGGCCACTCGAAGTTTTTGCACTCTGTGGCAATGGTGCTGTAAATAAGCTAAAGTAGCAAAGGCCCAATTATGCTTGGTTTGTGTTTGTGTGTGGGTCACTGGTGGGCAATAACGAGAAAGATGGAGCGCCACATTTTACATAGTTGGTTTGAATTATGCTTTTTATTTTCCTCAAAAAAGCTGTTTTCTGAGAAGTAAAGGTAGTTGAAGGTATACATTTTTATATTTTGAAAGGCCTTTAAAAAAATGGCTTATTTGAAGAAAGTGGAAATCTAACTATCACTCTCTTTATTCTCCGAAATATATATTTTATTTTATTTGTAGTTGCTATAAAGAGTCCATTAAAGTAGCAAATTGTAGTACTTATGCTTGAATTGATAGACTTCGTTATAGAACTATCTGCATATCATAATTTTTGCCATTTACAGTTAGAGCTGTTGACATATTTGCTATGTAGTGGGTTTCTGATATGTTTCTAGAGCTTTCAAATTCTTAATCTCAATATTGAAGAAACATCCATAATTACTTGGAGCCTTTGAAAACAGTAAAAAGTGAAGAAAATAATTATAGCATGAAACTCATAGGAAAAAATAGAATGTAACAAAAATCAGAAAGTAATTTACGAGCGATCTGAGATCTGGAATCGTTTATAGGGTAAGAAAACTTACCACAGTAATGCAAATTTTTTACCATCAAAAAGTAAAACTTTCAATGACCAAAAAACAGATATTTGGTAGTGAGAATTTTCCATTGAAAGTTAGGTTTTTTTTAAACGCAAATTTTTGAAAAATATAAAAATAAAAATTGAATGTTTAAGGTTCTCACATACAATTTGAGGTTATGTGGAAAGAGAGTTCACTCAAAAGTTGTTGATCTTTTGTTTTACCCAACTTTGTTTTGTAACTTTGTTCTATAGGAGTTGCAGTTTTTTCGAAAATACATATAAACCGCTTTTTATGCTTAAAATCTCAACCACCACACCTCACTTCTGATCAATTCGTTTCATTCATTTATTTTGATATTAAAAAATAGTATGATCGCCGTTGTCTCCTTGTGGTTCACTACCAGACTCAGCAGTTCATCAAGCGTTGGTCAACTACCAGCAGTCGTGTTACTGAGATAAACTCTCAAGCAACCCTTTACTCTCAGCAAAGTCCATCTTTTAATGCTTGTAGGAATTTCTTCATCCATGACACTGCCCGATCAGCAGTCATGCAATAAGATTGCACAGCTTAATAGCAACCAGCTGCATCAGCAGGCTGATGTTTAAACATTTTTGTTTGGAGAGCGAATTGACGCAATTTGATTGTGAAGCTTTGAAAACGGTACTTAACTTAAGTATTCTTCTTCCGCTTTATACAAGTATAATTTTATCCTGACGACATATGAGCAATCTCTTGCAAGATAACTGTTCTTCTTACTTTTTAAATTCCAAATCAAATTAAATAAACTCATTTCTTATTGAGTAAATTTTTAAAATGAAAGAAATAAATGTGGCAAACAAGTTTTTATAGGGTTGCCAAATCTTCAAAAATTATATAATTAGTGTTTAAAAAAATACTAAATCAAAGCGCTGAGAAAACAGTCCCCTTCTATGTATTTGTGTTATTTATCCCAAAAATATTTTTTTTCAGTGTTGCCATTTATTTTTTATTTAAAGTTACAAAACATGTGAATATACCTCAACTCAAAGCAAAAACTATTGTAATACTATTAAAAAGAGTTACCACCTACCAAAAACGAAAGTGGTTTCTATCATGAGTGAAGTTGCCGCAAATAGGGTTGCCGCCTAATAAAAATAGATGATTAGTGTTAAACAAATAGTAAACTTTTTATACAACGAAAGTAATAAATATGGGAAAAAGTGTCTTATAGGATTGCCACCTATTCAATAATTTTATAATTCGGGAAAATAAGTAAATCATGTCGCTGAGAAAACAGTCCACTTCTGTTTGTAATATTTATTCCAAATACCCTTCTTGCAGGGTTGCCACCTGTTTATAAAGTTTCAAATTAGTTATAAAGAATAAATAATAATGTCAATATACCTAAACTTAAAGCAATAACTATGCATTGCAACATTTTTAAACAGAGTTGCCACCTATCAAAAACCAAAGCGCTTTCCATCACGAGTGTTTGCCTCGCGAAACTTACATCTGTCACTCGCTTTCGAAGTACTAAAAATTAGTAATGAATTTCTCATTATGCCAATGCATTGCATATTACATAGAACATTGCGGTCTCACAGCTTGTATGTATCGCCATAAAGACACATAGATGCCAAGCATGCAATCGCAATTGCCGTCAACTGCCTGACGTATACTTCATAAGGCAATTTCACGCCATTGTTATAACGTCACTTACTTTGTGTATGCAAGTCAGTTAGCGCACAAATACATACATACATATGCGGAAAATAAAGCGCAGTATCGAAATCCACTGCAGTGTAATTACATTTGCAGTGCTATTGCAAAGGCTTTTCGACATACCGACGCAACAGGATGTAAGCATATACATATATGTGTATATAAGAACATGAGTTATATACATATATTTCTACATATACATATGTTTCTACATAGGCAATGTATACTATATATGTTTATATAACCGTAAGTAACTACATCCGCCACTCAGCACGTACAGAAAAAAATAGAGTTCCACCTAATGAGATCAATTTCGCTTCCGTACTTGTCATACTAAATTCTGGCACTGCAAATTTTCAACTATCACAGCTCCAAGTATAGTTCTTTCTATTGTAGCTGCCAGTTTTGTTATTTGCATAGTTGTTGTTGCTGTCATGTACGCGATCTGCATTAAAAATGTCACTCAATGAAAGTGACACACAGCGCGCGCCACGTAACTGCAAGTAAATATACACATCCTTGTAAATATGTGTACATGTGTGTGTGCCTGTGAGTTAGAGACTGCAGTAGAACGGACGCGCCGCTTATCAACGTCGCGCAGCGGGTCAGAGCAAAGTTCGTAACGAAAATTTTACGGCCCGCGAGCATTCGTGTCCTTTTCGTGCTTCCTCTTAGTTTGACGATGTTTGCATTTCGTGCGCACCGATTTGAAAGACTTTGTCATGCGCTGACAGCTGTTCACTGCAGCAAAGCTGACTACAAGTCAGGCACTCAATTTATTGCCGAAATTTTCGACCGTAGTTTAACAAGTGCACTGCAGTTGTTGTTCTTGTTGTTGTTGCAAGGCGAACTTTTTTAGCTTGCGATAGTAAATAATACATATACAAAAAATCGCAATCTTGGGGAGATGTCATATACTCGTCGCGCGCTGGTCAAGCATTGCAGGCAGGTGTTTGTTAGATATCACTCATACGCCACGTTGAACGCTCCGCAGCAAGCGGATATGCAGCTATCTCTTAAATAACCAGTGAAGTGAAGCACACAATTTGACTTGCTCATCTGCATCTAAGGAAATCATAATATCATTCATATTCAAAAGTATATTTGCGTTAGAATAGCGGTAATAAGAAAAATTGGAAAGAAAATCAAAAAGAAAAAAGTTCATAAAACAAAAAAATTTAAAATATATTAAATAACTGTAACAAGTATATGGAAAATAAGAATATATGAAAAGCAAATTTCGCAATGTCTGAAAAATATATTTGCATTAGGAAAGTGATAATATAAAAAAGTAGAGGATAATACTAAAACCGAAAAAAAAAAAAAAATATTTTAAAAAATGTTAAAACCTCAAGAAAAAAAATACATAAAAATCTAGAAACTATGAAAACATCATCGCGCAATGCGCTGAGCTTGCCACTACCCATATTACCTTATCTGTCGCCATACGCAACCGTGAATCGTGAATGCTCAAATCTGCTGTGTCAGCTGAATTTTCAACAGGATTTATTATAATATTCTTTTTTTTTCCTTTTGCGCGCTCATCTTACGCATTCGCACAAATATTTCACACTTACTCGCGCACATGCACATACACTTACACACGCAAATATTTTCGCTTGAAGTTTCATATTTGTTTATTTTGCGCTGACACCTAATGCAGTTGAGAGTAGACAAGCGACAGCAGCCTTGACGACAGACAAACAGACAACAGCGAGCGTGTCGGTTGGTGTGCCACTGCTGCCGACTTGGCAGAAACTTGCTCGGATTTGCCAGCTGCACATAATCCAATATTTAAATTACTATAGCGGTGTGTGTGTATGCGCGAGTGTGCGTTGGTGTGTTCGCACAAGGAGGTGTTGGCATACAAACAAGCTCATCAATTAACACTTACGGGCGTGTGTGTGCGGCACGTAAAAAATTGAGTGTGTGTTGTGGCGAGGTTGTAATATTAAAGTCATTTCTTTAAATTTTTCTTGTTGCATGATTATTTGGATTTATATTTTTATGCAATATATAAAAGTATGCACTGTTTGATGTTTTTGCGTGACAATTCACCATAAGGAAACCCACATATTCATTGAAAAACTGCACTAACCTGCTGCTCATAGAAATTGTATTCACTTTAATGTTTCAAACCAGTCAAATTAGTATTTCCACGAAATGACGAACTGCTGTAAGTGCTCTTCCTCTTGTATTGTTTTGTTCTCTTTTTGTATTACCTTGCTGTTTGTGTTATGTACAGCTCCTAGATGTAGGCAAGTTTATCTTGAAGGCATACTTTTGGTATACATATTATATTACGTCTCTGGGGAGACCGCTAAATTTGTAAAACATTTGTGCACCGTCGTCGTTATAATATTGCATACTTTTGAGCGCATTGTAGTTAAGTTGCCAAGGAGTTCTGTTAGATGCAAATTTATTACAGTTAGAGTTTAAGCTAAAATTTGGTTAAAATTTTGATTAAAATTTTAGTTAAAATTTGGTTATAATTTAAATCAAGTGATATATTTCAATTCTCTATTATCTGGGGAGTACATAACAATGCATTTGCGCAACTGATTTCATATTCGAGTTTTAAGATAGAAATAATAGGTTGTCAAAAAAGTCTTGCGGTATTTTTGCGGTATTTTTATTGAATTTTCAATTGTTCATAAAATTTTTTTTGTTGACTCATGCCCAGCTCTTGACCGATGCTACGGCTGCTACTATGCCGATCTCTTTCGACCAATTCAGCGATTTTATCGCAATTTTCGATAAATTAATATGAAAATGAGTTACTAAAATATATAATTTCAGGAAAAATCGAGAAACCTATACATAATATAAATTATATAAACCTGCCTTAAAATTAAAAGTAAATTATTCAGTGATTATTTAATTGACAGATATTTAAACAAAGTTACCAGACTTGGAAACAGTTACACTATATAATATTTCATATACGTACATATAAGAAAATTAACAAAAAATTGCTCTGTAATTGACAGAAAATTTAGCTGAGTTGCCATCTGTTGGGAAACTTGAATAAATTGATATAAATGATACTAGCGGATCCGGCCACGCGTTGCTGTGGTATTCATTTTATACTATTATTAATATACTATTAAATACAGTGAACATTTTATTAACGAATAAAGGCGAAACCGTTTTTGACGGTATAAGAACCTCGGTGATTGTATTTGAAGTTTAATTTTGAACGTTAAGATTTGATATTTTACTGAAAATTATAACTACAGTTCAAATTTCCTAACTGGAATCACCTTAATCCACAAAAACCTTGAAGTTATGGCAGAGAGCTTGTATGCAATTTGACATCTATTGCTAATTCAAGAGCTCGAGTTATGGATAACTTCGAGTTACAGAAGTTTGAATCATGAAAGTTCAACTATATTATATTTATTTGGGGATTGTAAATACATACGTATGTTTAGAAATCTGCCATAAACAGACACTTATGCACCAGCCTTTCTGTGTAGTTATTGGAGTTGTCCGCTTAAACTATCAACAAATTGTGGGACTGGTCAATATGTTAATGGATATGTCTGCTTAATAGAGCGTCCATTTAATTCAGTTTTAACAATATATCTTACTTATAAATTGTTTTAACTATCCTATCTTCTAAGTTGCTTCAAACTGGACACACTATACTAAATTTTGCTAACATCGGTTCAGTAGTTTAGGGGTCCATCGCGGACAAACAACGTGACACGTAATTTTATAAAGATTAATTTTAAATAAAAAAAAAAAATTTGGAATCGAGTTGCCATCTGTTGGAAAATTTTATAAAATTTTTATAATATAATAAATTTTTTTAATATAATATATGTTCAGCATTTTTTTTTATATAAGATAAATTTTAACTGAGTTGCCACCTGTTGAATAGCTTGAAAAAATTTATATGAAATTAAACGTTTAAATATAATTTTATAATGACATTTTATATAACGTGTTTAGTATTTTTTTTTACTTAGGAAAAATGTTGAACCGAGTTGCCACCTGTTGGAAAACTTGATAAAATTCATAGAATATGAATGTTTTATAAGCTAAAATTAAAGATAGCGTTCAGTAAACTTTTGCATATGAAAGATTTTGTTCTGTGTTGCCACCTGTTGAAAAGCTTACAAAAATTTATGTAATATTAATCTTAAATAATAAAATTTAAAAAAATACGAGCTTAGCAATTTTTTACATAAGAAAAAGTTTTTTACCGAGTTGCCACCTGTTGAAAAATTGAAAATTTTTTTAAAATAAGTCATTTCTTATACACTATAACTTCTAGAGGAATATTAAATTTAAAATTTTTCTATAGCAACATTACATTGTTGTCTTAAAGTTCTGTACAATGAAAAAAAAAAATAATAATTTATGCCAACTAACTCAGCGGAAAATTTTGGCTTTCAATTAGCATTAAGAAATAATCTGAAGATAAATGTATATAAAAAGTAGGCTAGCTTAGATGTATGTATTACAATAATCTTTTATATTTTTGCACCTGAAATAAAAGTGTTTTTTACTTTACTTCTCCTCTTTTTTTTACTTGTCACACCAACTGAAATATCTACTTTCATTGCTTGTAGTCCTGTGCATTATTTGAGATCACTTACATCGCTTTCAATCATCTGTAATAATATTATTGGCTGCAGTATTTCATGAACGCATTTTTCACAAAATCTGCATGCAAAGTTTCAAAAGTTCAAAAAGAAAAACACAATACATGACCCCTAAAGATATGCCATGTTTTTGCTTAATTGTCTTAAAATGATATACTCTGTGTATATAGAATGGCTGCTAACCAATATAACTAATATGTAATCAAAGTTTCGAAATATTTTTGGCAGAATTTTAAAAATTATTTTCAATTTTAACAATACCAATTTTTACTACACTGTATTTAAAGCCTTTTACCTTACCTTACTACCAAGCAATACACCACATGTCTTAGCCACTAAACCCTCAGTTCCATGCACACATTCTTTTCCTTCAACTTACCGCGCAACCAAAGTTCTGTTTTCATATTCTCATTTACCCAATTTTCTGGTGCACCTTTATTGGCGCATTTCGTGCACGTGTGTTATCATGCTGTTTCTCATTCTCGCAATAACTTTTTCTTTGCCTGCGCGTTTCTTTGATGGCACATATTGATGTTTGGTGAAACCTTGAGTGCGTACATAGGGCAAATATATTACCTTTCTGAGCTGCCAACATTTTTAAGATAGAATGCTGACTTCCAGCAGCTACAAATTGGTATTTTCTTGTTATTTGTGGTTCTGGTTTACTAATCCCGTTTGATGCTCGGTTATACATTTTCTGGGAGCTCTCTCGTAAGTGACAACTTTAAAGTGAAACTCCCGTTAGAAATGAGTGTTCTTGTTATAGACATGCGGAAACATGTGTAGTTGTCAACTATTAAAATATTCATGAGCATGCAAAATGCTTAAGCTGCTGCTGGCAGGCCTAAGCTTGCGAAATCATACGTTGGCATAATCATCATTAACCATTCACTAAACGCACGTGAACAAATTACGCACTCATGCCACAAATTCAAATTTGAAAATTCAAATTCAAATTCACCGACTCTGAAAGACTTAAGAAATTATGCAAAATTTAATATGGAAATCTTTCGTAAGCATTTAGCGTGAGTGCTGCAGCGTCGCTTCTCTATTATTGTTGTTATAGTTGTTACTGTTCTTGCGTAGCAATTTGCCAATGCAAATAGGACAAACGGTATGCTCACGCAAATATATACATATACATACTTTAATACATTCATTTTTGTTCTCATTTATTCCCTGAGCTCATCAAACAGCAAGACGATGACGGGCTAGTGGATATATGTATGTATATTAGGGTGGGCTAAACAAAAAATTCAAATTTTTTTTTTCAAAATCCTACTTTGAAGCGTAAAACAAAAACATTTTATATTTTTTTACACAAAACGATATTTTGATAGTATCTAAGCAGAAAAATTAAAAGAATTTTTTTCGAGCCACCCTAATGTACATATATAAATTTATTTTAATATTAAGAGCTAAGTTTTATTAGAATTTTTTCTTCATTCCGAACAAGATTTTTGGGGTAGAAAAATTAAAAGTTCGGGTTTTTACCCATCCCTAATATATGTACATACATATGTATATTAAAGTTAATATTAGAGTTCAAAGCTAAAGTTTTTTTTATTTTTTTTT
>NW_017537601.1:124097-153936 GCF_001853355.1 Bactrocera latifrons
TGAATTCAGAATATTTGTGCATGACATCCAATAAACAAAACAAATTTTTAAAAATATTTTTTTAACCACCCTAGTATAAATATAATATAACTTTGACTTTTAAACGTTTAAATACATATGTATTTGTGCATTTCCTAGTATACTTAGCTCGCAGCCAACAGCTTCTTCTAGTGCTTGTGTCAATATTTCGCCAAGAAGATGTATTGCAAACTAGAAATCCAATATACGAGTATAACCACAGACATGACACATATACGCCTTTACTTCAGCACACGCAATAATGCAATACTTCAGCAATTCGCATTCGCTTTCACATTTTCATACACGCATTGGTGCTTAGCTGCTGTGATCTTGACGCTTGCTATGCGCCCCAGCAACTGCATTATATAACAAAAACCACTTTCGTTTATGTCAACACGGCTGCTCCCGGCTCCCACCGAGCACAGTTGGAGTGGTGGCGGTCTGCGCTATTGCAATAGTTTGAGAGTTCATATACATATATGTATGTGTATATATTATATATTAATATTCTCTACTATATAGCTGCTAATATTTGTTATGCTATTTAACTATTATATAAGTGTGCATATGTATCAATGTAAGTGGAGCATTTCCGCTTTTTACTGCTTATTGAAAGTAAAATTATATAGCAAACCCAATACTAGACTATACTTATTTGCAGTACGTTTCGTTGTTTTATATACATATACATATATTTATAAGCATAAATTTATATTGCTATATATAGTGCATAGCTTTTGCACATTGCGCTCTAGCTGCAAGTCATTGTTATTTTCTAATAAAATTTTCATATTTCTTTTTTTTTGTCAGTCAGACATTCCAATCAGTTTGAGTTCATTCAAAGAAATGTGCTACTGAGTGGCTCTTGGTTTTCTAGAGTGTCTCTTTTCGCTTCTATATACATATTAAAATATATACATATATGTATTTATATAAATATCAGAAGCAGTGATGCAATTAAAATACTTTAATTTGAAATCCATTTTGTGAAAATTTATTATTGTCAATGAACAATTCCTATAATAAATAAAATAAGATATAAATCAGCAATTTGAAATAAATGTCAATTAAAATGAACAATTCCTATAATAAATAAAATAAGATATAAATCAGCAATTTGAAATAAATGTCAATTAAAATGCGATTAGCTCCAATTTTCTCAATAATGATATTTTCAAAGGAAGTTCCAAATTATTCCCGCGAAAATAAATTTATTTTGTTATGACAATAAAAATAGCTTAGTTCGTGTAACAGAATTATTGTTGGTTGAAGACAAATATTTGTTAACAAGCTAGTTCTATAGTAGCTAGTCATAACTGACTTGTTGATACGGTACTTTTTCGAGTTGCTTTCGTATACTTCTCATATTTTTTTCTTCATAATTATCTACGCGTTTATTTATTTTCTCAACTTCAACACATTGACAACCAAACAAAAATCGCTGGATATACAGAATATATCTCATTAATTGCCTTAAAGTACCCACATTTTCCGCTCAGTGATTTTTCTATTCAATCATTGCAATAATATCTTACCACTATGCAGCAGCCATGGCGTATACTCAACCTCTTCAACTTTGTCGACTTTGCATGCGTCGCTCATACGCACTGTTGCACCATAAGCCGCTCCACTCTGCAATTTATTACATTATGTTAGAATATCACAAACAATAACAGCAATAGAGCACATATTATTAACTTGATAATTTCAAAGCTGCCCCCACTGTTTAATATAAAATGGTAAAATGGCATAAATATTCTAGTGTCTGTGCTAATTAATACAAAATGACCTTAATCGTGAATTGCTTGATTGCGCACAAAATTTACTGCGAATGTTTGCTTCATAAATGATAAATGCCTGTGTCGATTACTTGGGTAGATTAAGCAGTAAAGTTGAAGTACGAAAACAAAAACAAATGAGGTGAAGTGAAAGCAGAGTAGAGTATGAAGCATAAAGGGAGTGCGGGTGTTGAGAGAGAGAGCGAAAGGAAAAGTTGAAAGCATTATAATTAGAAGCGTGTATACTGACGGCAATTAAGTGTGAGTAAAGTATGAAAGACATATGAGTTATGACGCTGTGCGCAAAGTAACAAAACCAATAAACTTAAGTAAATATAGTTATTAATTTCAGGGAGATGCCCGTAAAATGAATAGTTTGTTCGAAGTCGATTAGCTTGCGTTTTTGTAGGTGGAACGTTCAGTTTCCATTAGTTTTACGGGTTTTATTAAAGGAAATGAAGTGAGGAGTTATAATGTTTGAAAACAATTCTATTTTATACTTTTTCTTTTAGTTTTATTTAAAATTAAACTAAAATTTAAATACTTTGAAAATGTTTTATAAATTAAACTCCGGTTTTTATTTTAAATTTTTTATGAACCATTTGTATATATATAATATATAATACCTATATAACGACAACAGTTCTTGTAGGGATATCAATCTAATATATGCTAAGCTATTTTCATCCAAAATATATTCTTTCAGAACTCAAAATTACTATTTTTATAAATTTCTTTGCCTACTTAAGGGCGCAATACAATATTTTACTTATTTTGCATAAATATCATGTTTTGGAATACCAATCTGACATATTCATCAAATTTAAATACTTTCAAAACTGAAACGAGTTTTTTTCCTAGCCTACTTTAGGGTGCGACACAATTTTGTTTACCTGTTCCGCTAAGTATCATTTTTGTGGATACCAATTATATATTCCGCCATATTTGCATCAAATTTAAATTCTTGCAAAAATCAACTTCCTAGACTACTTTAAGGCGCAGTATGAAATTTTATCCTATCTTACATAAGTAGCTTTTGAGCTGCCAGTTGCATTACAATTTTTCATATATCCTTCTAATAAATTTCATGTCATACGCTTCGTTTGCCCGTCATAATTTGTCCACGTGATGGCGTCAGCCCGCAATTTCCTACCAGATATACCAGCTCAACTGAACTCTATATTTTTCTTTTTCTGATTTTTACTTTTCCTTGCTAGCTCAACTGCAATATTACAATTTAGAAAATGTCCAATTTTGTGCATATTTCTTTTGCTCCAATTGCTTGCAGACTTTTCCGGATTTTCCCTTCACACTCGCCTTAACGAAATATATTTTTTGTATTTTTCGCCCTTCATACTCGAGCAGATCTTGAGCGAGCAAGCAAGCAGTTGTTGGCTCAACAGAAATTGCGTAGAAGAATGCGACGTCAACAACAATCTGCTATCGAACGTTGCAATGCAACAGCGATCTCTGTATATATACGAATATACATGCACACATACAAATGCGCAGAGTGTTTCGACCACTTAAATTTTTAATGTTTCTAATTTGATTAAATTGTGCACCTGGCATTTGCACAGCACTGCCTTTGATTGCCTGACGCTCTGCTTTGTTGCAGAGCGCCATTGCACACCACAATTCATTGAAACAGAGCAGAGAGAGGTAGGTGGGAGAGCGGTGGTGAGCTGGGGGTGGCCCAGTCGAAGAGAAACAATGCAAGTGGAAGTAGCAATTGTTGCTGCGCAAATGAAGAGAAAACAAACTTAGCGATAAGTGAGTAACACACACACATATATATATATACGAGGATACAGATATACATATGCAATTGCAAATAGTTGGCAGCATTCTTCTTTTTGCTTGTGTGTTTGGAGTCGCTTTGGAATTAAAGCTCATATGTGTGTATATATACATATAAGCTCGGCGTCTAAACACTCGTGCATCCTTGTCGGCAAACACTTCATTTCCATAAAATGCATACTCAAGACTTGTCTTACATTGTTGATGCCCCAGTGACGCTGCAACTGCGCAACAAGCACAGCAGCAACAACCAACAACCACAACAAAATCGGCAAACAATAGACTAGAAAAAATTCCATAGTGTCTGAGCTTTCTTTGCTCATCCTTTATTAACGGAGAAATGCTCGGCAGGAGCAAGCGAATCTACATACCTTCCCTGCATATCACTATTCATGTGCATGTGTGTGCGTATGTGTGCCATGAAGTTGGCATAATTGAGCGTTGCATGGGGTTAGATGGAGATGCCAGCGCATATTGTCAACGAGGCTAGAACACGTACTCGGCACACTTTCTTCGGTCGGTGTTGTTGTTGTTCATCGGTCATCGATATGCATGGTAAATACTCAGGAATGCCACCTACATTCGCACTCTTGCATATGTTTCTTTATGTGCCACTGGCAAGCAGGTGGCAGTAAGGACTTTGAAAAATAGTTACAAAGGCATGCAGCAAGAATATTGAATTTTAAGTTTTTACTGCCGATTGGCGCAATTTGCAAACACTTTGAAATGTTCATATCTCGATAACGGTAGATTTGCTTGCATTCGATTTTAACTGGCAGCATTTATTGCCGAGTTAAGTGGAGAAGTATTAAATTGAGTTTTACAAATACGAAGCTGAGTGTATTGTTTGTAGTGTGTAATGGTTATACTCATAATCAACATTGTTATTGGGTTATAGGACAATTAAAGTGCAAACAAATAAAGTTTGGTATATAGCTACACATATTATCTTCGATTCAAAGTCGACTTCTACAAAGACTGATGAATGTCAAAATTAGTCCATTTAAACAATTTTTGGTACCTTGTTAAAACAATTAAAACAGAAATAGGATATAACCACACATTTTATACTCTCGCGATTTGCATTGTCCAAAGTCGGGTAAATGGTTTTTCGTATTGGTCAATCTTTATATTAAAAAATATTATATTTGAAATCAACATGCATTATTCGAAGGAACCGTAATGAATTACAATCAAATTTGGTGGCCGTGGCTACATCTCAGATGGTTCATCTCTTGAGTCCAATTTCCGATGACCCGTTCGAACATTTTGACTGGTAAGCTGGCGTAATTCGAAGCGGGGTTGTCTACATAGACTTTAGACTTTACATATCCACACAGGAAAAAGTCTAAGGTTGTGATCTTAGTGGCCAATCAACCAGCCAAAACGTGAAATTATCCGCTCCACGAAGTGTCCTCTCAATAAATCCATTGATTGATGCGATGTGTGAGAAGTGGCACCGTCTTATTAAAACCAACTGTCACAAAGATCTCGTGCTTCAATTTCAGACATCAAATAGTCCGTTATCATGGCGCGATAACGATCGCCATTGACAGTTAAGTTCTCACCGACATCACTTTAGAAGATATATGTACTGATGATTTCACCGGCTCTCAAACCACGACAAACCGTTGTATTTTTTGGATGAAATGACAATTCTTAAATCTCTTCAGGTTGCTTTTCTTCCCAAATGCGGCAGTTCTGCTTATTTCCATGCCCATTAAGTGAGAAATGGTACTCATCGCTGAACGAAATTTGGCTCGAAAACGTAGTATCTTCTTGGAACTTTTCAAGTGCACATAGTGTGAAGCAAAGACGCTTGTGGAAGTCAACTGGCTTCAGTTTTTGCACAAGCTGTATTTTGTACGCTTTCAATTTAAGATCTCGTCGTTCCACACGTCAGTCCGAGTTGCTGCGAACGGCGTCGAATCGACTCTCCACGGTCTTCGTGTAACTCTCAACTACGGCTGCTGTATTTTCCTCGCTGCCGACGTGATCTATTCGGTTGAATATTATCCGATAATGAATGCTTAGTCTCAAGATGGTGTTGCGAATAGTACGCTCGATAGGCCGATTACGTTGACCAAAAGTTGAGCGACCGCTTGAAACAAATTCTTTAGAGAACGTGAATCTTCGTAATAAAGTTGAACGGTTTGTAAACGTTTTGCAGGCGTAAAAGTCTTTCCATGATGAAATGCAAAACATACTGAACAAAAATAATAGGACAACTTGACATAACCATGGGAGTTCTGTCAATATTATAATATTAAGCATTCATTCATTTTTGCTAAAATATCTAATATATAAAACGATGTACACGGTATAATGTCAAGCAGAAGTTTGAAAATCGTATATCATATATTTTGAATATGGGAAATAAGGGTAACATTGCCCGTTTTTTTCATGTTTTGACCCCACTACATATAGTTAACAGCAAAAGATCTTTTGTAAGTTTCATTAACATTCCATATCATCATCAATATATGTATAAGGACCAAAGTCAACCGGATTTTTGAAACTCCTGATGTTATTTACCTGGGTCTAGGAAAGATTTTTGCCGATTTAGTCCATTTCAGTCTGAAAAATAAATTGTTATTACAGAAATATACTCTCTCAATTTCGTTAATTTAATTCACATATTGACGAGTACACACCGTATAAAACAACCGTAAGTTCGAAAATCCTTAAATACCTGCTTTAAGAGCTAAGACACACTAAATAACTTCAGTGGTTCTTGTTTTATATTTTGTAAAAAGAAATAATTATAGAAAAGTAAAAATTGTGATATGTGAGAAATTTACACGGTTGTCGTCCGATGTCAATATTTTGCACAATATAATGAATATAATAATGTCAGAATAATATTATGCGATTGGTCAAGCGCAGTTCCTGAGGTATAGGATTTCAGGTAAATGTCCAACTATTTAAAGGTAAATACATATCAGTTTTTACACTTTTGTGCTAAAAGAAAAGGAGCTTAGCTTAGTGAACGTCTTCCCTTGTTTAATACTCCTTTTCAGCGAAAAAATATTTTAAATATCTAACAAAATCATAAAAAGTTGTTCCGAAATTTTATTTTTCAGTGTCATTGTGTTTTTGGCCTTAAATTCAGTCACAATCGTACTTTTTTTGAAATAAGAACACTTTTCATAGCCAAAGTATTCATTAAAATCACTCGAATGGACTCACGAGAAATGTCGAGCTCTCTTATTATTTCTCTAACACTTGCCTTTGATAATCGTCACAATATCCTTCACTTTTTTAATATTTCCATCAGTTGAAGAGGTCGAAGGTTGTCCAGAGCAAGGCATGTCTTCAACGATCTCTTTACGGACTGTGAGGGCTTTGTACCACTCGTTGACTGACTGGGCTAAATCGACTCAGTTTGTTGCGCTGATAATTTATATACATATATATATATACATCGGGCTCCCTGAGCTCCTCCTCTGGGTGTTTTGGCAATTTTAATATACCTTTCTAAGTGTATAGCAAAAAGTAAGAAAAATCAATTTTTTTCACAAAAAAACTATAATTATTATTTTATTTTGATATACATCACATAACCATACGCTTTAAATATGTACATACATACATTCAAATATGCACGATATCCTACTCACTAAAGTATTGAACTCAATATTTGCTAACAATACAAAGGGTTCGCAACAGCGAAGAAGAAGGACCTTTGTAACTGAGAAAATCGCTAGTTGCGCGTCCACGTTATCATTGCTCGTGGCTGTTCATATAAAATCACGTTGTTGTTGTTGTCTTTGTGTACATATTTTTTTCTTTTGCCTTTTTCCCCTTTGCCGTGCAGCACAAGTTTATTTTGTTGTTGTTACTGTTTCCGTTCTTATTGTTGTTGTAATTGTTATTAATATGTTGTTGTTATGATAACTTGAGCTGCTGAAGACTTTGTTTTCACTTTCCGCTTGATTGGCAAAAGCGTGTGCTGGCGTGCGAGCAAAGGACAAGGCACAAATAAAAGGGTGCTGCGAGCAATCCATTTGCATAGCAACACTGCTTGCCATACACCTTTATATACGCTTACACATACATAGATATGTGCGGTGGTTGTTAGGAAGCGCAACAATACGCCAGTGGAGAAGTGCCTCGCGGTTATTGCTTGGTAAATATTGCAAATGCCGCTACACACATGCTTACAATGCACTTGTGACTTGTATGTGTGTACATAAGTGTGTGCGTGCGTGTGTGTGTTTGGCTTCGTAGCTAACTGTTTACTTGTCTAGCATCATCAACATTCTAACTATCGCCAAACATCGCCGCTATTATGCGCAACAACAGCGGCGACAAAGTAGCAGCACCAGAAACAACAACAACAGCACAAGCATGTGTGTGTGGCAACATTGTATGCGCGACATAGGCGCACACCGCATCATGAATATGAACAGCGATCATCAGTAGCTAGTCAGCTGTGGCTTTTACGCCTCGCCAGTGCAACGCTACAGCTGATTGCTGTTGTTGTTACTAGCATTGTTGGCGTTGCAAATGACTTTGCTGCTGTGTTGGCATACATATATGTGCACACATTTTTCCACTGCCACAAAGTTTTTGTTTTTGTAAGTTTTTTGTTGTTTTTATTGTTATAGTTGTTGTTGTCGTTGCTGCTCTTTAGTATGCGTTAGTGGCTGTTGTCAACTTCCTTGAGTGCATTTTTCTGTCGAGTTTATTTTGTGTGTGTTCTGCATTTTTTCCCACTTTCTTCTTTTCGTTTTCAAACGTGCAACATCTTTTGTTGTCGCATTTTCTGCTGTTGCCACTGCTTTATACGCTCTCATCATAGGTGTCATTTGCATGTAAAACAGCATCATTCCCAGCGAGGATTACAAGCATTGCTGCGGCATACTCCTTAAGTCACGTACTTTTGTTGTTTTTGCTATTGTTGTTTCCTGTTTCTTTATTGCCAAGCCATTCGTTGCTGCCTCGCCTCATTTGTTGCCACTCCAATGGCAAACTTCCTGCGTAACCCTCTTCAGCAATAATTTGCCCGTGGAGTGCTGTTTCCACTCCTGCTTGCCATTGTAACCCCTCCTACAACCTTACCCCCGCACTTAATGTCGCAAAGCAATCACTGTTGCTACGCGTTTTTTGTCAGCTGTATCGAATATGTGGCGGAGTGCTCACAACGGAAAAGCTGTTTTGTTCGCCGACGTTGCTTATGCAATCCTTCTCTACAAGCAAATGTGTGTATGAGTGTGTGTGTGCCTATAAGTCTTGTCTTCATACATTTTGCATATTTAATTTGCTTGAAACAGTGTTGGTTGCCTTGCATCATGCTCTATTGCCACATACACATACAAACACGTACATACATTCACTGATAGGACCATTCTTGAGCGCTTGTGTATGTCTCTCACCGGGCGTTGCCACCCAGCGCCAATTTTCGTAAACTTTTTTGCAAGTTGTTGCACTTTACTATCTTGCAGTGGCAATCAATAATGTTGCACTCATACACACATATACATACATGTGCTTTATCAGTATGTCTTTGTCAGTGTCTTAGCCCTTTTCTCCGCTTTCTTTAGCGTACGTACGCTCTTTCGTTGCACTTCAGTATCTGCACGTTAAGAATTTGACACTTTTGTTGGACAACATAATTTATGACCCGAGCGCTGGTGACGCATTTCACTTGCACCATGTGTGCGATCTTTTTGTTCTAATGAATATTATATACATATGTATGTGTATGTGTGCTCTATGGCTAATGCCTGCCTCAGCTGAGGACTTTAGTTTGAGCTTTTTGTTGTGCACGTCAAAACTTTGATCATTACGCCATAAGTAAGGGCTGTGGAATGGATGGCTTGAATTTTATGTCACTTTCCAAGAAGTTTATTAACCAGAAATTGGATAAACTATATATCATACTTAAAAATGTATGATAAACACAGCTTAAAATTTTAAGCCAAAATGGCTTAAAAATTATTATAAATTTTAAATGCTTTGAATTTTTCAATAGCTGTACCAAAAACATCTAAAAATTGGGAAAGTTTTACGTTTTTTTATACTTCTCAATGATATTTTTGTTTTGGCCAGCTTCGTTGTTATAATATTATCATAGATAATTCTCTTTAGAGGTACCTAATGGATTGATTCAACTTCTGAGATTTCAAGTTTGGTCCACCATTTGAAGTGTCCCGGACTAGGCTGTGGGTTATATTCATATTCTAAGCATGCATTCTAGGGTTAAAGTAGTACAAAGTGTACAAATGAATTCTCGATTTAAATAAGTTTAATTTTTAGAGTTAAAATAAGTACAAATTTTCTTAGATATCTACTTATCAGGACCCTTCTTATAGTGTCTAATTATTTCCGTTTGGTAAGAAGTGACTCAACTCTAGATTGAGAGCCCTTAGAGCACTCATTGCATCGCGCTGATTTCTTTTGAGCTTTAAAAAATAAATACAAGTTTTTAAATAGACACTTCGCTATAAATTGGTGGCTATTAAGTCAATCTTGGGAAATACATAAAAAATATTTAAATAATGGCTCTTTGATCGAAAGTCCTTCCAGAAGCTCCAGAAGCAAGTGAATAATACTTTTTATAAAGTAAGGTATTAATAGAGTATTTATAATAAAGTAAATATTAAGCGACAAAAAAAACTTATTTTGAAATTTTATATACTGGCCCAAAGCAAACAATCCTCAGGCGGCCATGCTTCTTACATTGCTCCATCAACTAGTTCCAACATGTTTTTCGAAGATTATTTAGGTAATGTAAGCGGATAAATACAGTAAGGCATTACTATGTATGATGGCTACACATGTTTATTTATAAAGAAAAAATTGATTTTGCAGGCAATTTATATATTCAAGCAAAAATTGCTTAGACATCTCGACACAAGCGAATGCAAGAGCAATTTTTCACAAAAGATGTTCGCGTGAACAGAGCAATCCACTGTTAAAAGTGCTCGCACCAATACAGTCATGATAGAAAGATTCTACTAATGTCTAACATGGAATGTGGACACAAACTCTACCATCAAGGACGAAAATTTCGTGAAAACGAACATGATCGTCGAACAAATTCATCTGTGCCTGCTTAACCCCTTAATAATTGTTGATATGTATTAAAACTGTCACTTCGTTCCCAAATTCCCTTGGAGGTAGTTAGTTAGAGCGCTGGTAAATGCCTCTGTTACTGCTTTTCTCTTCTTTACTATCTTTGTTGCTCTTTTCTCTCACGTCTCTCATTTTATCGCGTTTTGACTTTTGCTGAACCCGGAAAGGAGTCTTCATTAAGCCCGAAGGGAAATTTTACGTGTTATATTCAATAAATTGGGGATGTTAGCAAATTGAGTTAGCTTTCCAACTTTTTAACCAGGACTTTTTTTTATATTAAAGGGGGGATCCCGCTTTAGAGGCTTAAAAAATCTATTGGTTTGAGGATCTTTTTGGGAATGAAAAAATAATTGATTAAAGTGAAATTTGTAGGGCTTATAGTTATACATTTAGACATTATCTGAAAATTTTGTTGATACGAAATCTTTGATATTTGGGAAGCAATTGCCCGATGCATCTCGCATGTGCATTTGTCGGACGGCGGGCAGATTGCAGGTCGCAATGTCTACACGAAACAAAAAATTCAGAAAGACTCATATTTTTTTAATAATTTATCTTCTTGTTAAACTAAAAAAATTCCAAAAATAGTGTAAAATTTTACAAATTTTTTAAAAATTGAAAAAAAGTGGTTTTTGACCAAAAATATTTTACTTTATGTTGTTTAAAAATATGCTCAAACTTGACTTTTCTTAATTTTTTTTTTAATTTAAATAGAAGATAATTTAATGGCAAAGATAATAAACYTTGCCCCAATTCTATACGACGTTTAGTTTTTTTCTATCTTGACCGCCAATTTAGAAAACTCATAAAAGTTAAAAACCGAGAAATCGCTCGTCAAAGTTTTCGTTTTCTCCCAATCGATAATATATCTGCTAGATGCTCGGTCACTATTGCCCTCTTAGTTGCGAAAATATTTCAAATTCCCATGTATAACTTTGGGGACATATTCTTAGATTATTTTTAATATTTTAAAGAGCTTTAAGCAAAAAAAAAAAAAAAAAAATCGAGTTTTTGAAGCTTCTAAAGCAGGCTCCCCCTTTAAACCAGGGTTCATATAACGATCAAAAATACTTTCAAATAAGTTAGTGTTCATTCTTCTTCTGCTCGTAAAAAGCTTTTAACGTTTTAATTACTATAGCCACAACAACTGACTAAGGCAACCTAGGTCTCAAAGAAATTTTATGCTTCTTCTTGTAGCAGAATATATGCATATATATTATATAATAGCAATAAACCCTTAGAGAAATGAAGTCTTCCCAGCAGTCTAATATCAAAGACTAGCAACTCACGATAGTAGTGTCTGCGTAAGGAAATCTACACGCAACTACATCTGGACAAAAGACTACTGACGTAAAGTTTCTCTGAATCTAGGTGAGAAATCTTGTATACTGCAACAACAAGGATATAATGGGATATTCAACAGTATTATCGAGTACAAAATGGCTTCGCTCAATAAACCTAAAAATGTGCTTTAAGGAAAGCGTGTCACTTTTCAACTGACGAGTTTGAATACAATCCTATTCTCACATCGCTACAAAAAGGAAGAGTTTGCTGGGTTCTATTGCCCATCAAATGAATATGAACTTAAAGACATAACTTTTCAAAGATCTTTACGGTGGCCTGGTAAAAGTGATCAGTAACCGCAAGCAGCGTTGCATTTAAAATCACCAAGTACTAAATTTAATTCGCTCTAACACTAATACACACACACGAACATAAAATTTTTACGCAAACGTCATAAAAAATTGCTTTACGCATTTCAAAACTGTCCATTACGGAGCTTTAACACGTTTTACACACTAAAATGCCAGACGTCTGTTGCTGCAATTTAAAGTAACATCAAATGAAATATCCGAACATCGCGCAGCTGATGCGCTATTCGACCAACACTACCCCAAAATAACAAAAAGAAAAACACAAGAAAAAAATATAGTAATCAAAATTTCACAAAAGCTGCACCATGAAATGCAGCAGCAACAACAATCGTGGCTTTTAAACAGACTTCTTCGTTTTTATAGCCGAGTAAAATTTTATGAAATTTCCTTTCTTTTTTTGCGCATTTAATGCTGCGCTCTTTTGTCGTTGTTGTTGTGCCGCAAAGAGTGCGCATAAACGTGAGCCATCACGGCACCGCCCTTTCATCGTCCATGCGCTTTTGTTCCATCTTGCGCCGGCATTGTGTGCATTTCCGCTGCGCCTTAAGTGCCTCTGAGCCAAGCGCACAAAGCACACACACACACACACACACGTGATCGCAGCAGATAAAAGGCGAAATGCGGCACACAGTATGCAACTGGGTTAAGCAGTAAAAATATTTTTAAAGCAAATAGACAGAAATGGGGTAAAAAATTACTGCGAAATTGCTGCTGCAATCAGTTGCTAGATTTGTACAGGAAGGGGATGGAAAAAGGTGGGAAAAAGGCATCTAATATGTGGCTGGCGTGGCATTTGATTCAGGTGTGGCATGTGAAAGCTTATGTGGAGGCGTTTATTGTCGGCGTGGCGTGAGTGGATTTGCGAATATTAAAATTTATTTTTGAATTAAAAAATGCCAAAATGTGTGTGGGTTTGAAAATTGCGATATTTTTGTGTATGTGTGGGTGTTTTAGAATGCTGAGCGCATTTTAAAAAAATACTAAACAAATTTTATTACATTTAAATTTGCAACTATTGTTAAATACACACTTCCATTGAGCTCTTGAGTTGAAGTATAGAATTCAAGCAAAGTACCAGTCATTTGCAAGCATCAATACTCATCATACGCACTGTCGTACCACTGTGTATGCGCTGTGTTCGACAGCTGCGAAATGTTTACGTTGCTGAAAAAAAAAAAATATATATATATATATATTTTCATACATGCATGCTCCCATTTTCCTCTTTTGGCTATATTCTCTGCTGCCACTCACTGCTCGCTTTTTACTATTTTTTTACGGCATTCTGGTGGGCAACTTCATTATCCGACACTCACATTGAGTTTTTTACTTCATTTGTAGATAGTTTTCCAACAAAATGCATAAGCTCAAGTGTGTCTGTTTGCATTGTAGTTGCTTGTGCGCGTAATCTGTTGGCCTCCATATCCATATATCCATATATGTACATATGTACATATACAAATGTTATCAAGCGTTACGCCACGTTTTGTTATGCTATCGCTTGTTCGTCACAATTGTTTTTGCTCCCAAATACTTTGTTTATTTTTCTCCACTCCATTCTCGACCAATTGTTTGCACGCATTTTTGTTCGTGTTCGCACAATCATTGTGTGTTGTCCTTTGTCTATTGTCGTAAACAATTTTCAAGGATACAATCGTAACAATTGGGTGAAAAAATAAAATTATTCTCGGTCGCACCACAAAGCGTGTGAAAACTGATAAAGCCGTATGCAAAAAAATGAATAAAAAAAAATAGTAGATAATACTCTTATAGTCTTATAGTAAGCACATATTTATCTAGATTACTAGCTTGCTTGTAGGGAATTTTTTCAATTTAATTTTTCTTTAAAATAACTGATCTGCAAAAAGCTATCTGCCGTTGCATCTTTTATGAATCACTTTACACAAACGCCGCATGATGTATGATGAGAGAACTCAGAGCACAGCAAACCTCTATAATCGAAGGAAACTGTCAGTATAACCTTAATTTCTGATCTGCTTTGACGTGGTTATTCGGCTTCGGCTCACGATATTCGGCCGATTGATCGTCAGTGTCCTGCTCGTAAGTATAGATGCAAGGCTCATCGCCAGTAATAATACTTTTCATGACATTCTGGTAGTCGGAAAGCTTGGTTTAACAGACGTTAATCGACGCTAAATGGTCACAATGGATTTCGCTGATCCTTTCGATATAAAAAAAAAGTTTTTGTAAAGCAGATGATTTCAGTTAACTATTTTTATACAATTTCATCGTTCTAACGGCGTTCAGATTTCTGTGGAGCACTTTGAAGCACTAAATGTGTTGCTTACGAAATTGATCAAAAATGTTCGAGATTCCAAATTTAGTGCGGATCGATGAAGTAGTTGCCGAAATATACGGAATATATTGTTCAGATGGGCTTACCATGTCATATAACTGCCATTAAAACCAACATAACTGAACAATATCGGGATAAATATATTTATATGCTTTTATGCTAAAAGTAACGAGCCTAGAAGGTTTTTTTTTTTTTTTTTTTCGAAGTCGAAGTAAAATTTTTCCTGTCTTACTTAAATTTAATATTTAGTTATTTAAATAGTCTTAAGTACATATATTTTATGGAAACAGCATTTTCCTGCTGGCCAGTTGGTCACCAGTACACCAGTTACCTTATACACTTATACACGTATGCCTTTATATGTGTCTAGAGTAGTTTTTTTTTATTTTTGTGTACAACAAAAATGGTTTTTGCACACAAATATACCTCACCACACCCAGTTTTTATTCCTTAAAGGATCAAAATGCAAACATATGTATATAAAAATAGAGTAAAAGACCCTTACCAAGTATGTACGAGTAATCAACTGTATGTTTATTTGTAACACTTATTTTCCTTTTTATGTTTTTGTATACTTTTTTCTACATTCTCCCATTACATCATTGTTTGCACACAATAAAAAGGTGACATAACAAAAGAAATGTGCGCTTTCAACGAATGAGTGGCCAAATGATGGCGAAAAGCATTACAAAAGCTCATAAAAATATTAAAAATATATATGTGCACTTTTGCAGCTATATTAGAAGCTAAGGTAGCGGCGGCAAATAAGTAACGTGAAGCAGCGTAAATACGCGCAAAGCAGACAAAAAATATAAAAATGAGCATTCGCACAAAGTAAAATTGATTTTATTTTTACTTTTCATACTTTTGCTCCATATGCAAAGTGGCGAAAGCGAAAACGACCAGAAAAAAACATAAAAGTATATGGGCTTAATGCGCGTGTGTATGTGAGCACTGCTGACAAAAGTTGCTGGCTGTGTGAGTGACACGCCAAGGTCAGCGCTGCGACACACATATTCAGGCACACTAACACATGCACACACACACTTGTGCTTGCGGCAGGCAAAATAGTTGTCTAACAAAAAAAGAAAAAAAGTAAATAAAATATAATATCTGCGTTTGCTGCGTTGATTTAACTATCTCGTGCCACTGATTGACATTGACATTATCTTTCAAGAACAGTTAGTTTGCTACAAAAGTTTTTTTCACGTACTTACTTACATACCCGTAAGCAGAAGCAGGCTTGAGCGTGTGCGTCACATCCGCTTTCCGCCGGATTTGCCGTTGGCAGCGCTGTTGCCTTCGAAGAGCATATGAATGCCACATGCCGCGTTTCGCTTGAGTGTGCTTTTTCTTTAATGTGAAAAATTGCTTTTGCTGCCTAATATTTTATTTTTAACATTTTCTAATTTTTTTTTTTAATAATTTCGCTTTCATTGCCCGATGAGAATAAAATCATCTTCATCTCTTCTTTTCCGTTTGCTCACACAAATTCAACGACTTTCACTGCTTTTCTGCAACTCTCTAGTTGGCATTGCTATCTTGGGAAATGTTTTGAGATGAAAGCTATTCAGCACTACTGAAGTGTGTTTTATTTGCCGCTTGGATTACCATTGACTAGTTGAAATCAATTTGTCAATTTTTGCAAAAGTTATTGTATACATGTTTAATAAAATTCAGTTCAATTCTGTAAATATTTTTACAACTCGACAGCAACATAATATTTCTTCAGTAATTTCATCAACCCACTGTTTGCTTTTTTAATTTTAGTAAAAATTCTTCTTTCAAGGCAAATTTGCTCATATGCGCCTGAGTGTATGCTACGATAACTTGTATATCATTTTTCACAAGCAGTACAATATATTACCAAAATATGAGCACGTTCTCAACCACCTTCATTGGCATTTTCATTTCAATTCCTTAAGAATTAATCGAGTTTGCTTAGCACTTGGCCACTTGACAGGGGCTCTAACCGCCGGTGCCGCCGCTTACTACCACTTGGCAGGCAATTTAATGGCTGTTAAATGGCAATTGGCTTGAGAATTCTCGGTACGAGCGCATATAAATAGAAGCCTGAGAATTTTCTGAAAATAAATATAGCAAAAGGAATTAATTTTTCTATTGATTTTTCGTACTTATAGTTTGCCTTGTTGTTCTAAGAAGTCAACGAGGTATTTGGAGTGAATGTTGGAATGATAAACATATACTAGATAATGTTTTGAATGAACTTTTAAACAAACATGTGAACTTCGTAGGCGCATTTGATTTTTCATATGAATTTGTTATTAAATAATGAGTGTGAGAAACGGTATTAAACAAAGCAGCGGAATTATAAACGATTTGATATGGTATATTACTGTGGGCAAATAGTAAGCCTTTTTAATTTAAATTTCGCAAGGAAGCTCAATTGTTTTTTCCAAGTTGATATTACTGTCAGTGACAGCTGTGCCAAATATCATTTAATTTTGAACTATAAATTTAAAAATTATGAACAAAGTCTAACTATTTTTTTGCTCTTAGACCAAGACATTTTTTATACACATATATTCTATAATACTTTTGTGTGCACAATTAATTACAAAAAAAAAAAAAAAAAAAAAAAAAAAAAAAAAAAAAAAAAAAAAAAAAAAAAAAAAAAAAAAAAAAAAAAAAAAAAAAATCAAAAAAATATGACGAGACTTAAAATGTTTTTTATAACATGTTTGTTACTTTAAAAATAAAACAGTGAGAACTTGAGTACTTTCACTTGACATATTTAATAATATTGGTCACACTTTCCAACAAGAGATATTCTTATTATTATTTAACTCAGAAATCGACCGATTTTCTGGCGCATCAGTCCATGAGATTCTTTTTGGCTCCCATACTCATACAAATTTCTTTTTGTCAGCAGCTTGGGAAATCGACCTGAGACGCATACCTCAAAAGTTTGTAAGAAATGTGCTTGCTCTGCAAAATTTCCCCAAAGCTTATGAAATAAAATCTTTAAAAAATGTTCCTTGCGAGCTCTAAAATTTATGAAAAAATCAACTAAACAATTTTTCAACAGTGAGGTTTACGAAAAATTACACCGGCCTTCTCTCATTTTGGTGCCTCAGATTTTATATCTGATTTTGGATATATTTTGTGAGTTGATACGAGAAGACAAGCCATATTTTCCATATCAGCTCTTGTTCATAAGAAAGAAGAAAAAAACATCTAGTAGCGGGAATGTGGTTCATTCAACCTACCATACCAAACCAAAAAAATTTTTTTGTAGTCCAGTGTAATTGGTTTATTCACATAAATTGCCAGAAGCCAATATTTGAAACGGCCGACCTCACGCAGTACAGTACCATACAAGCTTATATAACTTAGTGTATGCCAGGGCGTATGAGTGATGCGCGTTGCGGTGGCTGGCAAGTGCTTGCAAGTAAGGAAATTAAAATGAGAATTGTAGGTAAACTAGAGCTGTCAGCTGACATCTAGTGAAAGATAATCATAGTAAGATAAAGCATATTAATTAAGTTAATAGTATTAAACGAAAGATAAATTAATAAAAATTAAACGAAAAATAATTAATAGGCGATCTGAGGTCGGAAAGAGCAAGGGGAGGGACGTGGCTGAACTTTTAAGAATTAAGAATGATTTAACTCAAATTTAAGCAAAACTAAAAGTACCATAGAAAACCAAGTTGTAGGTCTAAAACTTTTGTATTACACCTTTTTCACATAACCTCAATATTAAGATGTAATTTTCAGATATTAAAATATTTGCGTATTTTATTTTTATGTTATACAAAAAAAAATTTGACGATATTTGGAGTACACTTACCTTTTTACTTTTTAACCAAATACTGCGTGTTTTTTTAAACTATTTTTATTTAAAATATTTTTTGGTTATTCATTTGAAATATTGATCTTATTTAACATATTTTTATGCAAAATATAGATGATAAAGCCTTGACCTTCACTTAAAATCGATAAAAAAAAATCCATCAAAAAGTCTAACGTGAAATCTCTACTTTCTGATGCTATATAGATTTATACATACATTATTGTCGTAAATATTTCAAAAATACAAAAACCGACTAGTAGATACTGAGATAGAAACATAGCAAACCTGAAGTCGGAAGACTTTCTTTTCAATATTAAGAGCTTTTATTTGGAAAGAACTTTTTAATATATTTTCCAACTAATTTTTTACAACATAAAGTGTATAAAAGTATTAAAATTTTTTACGCAGCCTAATCAAGACGCTTAATGCCGCAGAAAAATGTAGAACTATGAGTATTTACTATCTGTTGGTGTTCATTTCATTTATTTATGACGCACACATAAGATATGGTGAATTAAACAACCACAAAATCACTTGAAAATAACTTTAAAAAAAAATCTACAAAATGTCATCTTTCTAACGCCATGTAGCTTAACCCACTCTTTTACAATGCGAGATGCAGATTACTACAGGCGTTTACTTGATTTTTTTTATTAGACCTTATATTAGGTGTATTCAGAAAATAACGTAAAACAGAATCACTTAAAATTATTGGAAAAATAAAATATAATATATATATGTATATATAGCAAACATAAAAAATCAAAGAGGGTTTTCATTATTCAAAAGGGGCGCTGTACTATTGAGATTTGTTTATTTCAAATATTTGACCACTTATACTGATAATGTTCATCAAGAGGTTATACCTACATTTACTGCTCTACAGCTTCGCTTTTCAAAGTTTATTTTCCCTATTAATATTATTTTTAGGGAACTCTATTGCATATTTAATCAATGGTTTTATATTTTCTTTTTTTATATTTATTATTGGATTTTTTTTTATTGGATAGACTGTGAAAAATTCGCGTCTATTGCGAATATAAAATAAGGTCCCATTTTTATTTACAAAATAATCGGATTTTTTTTTTTTTTAATATTATTCATTTGCAGCAAAAATAAGTTTTTTTGCCGAAAAATATGATCTAACATTGTCTTTAACTATGGGATATATAATTTAAACTCTTGCAGACATTCTCTACATAGTCTGGCTTAAAAACACAAATTTCCAATTATTCAGTAATACTAAAAATAATTCGACTAATCCAAAAAAATAAAAATAAAAAAATATAAAAAAAATAAAAATACCTTTGACGCATTTCAAGCTTCTATGCGCTCCAAGGGAATAGCACCTCAGCAGTTAGATTATTATGTTGCTTTTAAAAGGCACTAGGCCGCTTTGAAGAGAAACTAAAAATCATCAGAATTACGTTTTTCCTGCCTTCTTCGAATGTAGTAATTAAACCCTCAACAGAGCATATCAATTTTGCCTTGTAGTTTGCTATATAAATTCTTATTAATCTAAAAGTTTGTAGACGTCCTTATCTCCCCAAAAAGCTGTTAATTTTTCGAAACTGCCGATATCGGACCACTATAGCATATACCTGTAATACAAACTGAGGAACGAGATTTGTCTATTACACCCATTTCACTTTAACACCTTCACATTAAAGCAAATAACAAGCATTAATATACAAAAACCCAGCACTCTCAAAGGATAGCCATAACCATTACTTGCCATAAACCAACAACACACACACCTATTCGTGCAAATGCTCAGTAATAATGTGCATTAAATGCACACGAAATATTCTCCCGACCAATGGCAACGCTAATGCAATAACAATAACACTTAATGATATACCGTTGCAATTGAATACTTTTTAGCCGGCAAGCCGCTAAATAACGGAATAGTAAACGTATTAAGGTCTACAGCTGTATTCGGCGTTGTCATTTGAAAATTATGTGTAAGCGGCTGCTTAAGTGCCAGTGTGTGTGTGTGAGTGTGCAGTGCACTAATATTGAAATAAAATGCCGTTACAATCGATGCGATTTCCATTCTACAGCGATTAACGATACACACGCATTTGTTTGTGTGTGGGTGAGTGGTTGTGTGTGTGCTATAACAAGATAAACGCCGAAAAGTATGCAATGCAAATTTATTGGCGCACACAAGCGGTGTATGATAAGCAAGCGCGGAGCAACAAATGTGCACAGTTGTCGGTTGATTGGTTGGCAGACATAACTGCATTTCTGCGAATTTGTATAAAGCCAGCGCCACCGCCAGGTAAATGCTGCGCGCCCACTTACAAGCCATAAGCGAGTGTTTGGCGCTCATATGCAAATGCCAGTTCGAATGCGAATGCATTTTAATGCGACGAATATTGGTCAAATGGCAGCTGCGCATGTGCACAGGCGGAAATCGATATATGTACATGCAAGCATACACATGCACCAACACATATACAAATGCAGCTGATAGCAATGCTAGCCGATTGCATTACTGTCCAATCGGATTACAACTGCGTTGTGTTCGCTATTATGCTGCGCTCGTGGCGGTTGTGGCAAGCTGCACGCTAGAGCTGCATGCGGTGGCTGTTGTTGTTGTTGCTATACTTTTTTACATTGTTAGTGCCACGGCATGCGCTCGCGTAAATCTTTCCATTACAAACCTCATTACGCTGTCACTCAGCCTGCAGTGACAGTGAAAGTAAAGTGAAACCGACATGCGGCACATAAATGCATACATAACTACACACATATATACAAAGTATATACATACAATACGTAAATATGTGTGAGTTTGTTTAAAGTGAGACAGCGCACTTGTGGCAACATCTACTTTTTTGTGGCGCTGCACTAACGCACTTCCAAATAGAATTTAGAGCAGATGTGGCATGCAACGCTAATGCGCTTACATAGTATATAGCTATGTACGCTTGCATGTGTTTGCCACCTTGCTGCTGTCTGTGTATTACGCAGTTTTCGCATTTCGCGTTTGAAATGTTTCGCAGCGCTTGCCGTCGACAAGGAAATAAGCAGGAAAATGGAAATGGAAGTTGTAGGACAAGCGAACTAACAAACCACCACACACACACACACAAGTGCACGCACGCGCGAATTGGCGAAAAGTGTGTGCGCGCCACAAATGAAATTGCCACATGCGCGCTTTCCCATAAACGCTCGCGAGCAACAAGAAAAACACACAGAAGAAAAAAATAAAAAATTCACGTAAAAACAAAAGCAGTTAGGATAAAAACACCTGAAATATGTAAAATTGTAAACTTTGATTGCATCGGCGGTACAATACCCTTCACAAATAAAACGGACAACATTTAACTTATATTGATCACTTTGTATGACAGCTATTTGCAACATAGATCCGATCTGAACAATATATCTGGATAATGTAGCGCGCCTCAAAGCAATAACCCTTGGTAAATTTGGTGAATATATACTGTCAAATGAAAAATTTGTCCATACAAAGACTTCATTATGATAGATTAGTTTGTATGGCAACTATATACTAAGGTGGTCCGTTCTCCACAGCTTTTTCACAGATGGTACCATTGTCATGGACAATATACTGTGTAAAATTTGGTGGAGATATGTTGTCGAATGAAAAAGTTTTCTCCACAAGGACTTAATCAGGTCAGTTTGTATGGCAACTACATATTAAGGTGGTTCGTTATGAATAATTTTAACGCAGATTGTATCATTGTCATCGAAAACAATCCCTATTCAATTTCGTTTTGATATCTGGTCAAATGAAAAAGTTTTCCCTATAAAGACTTCACTTGGATATTCCCCACCAAGACTTCATTTGTATGGCACATATATAATACCGTGGTCCGTATTAAATAATTTCTTCACAGATTGCAGCACCGTCATAAATATTAAACTGTGTCAAATTTGGTGAATATAACTCGACTGATAAACAAATTTTTCATGCAAGAACTTGATTTTGATGTACCGGTTTGTATGGCAGCTATATGCTATAGTGAGCAGATAATTGCGGTTCCGACAAATGAGCAGCTCTTTGAGGAGAAAAGGACATCTGCCAAATTCCAGATTGATATTCCAAAAACTGAAAGACTACTTTGCTTACACAAAATATACATCTTAGAGAGTCTCCAACGTGTGCTTCTGTATGCCACAAAATTCACGGCAAACTTAATGTACCCTCTTCAAGGTATAAATAAGCTCAAAAACATCCAAAAAGTTAGCTAACAACAATAAAAACACGTCGCGATAACCCAATAGCGAAGTGGCAGTTGTACTGCGCTGCATAAATGTCATAAGATAGCGTTGACGTGTGTGTTAGTTCAACAGAGCGTCGCATATCAGCAAAGCAGCGACACAAACATGCGCTAAAATGAAAACAAAAGCGTTGGCTGTATGGAAATGTTAAAATGTTGTCGCCATATGCTTTGAAGAGGACACTCCAGTGAATGCCACTCCTGGCGCACAACACGCACCAACACATATGCTCACAGTGTTGCACGCAAATACGGCACCTCTACATAAACAAAACAAATAGCATTTGCAACATATGCGCTCGCGTGGCAGTGCAACTAGACAAACATACATATATGTATATATGTGTGCATACGTGTATATGTGGATATGAGTTTTCTGTTTCTGTTTGTTTTTTGTTTTCTGTTGCTATATGCAATCGCATGCTGCGCAGCTGAAGTTGAAATTTATTTCGTAAATTTTTTTGTTTTTGTGTTTGTCACAGAGGTAAGCACCGGTAATCCATAGAGCGCATGATAACCATTTGTTAACCGATGTTGCATTGAGTTACTTTCAAATCTCGGTAGTAAATATCGACTCGAAAGCAAAAATAAAAAGAGAAAAAGTTTCCATAAAAAAAATTATAACAGCATTGATATTTTTAAAGAATACTTTTAAAGATTAATATGAATATGTACATACATGGTATACGCATATGAAAAATATTTACTAAATCTAGCTATTCAAGAAAGTTGTTAGCGCAATTTGCGCTAGTCGCTCAAAATGGTATACATTTGAGTTATTAAAGCTCATTATAAATAAAAAAAAACAAGTTGAAGTTTGATTAGAAATACGCAAAAACTTTTTCGACTACCCAAAATACCCTGTCAAGAAAGTATATTTATAAAAAAAATGAAAACTGTTCAACCATCATTCAAATTTATTTTATCGCCTCCAAAGTAACATCCATTTGAAGCGATGGACATGTGGCAGTGCTTCTTCCAATCGTCAAAACATTTTTTATATGCACTTTCCGGGATGGTTTTCAGCTCTCGCCTCGAATTTGTTTTGATGCCTTCATTTGAGTCGAAGCGTGTTCCCCGAAGTGGATAGCTTTCCCAATAATATTTGTTGAGTTTTTGGCCAAAATTTAAGACAAATGCGTTGATTAAAATTTTAAAATTCTACAAACACTAGTGAATCGACTGACATAAGCAGCTGCTGTAAACACACTTCTTCGCGCTAATTTTTGGCGTCATAATTAAGGAGAGTTATAACAACCTAGGAAAACAAATTTACTTATCTTCCATATAAGCGGGAGATGAGAGGGGGAATTGAAGAATTCCCAATACTTTCATGACATTTCTATAACTCCTTTTGTTTCCTTTAGGTTGTTATAAAATTCCTGGCTAAATTAATATACCGGAGGGTTTTCAGGGTATAAATATTGAGAGATACATAAAAAAAAAATTTTAAAAATTATTCAAGGGCACATTTAAAGTCATATTTCAAAGAATTAAGTAAATGTTTCTTCATAAATAATTTCGTGAATAATTCAAACATTTAAATTTAAACATTTTAATTAAAATGAATTAATTGTTTTCTTCTTAATTAAATATTTTTTAACTTATCACTAAAAAGCCTAAATTTAAGAAAACATTTTGGTTACCTTTTTTACTAAATAATTGCCAATTCAGTGCTCTTAACAAGAAAAATATATTTCTGGTATACATTTTTTGCATACTAATTTACATACTTAAAATTAAAATCATATTTTATGCCTAAAAATGTAACTTGACTTATCATTTAAATTTAATAGTTAAAATTTGACTGAAAGCTTTATAATTTGTTTTAGTTTATTTTTGTAGACAGTAATTTTTTGTATTACGACGCAGAAATATTAAAATATTTTCTTGAAATCACTCACAGTAGTCAGGTTTTCTCAAGTTCAATACGTAAATAAATTAAAAATTAAAAAATAATACATTTCTCATATTCTTATCTATGTTTATATAAGTATTGCTTAGAGGGTTGCAAAAACCAGTAACAAAAACATACCCTAAACACATAAAATTTTCAAATTTAACTTACTTCAAAGTATTGAACATTTTCTTACTCATACGCCCCCACCGACTTAAGACTGTTTCTACACAGGTATCGCAACCTATATAGAAGAATTCCGTATGAAATCCAAACAAAATGTTAAGATATTGAAAAATTCTCAACAAATAGCAAAAATTTGCCCCACACCTGCTGTCCATGTAATAACGTTTTCCCTAAAACTCGCTACGCCAACGTAATAGATGAGAATATATGAGAATCATAAATCATTTTTTGAGCCTACAAGAGCGGATTGCGTAAATTAAAAGTGCAGTGTGTTAAATATTCATCATGAGAAGTTAAAAATAGCCATCGAAATTTAGAGTTTGTTATATTTCGCACAAATTTCGGTAGCTGCGCAAGCAAATTGAAAATAAACACATTTGACGAGGGTAAATCAAATATTTATATACGCACATTCTGCCATTCACACAAAGAATTACAAATAAAACAAGCTTATGTATGCAAAAATAAATGTCCGGGGCCGACGTTTTATGTAAAAATGATTATTTGTAAGCAAGAATTTGCCAAATTTAACGCTGACCAGCTGGCGTACGCCATTCAAAATGAGCATTTTTTATGCTTTTTTGAATGTCTTAAGGGATTAAGCAATTTGCTTGACAGCAAAATATTCAATATCGAAATTCATTTGAGAAAATGTCAGTCAAATGACAAAATGTAAAATCAACTTAAATTAAAAATTTGCTTAAATACAAAAACATAAAATGAAGGCAATGCAGCGCGAATTGTGGCATGTGGCGTCATGGGTAGGCAGGCAAAAATTTGTAGACTGTTAAATAATTTTCATTTGTCATTTCGAAGTCATTCTGGATATGTACATACGTCATCGGTATTTTTTTATTGAGACAAGCACTAATTAAATGTGACATTTTCTTTTTTAATTCTCATTTAAATTATATTAAGGTCGTATTTTTTATTTTCCATCCCAATGTTTTAATTGAACATGTTTTTAAATTTTTGCTCCCAAATACCGCACTGAAAAAAAAAAGAAATTTTTTGGATAAAATTTTCATTAAGAATAAAGTTTAAATTCTATATTTTCAGACCATACAAAAAAAAAATTGTAAATTCTTTGCGAATAAATTTAAAAAAAAAATTATTAACATTTGAATGAAGTTTTCTTGCTAATTTTGAACCACAAATATCAACTGAAATAATTTTGGGTTGACCTAAGTTGGAACTAAGAAAATTTTCAAAAAAAAAAAAAAATTATAAATTTTTGTTTCAAATACCTGACTGAAAAAAACTTTTGTTGTAGTGATTTTTTGGGAAGCAAATTTCTTTGGTGTTTGTTTGGGATGAAACTTTTTTTTATATTTTTCAATTTTATATTTCACTTTGGAAATTTAAAAATTATTAACAATCAATACTTCTTCGATGCGAATTGACATCTTGCTGAATTTATCCTGATTGTTTTCGATCTGATTGAATAATTATGTCACATTTACTTACGCACTTTTCCATATAAGCCCATTTCACAAGGCCAAGAAGTTATGTTTTGATTGGTGCTGCCACCTTAATAAAATAACGAATTTTAAGAATGCTTTCGATCCACTTGACATCCATAAATTTAAATATTGTATTAAAAAAATATTGTAGATTTTCTGTGCAACGAAAAATGAAAATGGAACTTGATTTGTATTGATAGGGTCGCCACGTTCATATGTAAGTATTTTTAGCAACAAAACGAGCAAAAAATGCATTTGGATATTTATAAACAAATAAGTATAATTTTTGAAAATATTACTGCAATGGCGTTGCCACTTTTTCCAATATTGTAATGATGCCTTTGTAAATTACGTTGTTATACTAATTTCAAATGTAAAGCATTTATGCTATCTTAACAGACATAAATGGTTTGAACTGGGTTTTTACAACATTCGTCCAGTTTTGCGTGTTTTAAGAGTTGCCAAGTATTTAATTTTTTTATAAGAGTTACAATGAACAGCAATTACAAAGTTAGTCACGAAAAATGTTTTGCAATATTATGTAAAAAAATTGTAATTTAAGAAAATCTATCTAGATACTTTCAAATACTCGTATACATATAACTACTGCAGAATAATTGATAATGGCGTTGCCATCTTTTTGCATATTTGGCTACTGGATTGCAAAATTTCATAAAGCATATTAGAATGTTTTAAAAGAAATAAAAATTATGAGTAACTTTTTCATAAATTTCCTCAAGTTTTGCATATGCACAGAGTTGCCAAGTATTTTTGTTTGTGTATGTGTTACAATAAATTGCTTATAAGTCAGTAATGAAAAATGTTATGCAAACTTTTTCAAAGAAACAAATTTTACGACATTTTTGATTGACGAGCGTTTCCACCTTTTTCTATTTTTTACTAGTAATTTAGTGCTTTTTGGTTGCGCAAAATTGTTTGTGTGATTAAAACAAATTTTGCGAAGATTTCTTATTGTTGAGGGTTGCCAACGTATTTTATTTTATTTCTAATAAAAAATTCCAAAATCTAAAAAATATATTATTGCACTTGGTTGCTCAAAATTTCTTGTTTGATTTAAAACGAAGTATTTTTTCTACGTTTTGTGGATTTTTTCCATCAAAGTTGCCAGCTGCACCGCCAATTATACAAAATATCACGTCCAATATTGTAAAATTTATTTAAAAATTAGTATTTATTCATATTATGTCAAAAGCTTTTAATCAAATAATATTTTAATTCCGATTTGCCAATAAAAAACGAAATAACTTAATCGTTATGCTTTTGAAAGAAATAGTTATAGCAACACACATATGCATAGCATAAACAAACACACAAATATAGAATGAAAAAATAATAATAACCTTTTATAAACAAATCAAATCGTTGCTTTGGTGTAATTTTTTTGGCTCTTCACATACATCAGTTGCTCTCTGCATGCACCAGTAACTCATACAGCAATCACTCGCCATCTAGCAAATACCCACTGACACATAATCACATCCACGATTGAATGCCTTCAATTTACAATGATTTATCGTGGTTTGAGTTGCAAAAAAAGTCCGTTATAAATTGCAAGTATTTAATTTCAGTTAATTTCGCCAACGAAAAATGCCGCACGTTTTTATGCTTTATTGAAATTATTTTATTTTATTTTTTGTTTTTTAGTGGCTTTATCTTGTTGCATGCAACAATGCGTTACGCAATATCACAAGCACACACATAATTTTCATACACAACAATTTTGAGTCATAAATTTCGCTTTATATTTATTACATGTGTGTATACTTATGCATATGTACATATTTGTAGATATACACATATACTTATAAACACTTATATTTGCCTTTTTATGCGCTTTCATTGCCAATCGCTGGCGCTTGGCCAAAATCCAACTTTTTTTTTATGGATTTTCGCTGTCTTTCGGCGTGTCAAAAAATTGTGTTGTTGCTACAATTGCCGTATGTGCCTGCTAGTGTGTGGTATAGCCAATTTTTTTACATTCTTTAATGCATTTTGTTTATTTACTTTGCTCCTTTTTTGTTTGGCAATTTTTCTTTTGGCATATTTCTTTCGTTTGCTGCGGTTTTGGCTGCCCTTTCTGCAGCACGGCAAGCCAATCTGTGGCAACACATTGCATAACAGTATAAAAAAAAGAAGAGCTGTGTGTGTGTGTGTCAATGTGTTTATAAAATATTGTGTGTTTGCGCTGCAATGACAAGTCGTCGACGCCTGCTGCTCTAGCGAATGGGAGCATGAAAATATTTTCTGTGGTAATTTTTCACTTTTATGATTTGATGCTGTGCTCAACGGTGGCGCCACGCCATAATGCGCCGCTATTTACAGTGCTGTGGAAAATTCAGCGCAGCTTGCTGGGGAGGCCGTGAGTGTTTGGCGGCTGTATAATTTAACAGAGAGAAGGCTATGATAACCGAAATAAGATTTTAAGCGCGCAAAAGTCGCGTTGCATTTTCAATTAATTGCAACTGTGCATATCTGTGTGTGTTATTGGACACAGCAATGCAGTTATATATATTTATAAACATTGCTGCATATAAATCGAAACAACAACACTCCGCGTGTCTTTGGTTTCGCATCCTTTCACGCCAGACTTGAGTGCAATTAATTCCTTGCCGTCCATCAGCATAATTGCTCTTTCTTTCAACAACTCAATGGCGCACACACACACATACATACAATTATGATTTAATCGCTGCCACAATATTTTCGCAGACAATTTGCCCGCACACAGCGCCAACAATAAAGACAGACAGTCAAACCAGAGGACTGTGCGCCACTGTGTCCATTTTTCGGTTGCAACAATATTTGCCACAATTCATTCAGCTTGCAGCAACTTTATAAATATTCGTAAAAGTAAAGCACAATAAGGACAGCGAAGAGCAAACAACTAGAACAACAACAACAACAACAACTATAACCATATCTACTACTATAACCACAATTACAACTATAACCAAAACTACAACTACAACTGCTTACAAAAAATCACTTACTCCAAGCATGAATGCTGAGGCAACAGCTTCATTACTTGCATGGCAACAACAATGCGCGCAATGCCATAACAATCAGCTTTAATTTTAATCTTCAACAAAATCAACATCAACGTCAGCCGCATCGCCAGCGCCATCATAATCATCAGTTTGGTCAACATTCTCTCGGTTGTCTGCTGGCTTTCGGTTTTCGTTTACTCTTCATCAGCGATTTAGTTTTCTGCCTGTGGCAACTTAAATGTCATCAACAATATATTATTTGTAGTTGCTGTTGTTTTTGTTTGGCAAGAATTTTCATTTCTTGTTTATTACTTGTTGTTGTTGTTGGTTTTGTTATTACGTCTTCATTTCTATGCATGCAGACACTGTCATTGTGTGCACATTTGAATTTGTAAATGGACTATTGTCCTTCCTGCCAGATGCAGGTTTGTTCCTGCCAGTTCAATGCCTTTTACGTTTCTGGATCCATTCGACGGTGATTATATGTCGATTTAAACCAGTTTAGAAAATTTTTAATTTTAAATTATTTTTTTAAACTAAATTTTAAATTTTTCATAAAAAT
>NW_017537601.1:154273-159254 GCF_001853355.1 Bactrocera latifrons
TAAATTAATTTTTGTGCGACAAATTTATTTGTTGTTAATTTTTTGTTTATTGTTGCTTCAGCTGGGGTATACAAATTTAAAACCAATTTTTGGAATTTTTTTGTTTTTTGTTTAATTTTTTTTTTCAAATTGAAATTAAATTTTTTTGTTTGAAATAGGTATTTACTTTCGTTTGATATTTGTATTTCGACATTGTTTTTTTTTTTGAAAATGAATTTTAGCAAAGATTTTTTCGAAAATTAAATTTAAATTTGTTAAAGCCGTTTTTAACAGAATATTTTGTTTTTTGAAATTTGAAACTAGTTTTGGAATTCTTTTTGTTTTTTTGTTTAATTAATTTTTTTTTTTGAAAATTTTATCTCTGAAATTTTGGGTTTTTTATTTTATTTTTTGAAACAAATTGAAATTAATGTTTTAAAACTATTTTTGAAATTGGAATTAAAAAAATTTTTTTTTTTTTTTTGAAAATTAAATTTAGATATGTATATTAAACCCCTTTTTCGAAATTATCGATCGATCGCATTAGAGAACTTCTCAAAATTACATGTTTTAACTTGAACCTCAGAGACTGAAACATTCTAAAAATTATAAAATTTTTATAATCTGCCTTGACTCCTATGTATTTTCATATGCATCCAACCTTACTCTGTGATTTCAACTAAAACTTGAAAAAATATTAAACAAACATTAAATTCCATTATGTTTCACTTTATATACATACTTATAGTAATAATTCCTTCATTTAATTGCTTTTCCAACAAAATCCTTTCTTTGTTAGCATACTTTCAGGCTTTTTATAGTTTATGCAACGGCATCTGTTGCCATATTTTCAGAAAATATCATTGAGTAAATTGTAGTGCTGATTGTTTTAAGTAATTGATATTGCTATTATATCACACTAAGCAACGGGGCGTATGAGTAACTACTTCTAATTGTTTCCAATACA
Organism: Bactrocera latifrons; assembly: GCF_001853355.1. NCBI lineage: Eukaryota > Metazoa > Arthropoda > Insecta > Diptera > Tephritidae > Bactrocera > Bactrocera latifrons. The sequence continues at coordinate 155,220 of NW_017537601.1, forward strand.
CGAATGATATGTAATCAAACTGGCAGTTAAGCCGATTATGAAAGAAATATTGAACGAAATGCGCATATAGTTAGTGAAATGCGATTAAAAATTCGAAATTATTTTATGCTGTAAAAAGTATAAATATTAAAAAAAAATAAAAATAAAAAACAAGGAATATAAAAATTAAAATCCAAATTTTTTTTTTTTTCAAAACAAGCACTTGTTTTTTGCTTTGTTCTTATTACTATTACATCAAGTAAATTTTAATTTTTTTTTTTTATTAATAATAACTTTAATATATATAATTAAGCGCCGAAATGTAGGCAACACTTTCAACATAATTTGGAAAAAAATTTAAAAATCATCAAATACTGCTTTAACGTTTTTTGTGCATCTCTTCATACTATATATTTAAGAGACCAGAAAATTTATGAAATAACCAGTTTTATTATTAACTTTCTTCTCTCCCGAATTGGCTTGAACTTTGTGAGAAAAGCTGCATCTTCTAAAATGCCATCATTACATTTCGAAAATTTCGGCTTTGATGTCACTTGCAACTTCTGCTCAGTCTGCATTTTGCCAGCAAAAAAATTATATAGCAAATATTGTTTGATAAAATATTTGCGCTCATTAAAACTGTAGAAAAAATAGCCCGGAAACATGAGAAAAACAAACCATTGAAAATGAAATTTAGGACGATAAACTAAGAGAAAACTATTTGGCTGCAAGACGAAGAGGAAGCATCACTTCAAATACTAACAATAAACAGCAGCAGTTACGTCACGCTAACACGAATGACGACTGGCGCTAGGACAACAAAACAACAACAACAAAAATACTCAACAACAGAAAGAAAATATAACGCAAGCTAATAAAAAGTGTTTGCCTGCGCTTTCAATGCGCGTGTGGCAAAAACAAATTGTCGCCAGCATTTATTTGGGCGGCGCTTTCGCATATGTCCAGTTATTGCTTTATTCTACTCATCACGTGTATATATACATATATAGTATATATGTATTTGACTTTTATATATCTGCAGTGGCAGTCTTCAAGCCACTGCTCCGGCGCTTCTTTAAATTTGGCCTAAAAATTACTAAAGTATACTTTGAGGCGCCGCAACATTGCAACATTTGCCAACTGGCCAGAGCGCAACCAGCACACACCATAAAATATGGTGTACTTGCACTCCTTTCAACGGAAATGTGCAGGAAACCAGCCGCGAACTTCGCTATACTTACAACAACAAAAGGTTGTTTTTGTTACCTAGCAAAGCCATAGCAGGCGCCACCACACATCAGGCTGAAAAGTGCAATTTGTTCTTTTATGGCGTTGACATGGCGGACTCGAAGTCTTCTTGCATAAAACCACTAGGCATACGAGTATCTCTAATATGATGAAATAATAATACAAAAAAATAATATTAGTAGCAAATGTCATTTTCTTGTTTTACAACTCGTATGTAGACAATTGTCAATAATAATAAATTAATATGGCAATTATGTCATTTATTATTAATGAAATTTGCATTGCATCACCTCTTTGTATATATCGCACATATATGTACATATGTGTGTGTGTGCTTTGTATTAGCCTAATTTGTGTCAGCGCTTTGTTTGGCAACGACTTTTCTATGCGCTCATTGATAAATTTTGATTGCGATTTTGCAATTCACGACAAACAATTCAAATTAAACTATATGCAATATGCCTATGTATTTGGTGGTATTTTAATAAATTATTACAACGGAATTTATGAATATAATTTATAATTAGCCGCCGTCAGGCAGTTATGCAATTTGGCTAATTCATTTGGTAATTAAAGCAAAGGCAGCATTTAATTTAATGTTTGTACAAAAGAATATAAATTATCTGTTTTGCAAGCACCTGGCCTTATTGTTCATTGCGTGTTAACGTCTAATTAATTTTTGAATGGTCTTATTTTTCCAAATCAAAAAAAAAGATTAGTGGCATTTTTTAAAGAAACCAACATATATTTGATATACTTTTGTAAGTGAGTTTTAAAATTTAAAAATATTTTTTCTACTATAACTTCGTTTAGCATGGTGACGTGAAAAGTTGTCTTATTATGGATAAGTCATTCAAAGCTTGTGGAATTAGGTGTGTGACTTTGACATGTCAGTTTGGTAATGCTCCCAATGTAGGAAACAATTTAGTTATAATATAAAATGTTTAATATTTTGGTAACTAAAATTACCTAAAATTTGAATAATTTTCTTATTATCGCCATTTTTAATTAAAATCTCTAAGTCTTTTAACTATTCAATAGAGTGAATATTTTATTTACGAATAAATGCAAAAACGTGTTTGTCAGTATAAGCATCCAAGGGATGGTACTTGCGGTTTAATTTTTAATATAAATTAATTTTGGAAAAAAATGAATTTAAGGCTAGTTACCAGCTCTTCTATCCAGTTAATAGATTGTGCTTAGTGTCCTGCTAAAAGAGGGCCTATTTAATAGAGCTTTCAGTGTATTTCTAATTTATGATTTTTTTTTACTATCCTATCTGCTAAGTTGGTACAAACTGAACATAGTCTGATAAATTTTACTGAAATCAGTTCAGTAGCTTAGAAGCCCATCGTAGCAACATAATTTTTATACATATATAAAGATCTTCGCCATTGTTATTTAAAAGCCGAAAGTCTCTTCAAGTTATTAGAATATACCAGTAGCTTCTTTTTAATATATTCATATTGTTGGCGGAAAACTTAGATACATTTTGCGAATTACCAAAAAAAAAATGTAAATAAGACACTCATAAGATATAAATAAATTATGTAAGTAAAAAGAGATAAAAGCTTGTGGAATTAGGTGCGTGACTTTGATATGTCAGTTTGGTAGTGATCATAAATGTAGGCAAGCATTTGGTTAAAAGGCCAACTTTTTAATATTATATTTTGGATTTTATAAAGTCCTTAAACTTAGATATTTATATTTAGAAAATTCGGCGAAAACTAAGAACACTTTTACAATGCCGTAAGAGTGTAGGTGAACATCTCCATCTTTTTATACATGTCTTTGGGTACTTCGAGCATCACAAACCAATGCTAACAAATATTTTTAACTCAGTATTTTATTGCATTATTGATCCTTATTTGATCCACTCAACTCGTCAACCGAACGAGGTAAACAACAAAAAATTACAAATCATTTATATGGGTTATCTATTTATCTATAACTAAATTACAACAAAAGAATATTAGTATGGTATTACGGCTTGCAGAAAAGTGAAAGACGGAGAGAAATTTAAAAAAAATTTTGCGCCATTATTCAACATTTTTAGTGAATCAAATAAGAATTATATAAATTAAATTTACTTTTTCCTTATTTTTTAATACATACATACATATGTTTATATTATCAATGCAGATCTATTCCAAATTAGCTTAATTTTACCGTAAAATGGAAGCCAAAAAAACGTTGAAATTTATTCATGAAATTATTTCGTTATATTTCTGAATTATAAATTTGAAACATGCTTGCTAATAAACACTATTTATGCATAAACGCGTATATTTTTGAAAAAAGGCAAAATTAAAACACTGCAAAAACAAATCGAGTTATTATGTAGGTCAACTCATTGCATAACAAAAAGCAGCAGAAGAGAAGAGCAGCGTTGACGTCAGCACTATGTATGGGTATGCTGATAAAGATTACTTGACAACTAGTTATAAGTTACCTTACAACTAGTAAAGTATAAGTTTCTTTACAACGAGTTATACATTACTTTAGAACTAGTTATAAATTACTTCACAACTGTATATACGTGAACTAGTTACTCAATTTATGAGATATCTATCTGAAACTCTGCAAACGTCATTCTCTCCTTAAGAAGCTGCTTATTTGTTGAGTCCAGCCATATCGCACAACTATAGCATGTAGCTGTCATACTAACTCATCGATGAWAACCAGTACTTGTATAGAAAACTTTTGTATTTGGTGGGATATCTGCACGAAATTTGACAGAGATTATTTTTGAAACCAACCCCATAATCTCCGCGTAAATTAATTTTTGTGCGACAAATTTATTTGTTG
>NW_017537601.1:160028-201395 GCF_001853355.1 Bactrocera latifrons
AACAAGAAAAAAAAATTAAAAATAATTACAACAAAACTATGATATGTAAAAAAGCTTAAACGCAAAAAAAAAAAAACACAAAAACTACAAAAGAGTTATGCCAACTGAAACCGCTTTCGTATGTGTGTCAATCAAAGGCAGTGCAAAATGTGCGCCAAATCGAATTACGGCACTGAAAAGTAAAAATCTGTAAATATTTATAATAAATGCTCTGCGATTGAAATGCGTGTGTGCAGCAGATCGCAAAAAATGATAATTAAATGAATTAAAATTTATGAAAACATCAAACGCACAGTAATCTCATTAGCGTCGTGCGTGGCCACCGGCATAAAAACCACGCAAAATGTTCGGCTGCATCTACCAATTATGGGACTGGTGAGTAGAGAGGGGTGTGAGGTGGTGGCTCTGCATGAGCGGGTTGATATAAAATTATAGTTTAAAATATTTTCGCAAATGAATTGAGTGCCGCCGACAAAGCGCTGAAATAATATTAATTTACGCAAATTGCAATTTTTTATGTTGCACAGCGCTTACTCACACACACACACACACACACAAACATGCTTGCAACAATATATCTTTGCATGCATGTGTATGAGCGTTCATATGCAGTTATGCACCTAAGGGCACTTAATTTAATTTCATGCTTGCTGTAGTTTGTGAGAGTTGGTCGCATGAGGGTCATTAGTGGCAGCTATTGAAAAATAAAACTAATTACACTGTGCGACAAAGTTCTTTATACAGCTCCCGTTAAAAGCGTTATGCATTGAAATTACGAGATCAGATCAAGTTTGGTAAATGCTGTTAGTGAATTAAGTGTTGCTTTACGCATAACCCTTTTAAATGGGTTTCATTTATTTATTATTATGCTAAAGTTTATGATATGGGACTTTTAACACAACTTTGATTTTTTTCTTATTTCACTTTGAGTATATCACTTCTTCTTCTTCTCTTCTCTTATTCAGGAACAACCATTACATTCACCTTAATTGATAGTTTAAATAGAAAGAAGTTGATCTTGATATAATCCAGTTCATACAAGACGAGGCTACGTGCCATACAGCACTTGCAACAACCGAATTATGCAAGAAAAGTTCTCGAATATACGATTATTAATTAATTAAAATTGTGACATTGAATGGCCTCCAAGAAGTTGTGATTTAGCACAATTAGTATACTTCTTGTGGCGTTGTTGGAAGCCATTGGTCTTTAAATAATCCAGGGTGTATGAATTAGCCCCCACTGAATTAACCCACACCGTGCAAAATGACTTAAGATCCACATTCAGAAGTTCTCACTAAATAAAAAAGATTCGAATTCCCCTAACAATTACTTTTTTTTTTGTTTTTTTAAGAAATCATATCACTCTTATTGGAAAACCGAATAAAAATAAAGTTTAGTACATTGGTACAAAATTCGAGAAAAAATAATAGCAGATAAAATTCTGTCAGTCTCCAAAGTACAATGATAGCGCTGCCAATTGTAAATTGTATTGGTTCACAAACGCAGAGGCAGTATCAGGTGAACGCTTTTCCTAGAACTTTGGAATAAAAGAAAAAGTAGTCTTAGGTATATTAATGATAACCTTAATGTTTTCTTACATTTATGGGCCTCCATTTGGAAAGTTCGGTGAAACATTCCAATTTTCGACTAAAGCAAAAAAAGCTTGTCCTAGAATCCATCAGTCATTCGAACACAGATTAAAACTCTTTATTTATAAGTTAAAAATAAAAAAACCAATTTACAATAAGAGTATAGAAGTTCAGACAAATATCAAGCAGTGGTGTACTATATACAGTAATTTTGCAATGAGACAGAAACGTTTTTAAGGGCTTACGTGGGTTCACAAGTATCATAAAATCGATTTTATTATAGTCCTATTAAATTCTACAACACCTCTATGGTATTGTCCTAAAGTCAAGTTGATCTGAGTAATAGTTTCGGAAATACAGCCTTGAGAACTTGTGCACTCGAGACAAGCTAGGCTAAGAGCGACGTCTTTGAACGCGTTCTTCTCGAATCTTAGCTTTTGAAGTCGGTTAGGAAGATTTCTCGAAAACTACTTAACCGAAAAATATTTGCCAAAAATAAATTATCAGTGTTTTTGTCCTTTGTCCACGTTCTAAGTTAAGGTTTTAACTAAAAGTGTTTTATCTTTCTAGATGAACCTGGAAGTAGCTATTCTTCCAACGCGGGTGCATCCTTTTTCCGTGGGCTTACCGGAAATAGCGTCCCAATGGCAGAGTTTAAAATATTTTTTTTCCAAAAATTTCAGAATTTCTTTGTTAATAGTGCTTATTTGTAACAAAAGAAATTATAAAAAAATATTTAATTTTTATATAAAAAAAATTGTTAAAAAATGCTGTTCGAAACCGACTTCCACTAATATCGTCACGATTAGAAATAAAAACTCAATTTTATGAAACTCTGAAACTCATTTTGCCTCATGTATCAGGAAATTTGATAAAAACTAGTCTTGATACATAATGTAAATTTCAATAGTCATTGGAATAAAAGTGGCAAATATGAAGTTATAGTAAACAGTATAAGTTATAACATTCAGTACCTGCAGTACCATTCCTAAATACTTTACAAATTTAAAATTGTTTTATTGGGTTGGCATTTGCTTTCGCTTTTAATTGCGAGCTTTATTCCGCGAGCGCTTGACATTGCACAATAATGATGCTTCTACAGATGCACAATCAGGGGGATGAGTTTAAAGCATCAATTAAAAGTAATTAAGTTAATACAAGCAACGGCATGTCCTCCAAGCAGAAAAAAATAAAAAAATAAATCATTTTTCAAATGCAACCCTTTGTGAATAACTGACAACCTTGCAGCAGCAGAAACGCAATGAAAATGTAATAATTGAATGAAACATTAAAATGCAAATAAAACGATGAAACGGGTTTCCAAGTGACGCGCGCAAACAACGCTGACGTCAAAGAGCGACATTGCGACAACTTACCCCTTTTAACTACCCCATACATACCATTTTAAATCCCCCGCAGTTATTACATGCCATATTGCTTGCTTGCATTACTAATATTCCCCTATTTCTATTATTTTCTCTTCCTTGCGCAGGTTGGACGCCCCACCGCTCTTCAACGGCGCCACTATGGACGCGAAGAAGCTGCAACAGCTGCAGCAGCAAGCAAACGCGCAGAAGAAATTGCCACTCGCCTATCAAACGAACCTCGTCGACTATCGCGCCGCCACTCACTCGCCAGTCTTTCAGCAACAGCAGCAGCAGTCCGCAATGAGCGCCTATCACAGCGTCGGCGGCAGCGGCTATCAGCAAAGCCCCACCGCCACCTCCTCGAGTGGTGGTCCACTCACACCCATCGACATGCAACCGCAACCAAATAAAATGCTGCTTAAGCATATGACCGGAAGTGGTGGCAACACCTCGAGCAGCTCACACAGCTCGCCGTATCACCAGTCGTCCTACAACAGTGGCGGCGAGCAGCTCTATCAGTCACCGACGGAACGTACCTATTTGACAGCGGCTGGACGCCTGCAGGCCACCTCGGCGCATAATCCTGCCACAGCGCTGCAACAACAGTACCAACAGCTGCAACAAGCCAAGCTGCAGGCACAAATGCAGACGCAGAGTGAGGCGGTGCAGCAGCAGCAACGCACATTCGCCATGCGGCAGGCCATGAATCCGCCAGTGCCGCAGGGACACTTTCATATGAGTCAGTCGTCGAGTATTATGTCGACAATCACTTTGCAACAGCAGCAGCAACAACAACAGCAGCTGCAGCAGAATGCAGCTGCGGCGGTGCATGGCCGTGCGCCACCCTCCACCTTGAATCTGAATAGTCAATACCAGCCAGCAGGCGGTGTGGGGCCATTGAAGGTCAATCAGAAGCAGACACAGCAGCCGCAGCAACATTATCACACACAAGATCAGCAGCAAATTTACGCACAACACCAGCAGCAACATCAATTACAATTGCAATTGCAGCATCAGCAACAGTTGCAGCAACAGCAGCAGCAACACGCACATCAACAACAACAGCAACAGCAGCGCTTGAAATCGGAGCAGACCACACCGGGCAGTGAGCAGAGTCCCGTTTACATACAACAAAACCATCCCGGACATGTAGTCAATCAAGCCTGTCAGACACAAATATCGGCGGTTAAAGGCAGCGCTGTGGTACAAAAGACAACACCCAGCTCGGAGGATTCGTCGAGCAAGAGCCCTTCACACGCGCCATTAGACCGCAAGAAGAGCATCGGTTCAATGCAGGCGCTCAAATCGCCCATCACTAAGCGTCCACCCACGTCGCCGGTAACGCTCTCCGGTTGGCTCTACAAGCAGGGTTCGGACGGTTTGAAAGTGTGGCGCAAACGTTGGTTCGTGTTGGCCGAATATTGCCTCTACTACTACAAGGGACCCGAGGAGGAGAAATTGCTCGGCTCCATACTTTTGCCATCGTACAAAGTGTCCGCCTGCCTGCCGGAGGACAAAATCTATCGCAAGTACGCCTTCAAGTGTGAACATCAGAACATGCGCACCTATTGGTTAGCCGCCGAGACGGGCGAGTCAATGATGCAGTGGGTGCGCGCGCTCACCGCCGCCACAACTATGCAGGCGCCCACTAGCGGCGAATCCGATCAGCCGAGCGGTTCGTCTTCACTAAATCACAGCGGCGAGAACTCCGACTCTGGCATACACACGCTACAGTCGCAGCAGAGCAAGATGAGCCTCACTCAGGGGCAGGTAACGCCGGCCTCAGAGAACGCTAACGCGAATTCGGCGTCGAGTAGCAACAGCGGCGGCGCTGGTGGTGGTGGTGGGCAGCAGCCTTTGTACGCGAATGCGCCACCCAAGCCTAGACGGATCAACGATGGTGGCTACTCGTCGCCTAGTCCCGAACATTCGATTGACAACGAACGCAAACCGCATCACCAACAGCAACAACAACAACAGCAGGCAGGTCGTCATAGCGGCCTTATGTCACCGACATTGCAACAAATGCAACAACAACAGCAACAGCATTACCATCAACGTGGTGCCCAGCAACCGCAACAACATCATGCCATTTACGATACACGCACCGGTAATGTTTCATCCGCACTGCGGCTGCAGCAAACACAACAACAATACTCCGTAGACCAATTGGAGGCACAATTGCAGCAGCAAATGGCTTTGTCGCCGGAAGATTACCCCAAATCGCCGCCACCGCCAGCTACACACTCGAACTACATGGAGCTCGAGGAGCAGATGTTACGTCTACAACAACAACAACAACAACAACAGCGTGGTGAAGATATTTACGGCGAACGCGATCTGTACATGCAAAAGCTGATACAACAGCGTTATCCACCACACTTGGCGCTCTACCCGAACGCAGAACGTCGTACACCGGACGCATATGGCCGCTCCAAAAATCGCATATTCTCGGATTATGAAGATATTTACAATTTAACCCAAGCCGGTATGCCAACATCAGCGCAGGAGGCTTTGCTACAAGAGGCGGCCAGTTACCGGCGTCCACTCAGCCCGCCCAGCTATGATGGCAGCAAACATGTGCCAGCAATGCCGATGCGTTATACACCCAATCACATGGAGGTAAGTGGGATCATATTTTTTCAATATTTCTTATGCCTAGGCATAATTGAAACGTGAGTAGTTTAGTTTGTGACTGTCCCACTATTTTTTTATGTAAGATGGAGCTACATATATCGTTACGGAGACACTTTTAAATACCCTGGTTAGTCTACTAAAATATTACTCAATTATAATATCTAGCATGTTAACTCATATATTCGGCGTATTGTCAAACAAAAAAAATCGAAATTTTTGCATCGATATAAGGGGACTAACCTATTTGTGGCATTAAACTAGATCATATTCGACAAAATTGTACGTTAACAATTTTTTTTAGATATCAAATTGAAGATATTGAATTGAATTTTAAATTAGCCAATTGAATTTTAAAATTTCTCGTGTTTCCTGCGTATAATTGTCAACATTTACTTTTTATTATGCTGATATACATGTTCCTGAATTGCTATATTCATTGCTTACTTTGTCTGAGGCATCGCTAAGGTTAGACGTGATTTTATGAGTTTGACAATACTGTAACGATGCCCCAGTCTCCATATTCACCAGATACAGCTGTGACTTTATCCTATTTCAAAAATAAAGAGAACCTTAAAAGGCCGCCATTTTACAGGTATAGATGACATTATGCCCCATTTTATTTCATATTTGTAGAGTAATTGGGACAGCCGATATTCAAAAGCTTTTCTTGAGGCGAATTTTACCAACAAAATCATTCGCCATAGACAGGAACAGATAGTAAACACTTGGTGCCAAGTCCGGTGGATGTGTAAGAACTTCCTCAAAAAGTCAGTCAGTATACATATATGTGTACGACCTGCCATTTTCATGATCAAACACTATTCCTCTCCTCTTGATAAAAGTGAGCCGGTTCTGGTCGATTTTTTCCTCCTAAAAGTCCAATTATTAACAATAGGCCCGAGTTAGAATTTGGTTATTTGGAAATAGCTCTTAGTGACTAATTCTTTACCAATACCAACAAACTCATACCAAAACCTTCCGAACCATTATCTGATTTTCATCACCAATAGCATTCCCCCAAAAGGTTTTTTGTAGTGATTCGTGCGGCACCCATACATCTGGCTTCTATTTATAACCAGCCTTATTTAAATCATACCAAATGGTTTTTCGTGTAATTGAAACAACGCTTATATATCGATCGGAACATGTGCAAGTGCATATTTGACTGAAATTTCCCGTATCACCATCATAAACACTATTCATAGGTACTTTTGTTCAGCATGTCTTCCGTTTCCGCCTTTATCGAAGAACTGTAAAACATGGTGTATTTTCTCTTTGCTTTTGTCCAACCAATCACATAACTTATTATTAACTGTATGGACGTCGATTAAGGCCATAAATATTCTCACATCGCATTACGGCAGCGAATGCCCCTAAATACAGCGAGGTAGTAGACGTAGTGGCTGGCGGAAAGTGGGTATATATGAAAGATTTCAGTTCACAAAGTAATTTTATGAAACGAAAGCTGATGAGATTGTCAAATGAGCCATTTGTCTGTCTTCGAACAAGTACTGGAAATCCGGAAGTCACAGAAAGCGATAAAAAATGAAATTTCAGGGCGAGATGGAATACCTTAAAAACATGTAGGATCGCCTAGGTCATTTGGAAATGCCTCAAAGGAAGTCCCGAAAGGATTGCAGGACGGTTGTTGGCCTAATAACAGATCACAATTCACTGGCATCACATAGAAAAGTGGGCATTAGAGAGACTCTGAATCAACTCCCATACTTCTGTCCAAAATTAGCTAGAACTTTTCTTAGATATCTAGTGGCTTCGAAGTTCAATTGACTAGTTGAAGTATTAGATAACAAGTCCGTCTTAAAGTTACCTAATAACGTTGACGTCCTATATGATAAATTCTTCAGCTCGAATTAAAGTAGCACCGACCCGCTACAATTACCCAGGAAGTCTGGAACTGGTGTTGACAAAGAGCTTTTGACAGTAAACCCTTTCACCAATCTTCCTCCCATCCGTAAATAATGTCACGGCTTCTCCCCTTCCACGGTTTCTTCTCATCCACAATTCCCTTGCCGGTATATGGATATAGAAGGAGCCGCTAAAGTTCGGTTTGGCGACTCCATGAACGAAGTGATCCGGTATGTAGTCAAAGTGAGTAGGATTTCCGAGTACTTAGACACGTGTTCTTTTAGGAACCCAGAATCTCTGAGTCTGATAGCAACTTTCGCAGCCAGGGTATGGCTTTCGAAATTTAGTACTTTTGCTACGACTTTCTATATTTTACATATCCAACGAGGTATTCTTATGAGATTACCCTAGTTCACTTCTTCAATCATTTGTAACAAAAACGTTTTGTGGTTTTAATAGCTAAGAAGCTTCATTAAACCCATTTTCAACCATACACTTTTCGGTTTAGTTTGACCATAGTATCCTTTTAACTGCAAAAAATTTAATTTCAACTTTATTTGGATTAAAGAAGCAACATAAATGCGCCACAAAACGACCGTTATACATAGTCCGTGCAACAATAATCTGAACAGCCTCAACTTCTGGGAGATGTAAAGAGGCTTTTTATGGATGTGTATGTGTCAGTATGTGGCAATAGATGCACACGCAGATTTGGTTCGACTAATGGTGCAACATCAATGCACATGTGCACATATACATACACACTGCCTCCTATACTGAGAGCAAAAACACCACAAGCACACGCTTATATCCATGAATTCTAATCCACTGCACCAACTGGCCGCACTGCATCCGAGCTGCAACCAAAGTCTGTTGTGCGGTGACCTTTTCACAAAAAGAAAGCGAATATATTCGGCAACTGTATGCTCAAAACCGAAGAGCGGCAAGCAGTAAGAGGGCTATGAGTTGGTTATTTGAACAGCTTGCACCGCCTGAGGGCGTAGCCTAATCATGCGTCTAATTTGGTATTTACGGGTCAGAACACTGTGGTAGCCACCAAAGCTGGCCAACTGCTGGCATAGTGTGTGCGGAGAATTGTGGCAAAAACTTTTCTTGCCATACTTGCTGCAACATGAACAGTTATGGGCGGGCGCTGTATGTCCACATGAAGCATGGAATGTATGTTACGATAGCCCAGGTGCATGGGTGCATGGCGAGCGCACGGAAGCAAGCAAGAAAGGAGCTGAGGCAGGGTGCGAGTGAACTATTGTGAATATTACAAAGTTGCAATCAAAAACGCCACATCAGTCAAAATACGTATACGTGCCACTCGTAGATGTTCTAGTTTTCCACGTCTTTCTTCGCGCTTTGCTGCTGACTGCAAGTGTGTTTATATGTATATGTGTTCGTTCTGTGGCATGACAAGTGGCCCAACCCATATCCTGCAGGCATTCTGAATTTAATGTGACGCAGCAGTGACGTGCCGCGCGGTGGCATGCCACCAATAAGAAGTTGTTGTGCTTGTAACGTTAAAAGCACGCGCTCACCTACTTACCTATGTACCGGCATTTATTTAAGTATCTCACTCACCCCCTCAGCTAGTTGAGGTTGCTTTCTATTTGTTTGTAGTTGGGTCATATGTTGCATAAATGAAAGTCGAGCATTGCTTGCAACTCAACTCTGTGTATTATATGTATATTTGGTACAACGGTAATGCATTCTTATATTTGTGGAACAAAATAAAAGTGGACTACAAATATATACGCACGCCTATCCCGTAGCAAAGTTTCAACGTTTTCAAAGTGGTAATGGAATTTCATGAGAATGGAATTGAACATCTCCAAAAAATCGATTTATCGCATTTTGACCGAACATTTGGTCTTACGTAAGGTGTGTGCACGGTTTGTTCCGCATAAATTGACTGTCGACTAAATGTTGCTCTCATCCATCGACGCATGTGACCGATTATTTGATAAAAAAAAATCACCTGCAACTTCTTCCTTTTCGGAAAAATTCATTTTCCCATGAAAAAAAAGCGTTATGCAGACGTAGAGGCTATTCAAAAGGCTTGTGGTCATACCGGCCAACGAGCTACAACACTCGTTTCGACATGCTAGTTGACCGTCCAAAAAGCTGTATTGAATCAGAAGGAGACTATTTTGTATAAAATAAACTGATTTTTCCGAAAAAGTCATTTGTTCTGTTTTTAAGTCCTGTTAACTTTGGAATTCCCCTTGTTTATATATTTGTATAAATGACGTCGCGAGTTGAAATCCAAGTGCCTGTTTGTGTGTCCGTCGACACCTCCGTCTATAATCTGCCCAAGTGATATCTTGAAATCCCACATTTTAGAATCTACACGACCAATTTCAATCAAATTAGATTATTTTGAGAATCATTTATTGTAGAATCATTTATCACACATATATTCCATTCAAACACAATTTTAAATTATATTCTGACTATTTCACTTTCCAGTATACAAATCGAAATAAATAAATCAATATGTAACTTTGAACGAATATCGCCTCTGAGATGTGCTACCTTATGACCAAAAATTGTCAAAGCCCTGATCGACAACCTATCAACCTGTCTGATATATTATTGAAAACTACTGGCCTTGGACGTCTTTCTCAGTATGCGTCAGCGAAAATATTAGAAAGGTGTTTTTGTGGGGAGTTCTTCGTCATTACCTTAATATGAAAAGCACCTTAGTCGAAACTTTTTGCATTTTAGTTGAAGTTTCTTGTTAACATGCTCTTGCTGAGCAAACGTGCCAAAAATGGGTTTGCACAATTTAAAATTTTAGTTTGGATGAGAAAGAAGTTGCCAGACGGCCAAAAAGCAAGTCACAAATTTGAAGAAGTGGAATTGGAACATTATTCGATAAAGATTGTTGACAAATACAAGAAAAGGTCGCAAAATCAATTTGTTTCGGCTTTGATCCTTGAAGTTGCGAGAACATAAAATGTTTGGTTACGCCTGAACTTGGTCTTCTTCAATTGTTAAAATTATTTTTGAACTTTTGTGCTTTAATCGCCTTACTATCCTTTCCACTAGATACATTTATTCCTTTTATTTCACGGCAAGAGTAGGAAAAAATCTGTATGCTATAAAAAATTTATTCAAATACTAAGAATTATACCATTGCCTACATTTGGGTGCATTTTTAGGTTTTATTTTGTTGTCTGCCAAACCTTTATGTAAAATTGAAACGACACTATAGCTTCTCTCTAAAACTATGCAATATTCTACGCTGTTTTTATATGTGTAAATATTAAATATTGCCTACCTTCAGGCAAAAAGAAATTTTAATCTATTTTTTTATTATATATTCATCATTTTAATGTAAAGAAACATCACATTTTCCTCCGAACAATACTATATAAAAGTTCTAATGCTTCTATGATTGCATTTAATATCACAAAAATATTAATGTTGCCTACATTTGGGCGCACTTGTGACAAATAGTTCAGATCTAAGCCCGCTTTAATTAGAATTGTCTACCTAATATTGCCTTAAAAATATTTTATGAGGCCCAAGGCTCAACATTTGAAGTTCTCATGCTGTTAAAATTAATAGTTTCTTTCGTTAATCAGTCTTGGAATAAGGATTTCAACCAATATTTACCTCTATTTGTGCCCACCTTAATTTTCCATTCTCCTGCAATTAGTTGCAGAATCTTGACTCCGAGCAAAGTTTGAAACTTATTGTACTGCGCATTACTCCCTACTGCCAACTTATCTGAGTGCGTTGAAAAAAGTAAATATATATAGACTACCAGGTGCAAGCTCACTTAGTCATGCGCCTAGGTACCACCATACAAGCTTGTCAGTTGATAGCATGATTTTAGTGCGCAAAGTTGTGGCAAATATTACAACTTTCGTTTCATTATGCATTTTTAGGTAGGTGGGCGTAACGTACTACTGCCATAACCTCGATTTGCGTACAGTGTGTGCTATTTGCTGTTATTTTTGTAACTTTTGCAAATTGGTAGGAAAATGGCTTGCCGCTAATGCCACATCAAAAGCGATACAAGGAGTTTACGTTAACGCAAGCACGCAATTGCGCTACACACATTGCATACATACACATACGTTGCAACTAAGTGCTTCATAATTCATCTGCACACACCACGCCACTATATCTTTTTAGTTCATGGCAATTACTTTCCAATGAAAGTTGGCCTTAATAGTCTAAATACATACAATTTTGGTCGTGCAATTTTGTTCTAGAGTTTTTGTAAATAATTAATTGCATGCGACTAATTATATTTGCATTTGCAAACGACAAATTTTAAAGTTTGCACCAGTGCGTTGCGCTAATTGTATGCACATGCAACATGTTGCACTGAGTATAGTAGTTTGCACAATGCATTTAAGTAATCAATTATACAGTTATTTATTCACAAGTAGGCCCACGAATGTTTCCCTTTATAAGACGAGTTCGAGCGTATGTTCGTCTTTGGTTTTTTCGAGAGTCATATTCCTCAGAAGTCAAAAACTCAGATATTGACCTTGTGATTTGTTAATTCGTCACGGCTTCGAATAGAAAATTTAATTTATTTTAACTCCAAAAAGTTGGGATCTAGGGAATTATCGAAAAATTGGCCAAAATTAGTTATCTCGATTATTTGTTTAAAGAGTATATTTCCAAATTTTAAATTGTTCTGTGCCATAATCAAGGATCAGTGATCATCAAAATCGGTCAAGTAATTCTTGAGTTATATGAAAATGGTGTAACTAACCCCACTTTGTGTCACTTTAAATTTGATATATATTGGTGTCGTACGCTACGTGATAGCGTAACTTTATTATTGTACTATTGTTCCAGTATCCCGAAAATGTGTTGAAAAGCTTCGGTACTTCGGAGCTCGGAGAGTCGGTACTTCGTTGAGCTCTTTTGTTCTGGTGAAGAACCTATGGATCTCCCTTATCACGACATTCAAAGGTCAACAACCAAAACTTGTGCAGCCGAATAGAAACGTAAAAGGTCCGTAAAGATGTTCTGACTGAACACTGTCCAAATAAATTCATAAGCACTGCGACCAAATCAGACTCTTTTACCAGAGCTGTGTAGAACATGGTGAGATGCAAACATATAGTCACTTTCTCGTCTACTCCACGGTTTCTCGTCTACTCCCCCCAGGCTGACATTGAAGAAGCTAGGTAGATACATCTTCGGCGAACTTAGCGAAAAATCTTAAAAACAAACCGGATGGAACGATCATCCTAAAAGATGACTATTCCTCATGGACCTAGTTACTAAACTTCATCTGGTATAGTAAAATAATAATAAAATATCTTAAGTGGACTTTAAAAGTTAGGTCATGGAATCACAGCAACAATATATAAAAGTGAAAGCTGCCTCTCGATCATTTAAAATAATTCCTTTTAAATACTAAATATATGTATCTAGAACAATGATCAACTTGGCTGCGAAAAAGTTCAATAAGATCAACTGTTGTCATCAACGGAAATTACTTAGTGAACGACGCAATATTTTTTTTTTTTTCGAAAATACTCAGTATCGCTGAAATATTTGCGCTTCGCTGGTGGACCTTTGTTAACATCAACTCCGTATGCATAACTCCAAAGTTTTATAGGTCATGCAAAGGACGGAGAACAACAAGACTGACGAGCGTCGCAAATTGCGCCGTTGCGTGTCCGCCGTCATTGTTATGCTCCGCAGTCGCTGCCGAGATTGTTGACAACGAATCGAAAAGAATGAAAGCAGTAAGAAATACGGTATATTGTCAATACGGGCGTAATTAAGAATTTGTGGCGCGTCGCTTTCGGTGGCATGTGCGATAATCGACAAAGTCGAAAAGGACGACGGCAATAGGTGGATACAAAAGGATGAAAGCGGTATAACTAGATTATCGGCGAAATATAATGATTGAATTTTGCATGAAATCGTCCAATTAATAGCAAGAGAGTAAGAGGTGAATATACACATTGAGGTTGTGTTCGTTTATTAAAATGTGCCGTTTTGAAGAAACGGGCAAGCGGACTCTTTATGTATTTCAATTTACTAGCGATAGTTCTGAAAGATTTGTCTATGCAGAAATATTGTAGCGAAATATCTCTGAAAATATAAATTAATGAAAACTCAAATTAAAAATCTTGACGAAAAATTAATTTAATTAATTAAAAAATTAAAATTAAAATTATAATAAAAATTAATTTTAATGAATTAAAAAAAAAAATTTGTAATAAATAAAAACTTTTGTTTCTTCCTTCGACAGGCTGCTCAACAACAACAACTAACCGCCAGCAACAGCAATTTACGTTCACGTCAACCCGCCGCGATCGTGCGCCCACATTCGGCGGATTTTCTGGAATACGAAGCGCGCGCCGAATCAGCGGCCGCAGCTGCAGCCGCCGCCGGCACCAGCAACTTATCGAGCGCCATCAAACCAGATGCAGTGCGCGCGCCACGCCCCAAATCCTCGTTAGACATCAATCGCACACCGGACAGCTTCTACTACTCAGAGGCTAGCTACGCGGAGAAGATGCGCAAAAGCGCGCTATACTTGCAACATCCAAAAGGCGCCACAAATGCACAGCCACAGCAGGCGGGCGGCTATCGCACCGCCAGTGATTTCCTTAGCCCCCTGGGTAGCGGTATGCATACTATCGGTTATGAAAATCCCTACGAACGCGCCTACAAGCGCGGCGAGCAATTACATGATGGGCAAGGTGCCGCTAGCATGCCGCGCATGAGTCGCAGCAATACAACGACCTCCATGAACACGAGCAGCTTGGCGCATTTGCGCTCACAATCGATGCATCCGCAACAAACACAGGCACTGCTCTCGCCACAGTCACAGTCACAACAGAAGCAGCAGCAACCACCGCCGCCGCAAAAGCCTGTCTATACGCCAACCATGTCGACGCAGCAGATTATTCAGCAGAGCGAACAATTCCTACGCTCGGCAAGCGCACGCCTGCCCAAGCGCAGCGGCGGTTTCGATGATGACTACAACAGCGCGACTACCACTTCACCGCCGCAACAGCAACAACAACAACAGCAGCAACAGTCATCATTGCAGTCATCACAGTCACAATCACAATCATCTTCACAATCACAACATCAGCAGCATCAACATCAGCCATCGGCACAAGATGGCGAACGCAAGCGTGAAGAGTCGATGAAACGTTTGCTGGAGTGGAAGCAGCGCATGTTGCAGTCACCGTTGACGCGCAAGGGCATGCAACAAGGTGGCAGCAATATGTCGGCCATGTCGAAGCTTGGTAGCAATCCGAACATACTGCTCGCCTCGACGACGGTGGCGAGCGGCGCGCATTATGCCGCCACCAATACGAGCGGTGGCAACAGCAGCGGCGGCAATGCGGTTGGTGGTAGTGTTGTGGCTGGCACTGTTGGCGCGGGTAGTGGTGGCATCACCACTATGGCGACTGGTGGCAGTCTGGTCGGCGGCGTAGGCGGTATACAGCGTAGTCGTTCGGATGCGCATGCGAACCTCGGACCAGCCGGCTACAATAGTTACTCGTCGGACGATGAAGGTATGTGGAATCTTCTTATATACACATTGTATATGTTTTATGGCTTAACTTGCTTCTAACTGTCGCTGCCTTTTTATTGCTCAACAATGCGCGTGTGAAAAGGGTTTTCATTATGGTCTTCGCGCAAGCAAGTAAAAAAGAGTTATAAAGATGGTGAAGATGTTTCTCACCTCATCTCACCTGGGCAATATTTTTAGCGCTTTCCTTAGTCTAGCAGCATTATCGGAAAACCTTTATTAGTTAGGGTCTATTGTTTTATTTTTTGGGAATATTCTGAATATCTTTTAGGTTGTTTTCACTGATCGTGTAGAATTAGACAATTGAAAACAATATGATAGGGGGAATGTGGCAAGAGCTTAAAAAAATTTAACGAATTTTCTAAAGAAGTTTTTCGATCCTTAGACGAAATAATTTCTAGAAGAAGAGCTTATTTGTTTAAGATCTGTCGCTGACTCATCAAGCACATTCGACCTTGACATGATATAAACACACTTGGAATATCACTTTCTATGCCTCTTTTGTATAGATCAACTCTTCTTATGTGGAATTGAAAAATTGAAAAAAAAAATTAGGAATCATCCAATTCTCAAGTCATGATTATTATTGTCCTCAGAGCATATTCTGGTATGTATCAGATAATATTATCCTTGAAAAGTTAAGCTGATAAGATTAACACGAGACGAGTTGAGCCGACTTAGCCATGTTCGTCTGGCTGTCCTTCTGTCTATCTTTCTGTTTGTCCTTCTGTATGTCTGTTTGTATGTATATACGCGAACTAATCTTACAGTTTTTGAGATACAGATCTGAAAGTTTGCATATATTATTTTCTTTCGAAGAAACTCATTTGTCGAACCCCAAAGACATCAGACCTTTATACATAGAATAAAGCCGTCATACAAATTGAAATTTCAAAATCAAGTTCTTGCATGGATTTTTTTTGTTATTTTTTAAGCATTAAGTAGCTCCAAAAAAGTGTTTTAGAATTATTCACTTTGAGTTACAATAGGAAAGTAATTAGTCATCAACACATGCCTTTAGAGAGAAAACTGCTAATCTACTATAAACCCACATAAATGTTTTTATGGAAAACTTGAAATTAATTAGTGCAAAATATGTTGATTTAGTATATAATAGAACTAGTTGGATTTCGTACTCATTAGGGTAGTAAATATGACTAGTCTTTAGGAATTTGAAAACAGCCAATCTACTTTGGTAGCTTTTTGGGATACTTCATCGAAGATGTTTGAATAAAAAATAAATAAACTTTTTTCATATAAACACATAATAAGTGACACGGGTATGTGTTCCTTTGCGAGTAGTCATAGACCACTCTCGGATCAGTTGCATTTTTTGGATGGATATGCTATTTTCTTTGTGCCTAATCGCGAACTACGCTCGGACTAGTTGTAATTTTTGTAGCCAGAGAGACCTTTATCAGCTCTCACAAAACAGCAAAATCGAGTACAACGTTTAGAAATTTTAAGTTTTAATATTTTTTGTAACCACTTAAGTGTATAAAAAACATTAATTGTTTTAAATGTTACATCAACACTTTAGAACTTTTCAATATAATCGAAAGATAAACATTTCAACTGTGCGAAAACCATAATGGAATTCTTGCGCATAACATTGTTGTTGCCTAAATTTTTATGTTCTTATTTTTTATCTTTAAAATTCATGAGATTCGCTATCTATACAAACATATGTCAAATTATCTATTATATAACATACGAGCTCTATTATTGTAAGTGTTTTATGTACTTACGCCTCTCTTATGACACACAAACTCTTGCCTGTTAAATGCCTCCTCATATCCCTTCTTACTTTGCATTTCTCTTTGTGCCTTTCTCATTTGTCTACAATTTCATTTGCTTATCTCCGCTATGCTCTTCTTCTTCACTGTTTTGTAAACCCTTATTTATTTATATATTTCATTCTTTGCATTGTAGTTACTAATACTTTAGACTCAGAAAAACTCTGCTACATTAAATTCTTGCGTAAGCCTTTGTTATTTGTTTGTTTATTTATTTGTTTATCGTAGCTGTTGCATTTGCATATTATTTATTCGTATTTATTATCTTCTTACGACTGCGTTCGCTGCCACAATAGATCTGTGATAACCCTTTGACGGCTGCTTGACTTAACTGCTTAGTTACCACTACCTCTATTTATATATATATTTATACACACACACATATATAAAATATAAAAAATTGTGTATTCTAAGTATACGGTAAATGCTTAACTAGCACAGCTGTCACTTGAATACCGTTAGAATGCCAAGTTGCGCCATTGCTCTACTTTGCCATACGCTCGTTACCCGCTAGCTGCTCTCCTCTCTCTCTGCCCCTCCGACTCAACTGAYTGACTGACTTTCAAAACATTTCACTGTTGCAATGCCATAATTTTCCGTGACTCATAACTTTGCCAGCACCATGCCTTAGCATCCTTATTATTATGCCTTTTCTCTTCTTCTTTCATTTCCATTTTGCTCATTTTAATAATTTTCTCTCGCGCATTGCTTGAAAATGTGATTTTTACCGTATTCACATTTTTTACGACTCGACACAGCGGCAATACGACGACGACAATGTGACTGCTCGTCTGCACTCGACGCAGTGAATATGGCCGCGGCGGGTCGCCATCATTCACTCACCGCCAGCGTAGTCACCGTAGTCACCGGCTGACTGACCTTCTCGTGTTCATTTTTACTGCTATTGCCGCTCTTTAATCCTTTTGATGTGATTCCATGTGCTTTTTATGAGATTTTTAGGTCGCGGCTCGCGCGTACATAATTCGCAGCTGTTGCAACGGCTGCTTCTGCCGCTGTTTCCCCGGTGTGTGTCGCAGTGGCAGTTGGATATTTAATGAAGGTTAGCTTTTTAAGCGGTAAACTTATTTACTGTTATTGCTGTAGTGGCAGAGCGCACGCTGACGTCGGGGAGCCCAAGTTTGAAGTGCTCGCGGAAAGTTAAATATTAGCAAAAAAAAAAAAAAAAGCCTCGCGGCAGGTTGTGTTCAGATTTAAGTTAATATTTAATAGATTAACCCTATAAATTTTGTTAGTAAAATATTGAAAATAGTAGTAAATTTTCAGAGAAGAGCATTTTTCAGGTGAAATCTGTATACCACATATGAATTTTTAAACAGACCAAATTTAATCTTCGTTAATGTGCCAAGTAGTCTGGTCACTGAGACTGATGAATATATTGTTAAGTCGGACAAATTAGTGGAAGCTGATACAAGGTTAAAATATTATGCTATCATAATTTTCTATAACTTACCTTACCTCCAAGGGGATATTACTACTAAACTAATATAATCATACTTATAAGGTTTATTGAAACAAAAGAAAGATCATTTTTTTTTTAATAAAATTTAATGTTTTATTTAGCATAGTTGGAATTATCAGGGTAAGGTCACGTATGCACCATATTGTTTGATAACCTGTTGCCACTTTTAAGGAAATGCCATTGTCATAGAAAACTCCGCCTATATTGATAAAAAACTGAAATGGTCTACTGTAGTTGGCAGGTTCTCCTGAGGCTAATTCGTCACCAGCAAAACCATCCACAGCAATAGATAATAATCGCCAGCAAAATCATTCACCATAGACAATAACAGATAAATAATCACTTGGTGCCTGGTCCGCATTTTAAGGAAGTTGTATAAGAACTTCCAAAATAAGCTCACGGAGCTTGTATCAATGTGAATGAAATCCCACCAAATACATAACAAAACCTTCTAAAATATACGTTTTTAGCTTAGAAACCGTCATTATCATAATTAACCGACATTACATCACCAGTAATCAACCGCATTTGAAATGATCAATTTGGTTGCGATTCTGCGATTTAGCTGCAGTTCTCATATGGAAACTCAGTCTATGCAATTTTTTAGGTTAGCAAACTCGTTGAAATGGAACACACCAAGCTATTTTTGGATCCAGCCGTATTTAAATGATTCCAAACATTTTTTAACAACATTAACATTTTTTTAGCTCCTGGCGAGGTTCATTGCGAACATGATTAAACTCTTGGCTTAAGTACTCATATATCAACTAAAGCTGAAATCTGCATTAAGTATTAGGCAGATAATTTTAAATCTGCATTTTAATTGCATATCTGCGGAAAACTCCTGGTTGCATTTTACCACACCCGACTTGTCAACCCTGGTGTTGCTATCTGGCAATTCACAACTTTTTCGTAAAGTTTCACAATTTTTTTGTTATGCACACTCAATACGTTTTGACATGCGAGCGCTATTTGTGCTGTTTACAGTAACTTAAAATATTCATATGGATCATAAAGTGAAATTTAATCGGGAACATTTTCCTGCAATCATTTTTACAACTTGCGACATGCATTAATGCAGCAGCGATGCATTGATGATTTTTATTTCATTTTTGACGATGAAGGTCCATCAAGAACCAATATTTAACGATGGTATGGAGAACTCAATCACAGAAGTAGATCACTCCAACACGAATTTTACGAAGGTTGTTCAAATCACTTGTTATTCCGGAAATTTTTGATGCTGTGCGCAAACTGGTAAGACAATGTCGTCATGTGACTTATCGTGAGATTAAGACAACTATAGGCATTATTGGTAACAGCAAATACGCAATCTAGCAAAAACATTTGACTGTAAAAAAATATTTGTTCACGGTGGAGCCTATACAACTTGTCGATCGCTCTCGTTTTGTCGGGAGAAATGCTAAAAAAAAAAAAATACAATAGTGATGCTTCGAAACACGGCTGTCGTAGAGACGAGTCTTGGACTTATACGTACGAACTCAAAAATGAAAAGCAGTCGATTGGATGGGTGCTTCAAGATGAGCCGAATCCAACAAAAATTGTTCGCGCACAAAGCACTTTCGAGCAAATGGTTGATTGTTCTGTTGCAAAAACTGGATATATCGCCACCATTCCGCTAGAACAAATCAGAACAGTAAAATTTAAGTGATAATTAGCCATTTGCTTGCAAGTTTTCTTTCAAGAAATCATCGAAGCGGCATTACTCTTCACCATGACATTGTGCGCTCACACACATCTACTGAAATAACTGCATTTCTGAGCATTCAAAGCATTGACTTGACGAGTCAACTAGCGTATAGTCTAGACTTGGCAACGAATTACTTCTTTTTTATTCCCGTACATAAAAAACAAACTAAGAGATCAAAAATGTGTCATGCTTTCAGAGCGCATGTTTTGGAAATACCTCAATCAGAGTGCAAACGTGGTTCGAAAATTGGTGCAAACGCATTCAAAAGTATATATGTTTTAAAAAATAATAAACGATGATTATTATTTGTTTTGTTCCCTAATCCCGAAATGAAATCCCTTCAAAAGCGTAATCTACGCCAAGCAATCATCTAATGTAAATTTCAAACTCTATTTCAATTAACCCGTACCTTTTTTCAATTGGTCTTTTTTTAAGATTATTTTTACTATTTTAATCTTGAAAATATTATTGTCATTTTTTATTGCCATTATCACCTTAATGAGTAGCTGTGCAACATAAGTATATAGTTGACCAACTGTTGGAATTTTTTTCAGTGGTCTTTATTTTTATTAGTTTCAAAATTAGTTCTGAAATCATAATAACAAATAAAATACTCTTGCTACTGCATTATTTTATTGACTTCTTCAGTAATCAAAGTTTGCAACCATGCATATCTTTAACTTTTGCATATTTATTTTGTATTGTTGAATATTTTGGAGTATGCCCTTATCAATTAGTTCGCTTCGAAAATTCAAAAACAGGAAAAGTTAACAAATTTTCAGCAAGTTAATTACAATGGAAATATTGCTATGTATTAGTGTTTGCCTAAGACAAAAATAAATCACTACTCCCTCAAAATATTCATTCAAACAGCATTTTCGTAAATGTTCAACCATTTCTAGCATTTATTTCAATTAACATTAATAATGAATGTGATTTTTCATTTGGTGTGAGTGGCTTGTTGACCTTTATTATATTTACATATACACATAAATCTATTTTGGCGCTACGAAGATCGCTAAAGGACTCTATAAATGACCCACCAGCATTGACCCGCAGCTAACACCAACAACCATAAATATATACAATTCGAAGAAAATTGTAATGGACATGCACCTAACGACAGCTGCCACAAAATATTAATGAATGCTTGGCGAGCCAACGCGGCGTATGATCAACGTAAACGTGTGGGTGTTGAGAAATCGAAGTGTGGTACAGGCAGCTAACAAAAGTTTAATACTGCGCGTGGCTGGAAATACATACACATGCAAAAATATTAAATATCTTGAAGATATACTTAGCTTATCTGTTTAGCATTTATGTTAAGGCTGATTATCCAATTGTGGGTAACGGTTCAGTAAATATTTTTAAGAAAGCTTTTCCATATTATTTTTTTGCATTTCATTTATTTTTTTTTTTTCCACTCTTAGATCATATGATCGCGAGAATATTCAGCAAAATTTTAGGTTTTTCAGAAAGTATTTACAATTTGTAKTTATAGTAATTAAAATTGCTTTAGTCAGATTTAAAAATATTTTAAAATTTATATATTTTTAAGGGGGGAGCCTGCTTTAGAGGCTTCAAAATTCAACTTTTTTTGACGATTTTTTTGGGAGAAAAAAAAATAATTGACTAAAGCGAAATTTCTATGGTTTATATTTATATATTTAGACATCATTCAAAACTTTCTTGGATACGAAATCTTTGATATTCTACCTGTTGGAAGCAATTGCCCGATGCATAGGAACATGCATCTCGCATGTATATTTGTCGGACGGCGGGCAGGTCGCAATTTCTATCGAAAACGAAAAATACAAAGATTCATATTTATTAATAGCCTTTCTTCTAGTTAAATTAAGAACATTCCAAAAAAGGTGTAAGATTTTAAATTTCTTCAAAATTAAAAAAGGTGGTTTATGACCAAAAAAATTTTTACTTTATGTTGTTTAAAAATATGTTCAAACTTCACTTTTCTTAGTTTTTTTTTTTTAGATTAACTAAAAGGTAATTTAATGCCAAACGTAATAAACTTTGCTCCAATTCCATACGATGTTTAGTCTTCTTTCTGTCCTGCCCGATAATTAAGAAAAATCGTAAAAATGAAAAACCGAGAAATCGGGCGTCCAAGTTGTCGCTTTCTGCCCAAGCGTTCATACATACATCTGCTAGATGCTCTGTCACAATTTCCCTTTAAGCTTCGACAATATTTCGAAATCCCATCTACAACTTCGGGGTTATATTCTTAGATAATTTTAAAAAAGCTTTTAGCAAAACAAAAATTCGATTTTTTGAAGCTTCTAAAGCATTCTCCCCGTTTAATTTTGGTTTGTTAAAATATTCGTGTCGACTATCAAAGTACCTTGAAAATCGCCAACAGAA
Source organism: Bactrocera latifrons (assembly GCF_001853355.1). Lineage (NCBI taxonomy): Eukaryota > Metazoa > Arthropoda > Insecta > Diptera > Tephritidae > Bactrocera > Bactrocera latifrons. Next base: position 182,403 of record NW_017537601.1, read on the forward strand.
GCAACCAATTCACAAAGCTATGAAATAAATGACGACAAATGCTTTCCTTTTGATTCTTCACTAAATTTTTTGCACACTTATGCAACAACATAAATAGATTTACAAAAAGTTAAGCATAAAGGTAAGAAAAAAACCTTTTTTATTTCTACCCTTTTTATTTGTTTGCTACTCTGACTCTGAATTTGACTATTTCCTGCAACCAAAAAGAAATTTCTACCATAACCTCAAAAAGTTGCATATAAAAAGCATAGGTGGCATACCTCACACACTCACATGCATGTGAAGATATGTAAATATATTCAAAAGTACGAAACTTTTGCTCAACTTGTCTATGACATAATAAGGATGCGGTTGTAAAATAAATTCCCTTAATATATCCTTCTTGTTGAGTTGTTGACTGGCAAAATTTTGTATCATTTCCGTTTGTTGTACTTCGCTTGTACCCACTCATCGGGTGGCAATTGAGTGGGAAAGTTTAAAGTAGGTATTACACTCATACTAATGCAGTTGTGATTAATAATTATTACAGTAGACCGTTTGCTAATGTGAACTTACTTCAGAAAATACTAAGTTTCGAAATACTTCAAGTACTGAATTATTCTAAGAAAAAACTAGTATCGTATACCTAGGACCGATATAGATATGTTTTGTCCGTTCATAGTTGCAACTGTCACATTTCTTCTTCATCTTATTTGGCATTACAAACTTGGTCGGTCTGGGCTGAGAACATAAAACCACGCCAATTGCCTTCATTCCTTACGAGATCACGCCAGTTCCACATGCATACAGGATCCTATCTACTTGGACCTTCCACTGGATGCGTAGGCGCTCATTGCTTTCATTGTCAACCCATGTATATCGACCATACTCATAACAAGATTTCCGACCATTATCCAAACAGAAATTTCTGCTTTAAGTCGCAACGAATTGCAATGAATGTAAATATTGCCACACTCAGCGTTAGCCAAGCGACACTTAAAGCGATCTTAGCTTACGAATTTGAATCGCTATTGGTGTATGAGTGCATAGAATAGTTGAACAGCCTATCAGTCTGCAACCGAGTGCACCTCTTTTGGGTGCCAGGCCACAAAGAAGTAATCGGGAACATACTGGCTGACGCGCTGCTGCTACCAGAACGGTAGAACCGGAACTCAGTATTGTGGTTGGTCCCACATCCACCTTTATATAATGAAAAATATATATTTCGAATTCTTTGCTATGTACTACAATTTTTGACGATAACGTTGTCTCCATATGCAGTATCAATTATTGTAAATAATTGTACCTCAATGAATACGAACTGAAATATGTGCGAATTTACTTTGGAATCCAAAGAGTTTGAATTTTTTCCGTTCAATAAAATATTCAGCTTGCAAACCACATCAACAGAAACCTTTCCAGGTGCCGTTAAGACAGTGTTGATAGTTTTAAATAAAACTTTCCACATTTCCTATATAATTTTAGTATGTCTTTGCAATTGCATTTTTTAAATTATACCGGACATAAATGTCAAACACTGCTGGTTTACTTTGACAGCTACTGTAGGAATCTCTATATTAAATATTAACATTTTTGGAAGTACTGGTCCTCAATCAAATATTCCTTTAGAGCAGTTTGACTAGCTCTCTTTTAGCGTACCTTCAATTTAAAGAGCTTTAATCTTTTATTAATCTTTCACCATTAACCTCAAACTTTCACAGTCTTATGCGGCTAGACTGGCATTTGTCGGAGGAAATATTGTGTTTTTTTTTTCTCTTGAACACAATATGGTATACACATTTACACACGCATATAAAAAACACAAATTTATCCAAAGCGCCATATGTTGCAACAACCAACATTGGACTAACATTAATTCCTGTATTTTAACAACCCAAAGACATGTGAATATAGACAATGAGAACAGCACGGAATTCAACATCGATAATGACAACGGCATTATATATGCTGGATATAAACATATCAGATATACAGTAGCATATAACTGATATGTGTAACTAAGTACAACTGGCAGTTATGTATAAAGGTGTAGGGACTAGCATAGCCTGAAGCAAGAATCAAGTCACTGGCATTTAGCAGAGTGGCTTTATTGTGGCATGCAAGTAACTGTGTATAGTACATATGTATTTGCTATATATTTGCAACCGAAAACATGTGCCTGCGTGCTTTCCTCGCAGTCACTTTTGCGATGGCGTGCGGCTGTGCTCCTGCCGTGCAGGATATCAAACCTTAAAGCATGCAAAGCTGTTTTTTTAATAACCTGGACAAGGTATATCGAAGTTTGTTATACCATGAAGGAGTTACCCTATAAACCTGCACTTTTGGGTTATGTTAACAGTTTTCTTCGATAATCGAGGTGTGGTACACTCCGAATTTCTTCCGATCGGCTAAACTGCCAACAAGGAATACTATTCGAGTATTATGTGTGGTTTTGCGCAAAGCTATTCATAAAAAGAAGCCAGATTTTGGCCCGAGAACTCACAGTTTTTGCGTCACAATAATGCATCGTCGCATAGTGCATTGATTGTCCCTGAGTTTTTCACAAAATTTTCAACCAATATCGTGCCGCACCCACCGTAGTGGCCTTATTTAGCTCCGTGTGTTTTCTGGCTATTTAGCAAACTCAATCGACCGCGGAAACCGTTTTGAGTCAATTGAAGACCTTAAAGGTAACTCGTTAGGTGCATTGTAGGCTAACTTTAACAACTGAAGATTGGTAAAACATTGACACAAGTGTATTGCGGCAAAGGGAATTATTTTGAGGGGAACRACAAAGATTTTGAAGTGAAAATTAAGAATTTTAAAATTATGAACAAAGTCTTACTATTTTTTGCCCATACTAATATGCCAAAAATTATCGCCGTAATGAGCTGAATCGATTTAGTAATGCCTGTCTTTCAAGTCTGTCAGTTTTTGAGGTAACAATCTGATATTTCATAAATGCCCTTTTCCTCCAGATCGAAACACTATAGCATGTAACTGTCATACAAACTAAAAGAACAAAATGAAGTTATTGTATGAAAAACAATTTTTATTTGACGACTCACTAATTATTTTCTTACCCACCACAATGGCAAATAGCTATCAAACTACAAACTGATTCTTTATAGTATGTGAAGGGTATTGTGGTTACGGTGCAACTGCAGTTAAATATTTTTTGTTTCACAGAACAGTTGTAGTTTCCCATTATTGTTATTTTTAATTTTTACAACACACATATTTGTTGTAGTATTTGCATTGAAAATTTATTTAAGTTGTATTTGTGTTTTTTTTTTTTGCCACGAGCTACAAACTGTGGCGCCACAATTATGCATGTAGTTGTGTATGCTTTTGGTTTTTATTATTTTTTTGTGGCATGATTACAAGCACATATGCATGCACATAAATTTAGGTTAATATAACAGTTTCTCGCTTGCACATATTTGCCTTGCAAATGTAAAAAGCACACACACAGCTGCTGTGAGGAGCTACTAAAGAGTTGTGCGGCCGGCGCAATTTTTATTTCCATTTTTTTGCTCTTTAGATTTGTGCTTGCTACGCCGTTGGCTTATGTAGCGGTTGTATTTTTTTCTTTTAATTTTTAAAAATTTTTAGAATTATTGTAGATAATTTTTTATAGTTTTTTAGAATTTCTTATAGAATATTTTTTAATTTTTTCACATACATTTTATTTCTCAAATATATTTACTTGTTTAATTTTTTTTTATTTTTTACACACTTTTTGTTATAATTTTATTGATCTTTTAGTTCTCAAATATATTGATTTATTTATTTTAAAATTTTTTTGCGTATTTTTTTTAATTTTAAAATTTTTTTAATTTTAATTTTTTTTCTTATTTAGTAACATTTCTAAAATTTTTTTTATTTATGATTTTTGTGTTTTGTGGTTGGTGGTTGCCTTGCGGCTTTACAAGTACACGTACATCTGTCTCTTATACACATCTAGATGTGTATAAGAGACAGATATATATATATAAATATAAATAAAATACCGTTAAAACTGTAAATTGTACAACAAATCTCTTATACACATCTAGATGTGTATAAGAGACAGCTTTCACTTCTTTCAATCACTAAAGCGTTTTTTTCTTATATATACACTTTTAAAATAGCCTTTCTTTAAACTTTGTACGTAATTAAGTTTTCTATTTTTCTTTTTGCTTTTCACTTTCCACCTCCTTTTTCAGTAGATTTCCTTTTTTACTTGTTAAAAATGTTGAAACTGGGTTAATTGGTGCACTCAAAGTGGCTAACTGTACTCACTATTGGCTGCAAAGCATTTTCACCTTCAATCTAACCCACAAACGAAATTAATTTATTTACCAAATAAATTGTTTAAAATAAAAAAAATTCGCACTAAATTCATCAACATTTGCAAAATATTTTCAGTATCCATTGTTGAACTTTGTTTAATTAAGAATTCGTTTTTTGTTTCTCTCTTTTTCCATATTTTTTGTTCGTATTTTGTTTTGCGTGTACAAAAATCAAAAACAAAAAATAAAAACCTTTTGTATGGTTTTGATTTGAAAAATTGTAATTTTTGTAAAATAAAAATCACCACAACAAACCAAAAACAAAAAAATATATATATATAAATATAAATAAAATACCGTTAAAACTGTAAATTGTACAACAAATCGTTCGTGCTGTGTGCCCAAAAAACCCCTCTCAGATGGAGACAACACAAACGGCAGGCCAGCAGGAAGGTCCACCACCACCACAACCACAAACACCACTACCACTACTAGCAACTCTGTTGTCACTACTACCACTACCACTACTACTACTCTAGCTACCATTACTAGTTTAGCGACAGGTGTCGGCACTGTTGCTGGTGCCATTAACCAAGCGTCAAGCCAAGCTGCGGCCGTTGGCCCAGCCATTGATGGTGGTAATAGAAGCAATCCAACAACAAAGTCAACAATTACCTACGCCGAAACGAATACAGGCACAACAACGCATATACCAACAACAACACAAACAACAGTACAAACGAGCACCCTATTGCGCGGCACAGAGACAGTTAGCGACAAGACGGACGCACGCGATATAGCGACAGTGACAGCGCCAACTGATACCGATAACAAAAACAACAACACAGCAATCTTCGCAGCAACAAAAGCACCAATTACGCCGAAACCCATACTGAAGAACAGTGGAGATAGAGCAAAGCACAACGAGACGTGTGAAAGCCAAAGCGGAAAGTTGGCGCAACAAGCGAAATTGCAACTGAATATGGCGGCGCTTAAGGATAATGGTGCGGTGCCACCGGAGGTGCCCATCTTACCCAAGAAACCGGCGCCGAAATCACCGCAAATTACCACATACACACCTGTCTACACCACAAAGACGCTGACGCCAACGCCCTCACCATCGAAGACTTATGAAAATGTGCAATTAATTGAGAGCAGCGAAGAGGGGAGCGGGCAGCACGCCGTCGAGATGACGGATGAAGTAGAGCTGCAGTTGGAAGAGCGACAAGCGGCCACTGATGATGAGGAGCAGGAAACCGCAGACACTACATATAATTATGATGCCGGTAATGTTAAGCGTGTGGTGGCGAATGACACTGTTGAACGCGCACACGAACTCGTACAAGCGAAAGAGACAATGTCATCAATGCAGATAATAAATGAACAGGAGACACCAATGTTGGCGCAGTTGCAAGTTTATCAAAGAATACAAGAGGCTAACTTGAAGGCGGTGAGGGAAAAAGAAACGAAGGATATGTATGAGCAAGCGAGGGAAAGTGTTGTGCAGCCGGCAGAATTGCAGGTTGGAGGAGAGACGGCAGTAGTGGATGAACATTTTAGCAGTGAGCTGAAAGATGAGCTCAATATAGATGGGGGTGATGCAAGAGTTGTCACAACTGCTACTGTTGAAAATACACGAGAAGGCACAGATGAAGACGACGACACGGTCGGTGAGGAATATACCGACGATGATCTCGACGAAGCTTTGGCTGAAGAAGCAAACGCAGAAGATGAAACAGCAATGTCCACAGATAACAAACCCCACACTAGTAGTCAGCAAGACTATACGGTCACGGATACTGGCATAACGGTAACGGTTGAACCTGATCTTAAGCCAATAATTGCGGCTGAGCCGCGCACCCCCCTTATGGCCGCACTGACTTTCGATGAGAATCACTATCTGCCAATGACGCCGAAAAAGAGTGATTTAGCACAGTCTGGCAATTTGACGCTAATAAGTCTGCATGACTCCACCACTGAAGAGGAGAACCCCTATGTGGAAATGAGTAAAAATATACCGGATGAAGATTCCCGGTCAAATTATGAGATTATGTGCATAAATCCACACGCCGGTCCAGCGCTAACTAGCGCTGCTGTCAATGCGAAGCAGCTGCAAATACAAGCAGAGCCGGTGTATATGGAACTAAGCGCAGCCAGCAGCATAAGCGAAAGTGGTATCCATACAGCCGCCGCACAGAGCAGCGCCGCAGCTGCAAGTAACGCGCAACAACTGCCACCGCCACTGCCGGCCGATGACTTGCACAGCTCATCCGGTCGGTCGACATTGAAGAAGAACAAAAAAGCCACCGATACATTGAAGAAGAAAGCGAAAAAGTCCAGCGCAGAGCGTGCACAATGCAAGCGAAAAGATCTGCCCGATATACTGAAGCAGTCGCAGAGCACAATGCCACACGTATCAGATAGTTCCGACGCCGATGACGAGTCTACAAAATATAACGATCTCAAGAAGATGCGCTCACGCACACGCTTCAGTCTATCGGACACTTTCCGTCCGGCCTCATATTATCTAGGTGCCTCCACACCACTGGCCGATTGTGCCGAAAGCTCCGATAGTGAAATAGTTTCACCCCCGCCTATACCAGCCTCACCGCCGCCAATGGAGGACTTGAAAACGGAAGAGATATTCTCTTCCGAGCATTATGATACCGTGAAGCGACGCGACAGCAGCAGCAGCAGTGTAACGAAGATCAACCTATCATACGACCAATTACCGAAGTTACACGCAAGCAACACTTCGTTGAATAGACAGAAAACCGAATCGACCTTGAAGTGTAGTCGTCTATCGTTGCCGGATCAGTTCTCGAAACAACGCAGTGCCGTACATTTCAAGCAACCACATGCAGCTGCGCTACTCAAGCACCACGAACGCACGCTCTCCGACTCGAATTACAGTTTTCAAACCGACAACAGTTCCAACACCTCGTCCGACTTTGATTTCTATAATAAACTGAAGCAAAACTCACCCTCATATGTGGCGTCGCCCGGACGCTATCCATCGAATAGTTCTTTGCCGCAGAAATACATGCTAAACGCCACGCCACCTACTGGCGACAGCAGTGAAACCGATTCGGCGGTGGAGTTTCGTCATCGTCAAGGCTCGGACTCTGAATTAGAACGACAACGTTCCCGTCGTCCACTGTCCGAAGAATCCATTAGCGAGATTGAATCTTTACGCGAAAAATTCGAAGAGACACTGTCACATGACTTAGATACTTATCTCAGCCATTTGCAATCGAACGATTTGTATCTGTACCAAAACACGCTCTTGGACACACCACTTACCGTAGGCTCCACGGAACTGCTGACGAAACTCATAAAACCACCGGAGACATTCCGCAACAAAGACGACGAGCATTTCTACGGCAACATACGCTTCGTGTCGTCCACGGATTCGCTGCAACGACTAGGCGGCGACACACGCGATGGCGCTGCTGCCGGTGCGGGCTGCCTCACACCCACCTCCGGCGACCAAGATCATTCAAAGTACTACACACCCATACACAGTCGCAATAATAGCAACATCTCTGACAAATCCGCACCCTATTACTATTCCGAGCTCAGCAGCAGTCGTGAGTTGATCGCCACACCTACAGCGCCCTTGAACAACCAGCGCGATGTACACGCGCATGGCTCGAATATAACGCACATACACAATCCCATCGATGGCCATGGGCGCGTCATTTCAAACATAAATGTGGATCTGTTGGCCGACAAGGATCAGGCGATCGACAGTAAAAATTTATATAAAATGAAGACGAATGTGGAAAAGCTGAGCTACCGCTCGGGCAAAATACTAAATGCCAGCGAGACTGCTGCTGCAGCGCTAGCAGCCGCCAACACAGCGACTTCTTCGTTGGCAACAGCCAGTGATTATCAGCGACGTTACGCGCAAACCACCAAAATGAGCAACTTTCAACAGACTAACCTACAACATGTACATACTGAAATAACGGGCACCAATGCATATCCCACAGCCGTCACGCACACACCATCCGCGTCACCACAAACTCATCATTCTCCTTATCAGACTTATACCGCTGGCCGCAGCGCTAGGGTTGGCGGTAGCGGCAGTGTTGGTAGTTCGGCGAAAATCACAAATATGCAACAACAACAACTGGGACACAGTAACATCATCGGTTTGGGAGCACTGGGTCATTCAAATCATATTGTTGTCGGTGAAGGTAGTGATGTAGCAGCGTCTCCACACGGAGGCCGCACCTCCACTAACACTAATACTAAAACGGCACACGCCGTCGCTGGCACGAACACAAATAACGCACAGAAATTCTCCGTTCTAGGCACACCCATAACCGGTGAGCTGCTATGGGAGGAAGACACGCTGTGGCGCGAAAGCTTGCGACGCGTCTCACAACGCCATGCGCGTTCGCTAGACAACCTCGATCGGCTAGCGCCCAGCCCGACGGCGCTCATGAGACGTGAACTGCATGGCGACGAACGCACCGCACACAAAGCGAAAATCACACGTGATGTTACCTACGTAAACGATACTGTGTCACAGCAGGTGCGCGCCACGTACAAGCCGCGCCTGAGCGAACCGCTTACGCCACACCATGCGCGGCATGCACGCGCTACCGACGAGGATCGCCTCAATGAGAATGATGTATACGTGCAGCTGCAAGAACATATGACAGACGACGGTCACAGTTCGGATGTGTATGAGGTGTTGCGCACGGACAGCGGCTCAAACCTGTCGCACAAATCGGTGGAGATCGATCGCGAGACGATACGCCAATGGGACTCCATGTCCAGCGGCCTAATGAAGCATTCGGGCAGCAATAGCAACTCGGAAAATGACAATCCCTGCGGCAGTGAGAGTCTCACAAGTGTGGGTAGCACAGTGCGCGCCATTATGGAGCAATTGAATGTGAGCTGTGATGACAATGACAATGTTGCGCATACGCCCTGCACAACCGATGCGGAATAAAAACGCTGAAAAATGTACAAATCCGCAAAATAATAGCATATCCGATAAATGCAACTAAGTGTAAAGTAAAGAAAGTAAATAAAATAAAATAAATACAAACAATTAGCAAAATCACCTGTGCTAGTTAGGCGCAACAGTTGCTGCGCGCTGACTGGCCGCGCGAGACCACATATAAATGATGACACTTTTTATATAAAACAAAAACCGTTAAATGTTGTTGTGAATTTCTATTCAAACAACGCACAATGTGCATGCAACCATAAGAAAGGTAGCAAACACAACAACAACAAAAATAACATATAAATATACCAATACAAAGCCGCTCATTGTATCAGCTCTGTCGGCAAAACCTTAACTACACCGATTGTCATCGAATTTAAACACCGCGCGCAACATTAGACGCTTGTTGAAACCCCAGCGCGCCGCATACAAATTAGAAAATAAACCAACACACAGAAACGCGCGCAGATGCTCACACAAACATCTGTGTAAGCGCAAACGTGGCATACACAAAGGCGCCGCGTGCTCTATGTGCGCTTAAAAGCATGCTTTTATGTAGTTTATGTATGTGCATGTAGATATGAGTATAAATTGATTGAATTTGCACGAAATTTTGCACACACGCACACACCTATAGCCACGAAATGCCCAGACTACAACAACAAATATATATGTAAATACAAAGTTGTTAAATATATATGCAAAAATGCTGTAAAACAGCGACTAGACAGTGAGACAGACTAGCGCAACTATTCAGACACACACACACACACTTCAAGCGAATAACGCGAGACCGCGATATGTACACACACACTTACAACGACGCGCATATTTGTTGTCTATCAATTGGCGTTGATTGTTATGACTTTGTTGACTGTTGTTGTTATTGTCGCTATGAACAATTTAACTCTAATGGTAAACAAATATTGAAAAATATATAAAAATAGTTAAGAAAAAAATGCAATGCAAATAAAATGGTAAGCAACTATATTTTTTCTTACAATACTATAATTACGTATACTTACTGCTCCGCTTCACTGCTCTTTCTTTAAAATTAACAGTAAATTTATATTTTCAAAAGCTTCCTGGCTATTATTTTAAATTTCCGCAATTAATATTTAATCTAGTGTAATTTTTAAAAACACGTTTTAGTTTTGGCCCAATCGCTAATTAACACAGCAACTCTAGTTATATACACACTCACATGCATATATATGTATTTACTACCACAAATTAACACTTGCAAGTGCTCTTCAGTCTGCCACCTAACGGAAGTGTGCATAGTTAAGTTGTCTGACTGCAAAAATTATTAATTATTTGTATAAATAGTCTAATGTTGTTGTGTAAAAATTGTAAATTTTGTGTAAAAAGTCCTTAACACTTCCCGAGTTTGCAATTTGTATGTAATTTTTTACCGTTTTTTTTTTTTATCTATGTAAATGTAAACATGTAAATTTGTAATGTTTTTGCTAAATTATATGATGGCTGGCTATACTTATACTGTTAGTGCATATTTTAGAATTATGAATTAAAACGGCGTGAACTGATTGATAATCGTTGGAGTTGATTGAAGTTTTTCATAAAAAAAAAATTTTTTTAAAGTTCAAAAATACTGCTTTAGTTGCTAAGGCAGATAATTGAAGCTTTTCATTAAAAAACCAAATAAACATTTTTTACTTTAAAAATATGATTAAGTTGCTACAGAAACTAAGAATTGCTTCTAACTTTCTAAATTAATATACATATTTAAAAGGATTAGAGTAAAATTGAAGTTTTGAAAAAATTAATTAATAATAGAAAATAGCTCTGCTGATCTTTTCTTGCCTCTAAATAACAGAAACTGCCGAAATATTAATTTTATGAAAAATAATTACTTATAATGACTGTCTGACTGTAATGGTTAGGTTAGGTTAATCTGGTAGGCCAATGAGCCAAGCATTCACCAGTTTTGGTCCATTACGACACAAGATAGAGTTCAGTTTGCTCAGTCCAAGAGGAGTAGGCATCATTTAAGATACCTGCGCTTGACGCCAATTTTTTACTGACTCTGTGGCCTCACTATCGATACCTCCTCCAGTGTATCATACCATGGCGACCGCAGTCTTGCAAATGCGGCACAAGTGTACAAGAGATACTTCGTTGTTTCACTGGTGCCGGCTTTAAACATTTCCTGCAATCTTTTCGATCTGTTAGCCGGAGTTAATATTCCCACCATTTTTCTACAGTACGAATGCAACTCGATAACTTTATTTATGGTTAGCTAATATATACTTTTTATATGAAATATATGGAAATTTGAAAACAAGTAAGCTGATTGCCGCGGCTACTTGGGTAATTTAATAGTTATTCATTTGTTAGAGATTAAGAACTGCTTCCATATGTAACTAGCGCTTTGAAAAAAAAAAGCATCTTTCTGTCAGATTTGACCCCAAAATGTACTTTTATTTTTATTTCACTTTTTTTACTGCTTATTTTGTAATCCAACAAAAATTTTTTTAAACCAGTGGAAAAATCATAAAATCATGACTTTAGGATGCGTAGTGACAACTTGTGAATCCCCTAATAGTATTTCGTACCCCAGTTATAACGAAAGATCTTCAGTCTTCAAAAACAATTTTTTTTAATTTTTCATTATGTTATTCATATTAACCGTGTTTATGGTATAAAAAATTAAATTAAAAAAAAGTTTCACAATATAAAGACAATCATTCAGGCTCTTCCCGTCGGATAAATTAACCTCACTTTCGTTCAGCAATTGGTTCTAAGAAAGCTGTGCCACATAAAAATTACAGGCAAAACCAAAATTTATCGGTTTTTTGAATACAAGTTTTCAGCTAAAAACTTTCAAAATTTTATAAGAATGCTAAACCAACTCAAAGGATATCATAATTACTTATTAATTTTGACAAAGACTCAAAAATTGAATGATGAGCGATTCAGAAAAAAAATGTTCGTTGAAAAGTTTAATGTATACACTAGAAAAGTTATCAATGTCTATTATCGTTAAATATTATTATTATTTTAAAATGGGGTCGCTCATCCGAATCTGTTTTCTTCTTTACATTAGAGGTGTTTTTTTTTTACGTGGAGGGTCTCAAGGACAGCGTACAAGCCTGCGGAAGTATGTTTCGCTTTCTCTTTCTTTTACTCGCCTTCAAATACAGTCATTTTGTTAACGATATGAGTTTTAGAGGACCTACTGATAACTTTTTTTTTTTTAATAAAGCTAAATTTTCATTAATAAGTACCCAAAAAATTGTGACTAATAATAAGGGAGCGTAAAAATGCGTATAATAAGTAGGAAGGTGAAGGTGATCTAATCCTTACAGATGAAAAACACACCATAGCAATATTTTGAAGAAAATTGTAAAGATTTTTAGATTATTTTTTCAAAAATCTTTTATTAATACCTAATATTTAGAAACAATATTCAATATTTTTAATGACTGAAACTGGCATCCCCAAATTTGATTAGGTACAAAAAGAAATTGTTTCATATATTAATTAACTTTTTCATACTAATATGAAATTATAATTACTTTATTTTTTTAATACTCAAAAGTACATATTTTAAAGTTTTGACGACACCAACTATTTTCGCGTTTTGAAATATACGACTTCAGCTAAATATTTTTAAAAATATTTAATACATATTTTCAATATTTTTGATGATTGGAACTGAGTTCCACAGTTTTTTTTAAGTTAAAAGCAAAAAAATTCCGAATATCACAGCCGTTAGACTATAAAAATAAATTTTTTTTGTTTTATAAAGTGTTATAACATTTTGGCATGAGGAAAATTATAAAACGCTTCATTTTCATTCAAAATGTTAAGAAAATATCACAGCTTATAAGTTATGTGCAATACTACAGAGTATTAACAGAACTGTTAAGCATGTTACAGCCTTGTAGCTATAATGTAATGAACTAATCATTTTACCTCTCTAGCTAGAAATCTCATTTATTTCAAACTGTTGATTAAAATTTGCAAGCTCACATGCTCTCTTAAATTTCTCGCGACAAACATAAACTGCCTTAATATTGCTTCAATTCTCATTTCAATATATAAAACATCGTTAGAAATAAACTCTGTTCGCAACATATTTTCGAAAAAAGCTAAAAAAAAAAACAAATAAAAATAATATCCATTTGTCTGCATAACTGTATATATTTTTTTATGGCACAACAGCTAGTAATTATCATTGTAGTGCTTCTTACTCCCAGCTCTTCACACCACCAGCAAACCTTCAAAAAGTTATTAATAGTTCAGCGTCTCTCAGGCATTCCTTCGCATTAGCTCCTAACTCCCTCACTCTATCACTTTACTACAACTACATTGCGCTTTTCCTTACTACACTATGCCTCACTATCCCTATAATCAGCTCTGCAACTATCGAGCTCTTCAGCTCTCTTTACTGCCTCTATATTGGTTTGAGAATTAAAACTTTGGCACTTGCAATTTGTCATTTTGTCTTTTTTCTCTTTGCTCTTCTCTTCCACACACATACACACATATATATACAAACACACGCATATACATGTAACTCGTACATAACTACGAATGCAAACGCTACGTGCGCCACCATCAGCAGCGTCAATTTCAGTGCGGAATGTACGCAATTTACCCAAAGGCAATCTTACCGTTAAACCAGATCCCTCGGATGCACACAATCCGCTACAGCAACAGCAGCAGCAACTACAACAACAACAACACTTAGCGCAGGGCACTTACGATCCAACGCTGGGCACACTAACGAACTCCTACTACGGCACGGCGCACGACACGAAGTACGCGAAGACAACAACACTCACGGATCAACGCGGTGGCTTTGTTGGCCTGGGTGGTGGTGGTGGTGTTGGTGGCGTTTACGGCAGCAACGGGCTCATAGCAGGTGGCAACAGCATCTTGGCCGCGTCGACGCCACTGCATCCCAGCACCAACGGCGGCGACTATTATGGCGGTGTAGGAGGTGCCACGGGCCCCACATTGTGGCAAGAGCAGCATACTCAACAGCAAGCGGCGTATCCCATGCGGCGCGTGGATAGCCGTGCCGAAATCGATATGCTGGAACGTGAGACGAGCACACAGATGCGGGTGAGTACTGCGGGAGGCACATATATAATATGTATTTTTGGGCGGTTGTGTTTGTCAATATAGTGAATGAAATATAGTGTCGCTTTGTGTTAGTGTGCTCACCAAACACCGAAAATTCATGCACACACACACATACAAACATATATTGGTTTACGCTGATAAACGCGCGTGGCAGCGCGACCAAGTCAAAGTAGAACACAAACAATAGCAACAATTATTTCAATTTAAAATGTGAAATATTGGCTGCAAGTAAGTAAGTGTGCGCGCGCCATTGCGCGAAATTCAATTTAAAATGAACAGAAGCAATTTATTGATTTGCCGCCTGCGCTCCGCTCCGCCACGCCTTTGCCCTTGATTTCATTAATATTGTTTGACTCTTGTATTTTTGCGTTTTTGCATTGTCTTTTCTTTAGCATTTTCTTTTTTATTATTTACTAATGTGCAAAGTTTTTGATTTTTGGTAATTTTATTTTCGTTTATTTTTATGCGCCGCATTATTTTGTTATTGAAATGCTTGAAAATTAAAAAACGCCACTTTCCTGGCTGCTTGCGTAATTTGCGCACCTCCAACCGCCCGACGCTTGACGCTTAGAATCTGGACGTTTCCGCCGGCGATTTGCTGAGCCGCACACACGAGGAGCTGGTGCTGCTGCTGATACAGTTGAGGCGCCAGAGCAGCAATACAGCGCGCGCCATCGAGCAATGTTGCAGCGATATACATGAAGTGCAGGTTGTTAACTTATAGCATAGCAGTTGAAATAGTTTGCATAACTCAATACCCGGTGGCGGTCATTTAACCACATGATCTCTAACATTCACTTATACCCTTGCAATATTTTTTATGTTTTGGACTAACAAATATGTGCATTTTCCTCTCCCCAACCGCCGTTAGAATCGTCTACGCACTGCTGAGGGTCTGACACGCGCCGAAAGCATACAGCGCCTGGACTACCTGAAGCAACATCTGCTCGATCTGGAGCGCCAGTATGAGAAGAGCAAACCGCTGGTCAACTTGGTCGACAATATGGTGAAGTTGGGCTCACTCTATCGCAACAACGATATCAACGGCCGTCAGCCGCAACGCAACGAAGCTGTGACATTGGATCGTCTCGAATTTAATCAGCGCATGCAGGAACGACGCCTCTTGCTGGAGGAGCAAAAGCAGTGGGATCGGCTCAGTCCCAATCACAGCGAGCTGCAGGTGAGTGTATATTTTATATAATTTTAAATATATTTTAAAATAAAATAAATTTATTAATTTATATAAATAAATAATTTTCACATTGCTCTCGCTCAATTTGTTGACTTTTTAAATTTGTCTCTTTCATTCTCCCGCTCTTTCAACTTGCTACTTTATACATGCTCCCCTTACAATATCTCACTGTTTACATCTCAATTTTTCTCTGCAATTACACCAACTCTACATACACTTTCTGTCTCTCTCACTCCTCCAGTCAAAGGTGCATCAACTCTATCAACTCGATCAGCTGTTGCAAGAGGAATCTGGCACACTGCAAAACTTACAGCGTGACAAGGAGGAGTTGGAACGCGCTTTGGGCGGCTTGCGCGCACGCATACAGGACACTTCGGGTCCGCCGATGGCGCTCGAGGCGGCCAAAAAGCAACAGCACATGCTCGAGCGTGAGCTGTCGCGTGTACATCAACTGTTGGCCGAGAACTCAAAGGTAGTCGAGGTGCCTAGTATAGAAGTTTTGTCGTCTGTTATTTTTGTTTGTGTGTTATTGATAGTGATTTGCTGAGCAAATGTGCAAATCTAGTCGCCTTCGCGTTTTGACTTGCTATTGCTTTCTAAAAACTATGTGACTAATCTAATTCGAAATTTGAAAACCAACAAAAATACATATAGTATATATCTTTACGAGTACTAACACACACGCTTGATTGCTTTAAATTGACAGTCCTGATTAAGGTCAGGCATAGTTTAGTTTTATAAGTAGGTAATGAATCTATTTTGCATGCTTACTGCCTTTTACTAAATAATTATATGATTTTTTCTTCAAATAAAAAGTTACGATAGATTGCAGAATACCCGAGATGATGCGGCAATCACACCTAGCCAGCTAAGTGCGTTGCTTTGTGAGACCCGATAGAAGCTGCTGAACCCTCCACAAATCTGCTTAGGTTCTTTATTTCTATTCCTCTTATTTTTTTCTGATATTTCAGCCTTGCTCTAGAAAATACGGCACATTCGAAAAGAAAGTTATGAGATAATTTTATTTCGTCCTCTTCCAAGTAGCTTGTGTAACTGACATGCGGCAAAATTGTTTACTTTTCCACATGAATCCCAACCGGCAATGTGTATGTGAACTCTGGTGAGGACGAGGATCTCACTAGACCTTTTGCGACTCTTTTTGGACTGAAAGGACATTGCAGTCGCTCGGTTGCAAGTAGCTGACCAGCATTTTTAATCTTAGCACATGAATCCAGTTCGGGCAGTATTCAGACGAAATCTTCTGAAGGCGAAGGTCCCACTAGACCTTTTATGACTCACTTATAAGTAGCTGGCCAGCATTTGTCAAGGTCGCTCCTATTCATTGCCATGCTCCAAATAGTGAGATAGAGGTACCTGATGTAGCAAGTTCACCAGCCTTGCATATTCCTGCAATTCCGCTATGTCAGGCTCCCAAAACGAAACCACTTTTGAAAATAATTCTTACCTTCTTAACTAATATTAGGAGAGCGTTTCTTCTATATTATCTCCTTTGTCCCAAATGACGTCTAGAAACGAAGTATTTCTGGTGAGTGCGTTTGAGTATTTACTTTATTTGTCTGCTAGTACTACACAGCAACAGTACAAACAAGGAAACAGATCTCAGACAACAGAGCACATCGATATTTTTTAGTCAGTCTGAATATACTCAACCTGAGAAAAAACCGTCTGATAAAACAAAAATATTCATCTCTCATTAAAATCTTTCTCACGGCTTCTCATCTGATCCTAGTAAACGTAGATTAGGTTCACTGAAACTGTTACACTTCGGATGAATAGAGACACTTGCATATTGAGGCCCGTATGCTATCCAGAATAGACCCCCATACATCCACTATACATACGTTATGTGTGCAATAAGTCTCCGTATGACTCTTACCATCTCTTTGCATGCCCCACCAACCCCACTTATCTGACACCCCTCTCCCTTTGGTCCGTCTCCGTCGAATCAGCACATTTCTTGAGCCTTTCGTTGGATGACATTAACGACAACTTAGATGATAATGCTAATGATTGCAATTATAAGGGAGCGATTAGAGAAACCTTTATCATAGTAATGTCTCTTAGGCAGTGAATTAGGGAATGCCGGAAATAACCACATAAAATTTCGGAGCGACAGAATAAATTTTTAGAAGCTTAAACGAAAACAAAAATGCAGACGGCTTAACATCTAAAGCGCCAATTCACTAAACAAACCATACCAACGCTGGCTTTCGTGCTTTAAATGTTATAACAGCATGCCAAACAAACTCTACACAACTTTATTTTTACTAACATCATCAATTACTTCTTTACGAATTTTTATGCAAATAGAAATTAGAACAAACCGTAGCAGGCAATGCTCGCCTTGAACAGGAACTAATTGTGTTGCGACAGAAACTGCAGGCTTCGCGCGGCGCACGTGGTTCACAAGGAGCACTCACAAATGGCGTTGGCGGCACAGATAGCTTTGCTAGCAACACGACCGCCATGTTGGAGTCCGAGCTGAAACGTGTACAAACACTCGTAGGTGACATGCAACGACAGAGACAAGAGTTAAGCTCGGCTGTGCGTCAATTAACGGAGAATTCGAATCGCCTCTATCAGGAGATTGGCAATAAAGAGAACATCGCTAACGGTTTGCCATTAGACATATCACAGAAGAAACGTACAAACTCAGCTTCGTGGCAAGAAACTGATCTGGATTCGATGCATAGCATCTCGCACACACTGAGCGATGACTCCACGCTCAATCTCTCAACGCCGCTTTACGTGGACACGAAACTCAGTGACTTCAATAATGGCGATGAGCTGCAACGTTTGATGGCTGGCGCTGGCGTTAGCGCTGGCTCATACCGTTACAATGACGCCAGCGATAATTTGGAGACGAGCGGCGTGGACAGCGATGGCTTTCTCGACTCCAATCCGTTTGCCAATCTGACTAACCAAGAGAAACAGGAGATCAAAACGGTGCGCATTGTGAAGCGCGAATCGGAGCGTCGACATCGTGATCGCAGCGAACGTAACGGACTAAGCAGCTCCACGCAAAATCTCGATCAGGTGCTGGAGGAAGAGCAACAGCTGATGAGCAGCAATGGGCTCATTAGCAATGGTTATCAGCATATGAACGGCGGCACGACAAATGATTACCAAAGCAATGGACGTTCGAAATCGCTACCGCGCAGTTACAACGAACCGCCCACAAGCGGCAAAGTGCGACATCATCACCACCACAGCAGCAAACACAGCAGCAAGCACAATGGACACCACAGCAGCAGCAGCAGCAGCAGCAAACAAGAGGATTACTATGGCCGTAACTATGACAAGAATAGCAACTATGCCGGCTACCCGTTTAGCAATGGCGCCAATGGTGCTAGTATTGCTAACGGTGGGCACGCTGAGCGACGTGAACACCTCAACCCACTTGCCAATGCGTACTTTGCCAAGCAACTGCAACAACAGCAGCAACA
>NW_017537601.1:201790-214277 GCF_001853355.1 Bactrocera latifrons
TCAATTATAATTTTTTATTTCAGAACACCAATTGGCGTGCACGTGACGATCTGGACATGGACTTGGCTTTGCGCCCGCGCATGAATGCACCAGATGTTGTGCGCTCCGCTCTGGGGCATGGCGAGAAGATCTCAGAGAATACAATAGATAACTTGCTATTGGCGCCAAATAAGATTGTCATACCTGAGCGTTATATTCCGGAGAAGGTAAGAGATGCTTGCTTAAAAGATCTAAAATACTGAATTTTTTTTCCAGAAAAGCCAGGTGTTTACAAACATGCAATGATGAGTTATCCTAATGTCATTTAAAAGCATAGACAATTTTACGTAGTAGTTTCTTGCCGGTTTGCCGCACATTGCGTACAACTTTCAAAACAAATTTTTCGCTTTTTTGAAGCTCCAAGATAAATTTCCGTATCTCAAGACTTTTTCATGAATCAGTAAATGTAAACTAATACTTGTTCTGAAATATATTGAATGGCATTGAGAGGTAGGCTGCGAATCTTACAGTATTTTCCAATAAACCGAATGATTTTTTAAGCCACTCAAAGCTGGTTCAGTTTCAAAAAGCTTCTGTTGTACTCATATACAATTAGAAATTAAGTTTAGACGTAACCAGATACATATGCACTATGTAATGGATCCACCAAGACCATCTGATCAAATTTGACTCGGACTGGTCTCTTTAAACTGCGCGCGCAAACCCAAACCAATAATTTTTTGTTAGTTTTTGGTATCACGTTTTGTTTTATGTTCGTGTGAAGTTTGATACCACTTTCCAATTGGCGAAGCATTTAGTGAAGATTGTGAGGTCATCGAAAGCTTGTCTCATTCGAGTTCTTCATCCAACTATGGTAATGATGATAGCATCGAAAAAATTAAAGAAATTCGTTGTGTTGACAGCAGAGAATTCCAACATATTTTATGAATACCATTTTGGTTAAAGTTTTGGTTAATGCTTTGGATATGGAGCATCTCAATGCTAGGCTCGGTTTTTTGCAGAAACGAGGTCAATTAAAGGTCGCAAAAGAGAAGTAGCTAGATACATTTTACATATTATTTTATCAAACGCATTGTTTTTGGGGACAAGACATGAGTTTATGAATATGAAATCGAAATGGTCCAACGATATAATGAAAGGCGCTTCAAAATAGAGCCAAAACCGAAAAACCCGTCAAAAGGAATAAAATATAATGATTATAGCTGACTTTTTTGCCAAACATGAAATCTTGTGACTTTTTTCAGTTTTCGAAACTGAGAAAGCAGCTTCGTCGAACCCGATTAGAATGTATTGAAACCATTAAAAAAATTTGATCAGATTATTACGACGTTGCAATACTTGTGAACTTACTTGCTTTAAAAAGACTAAACAGCCATTAAAAGTATTATGTTATAAAAATATTTGCAAACATTAATCAAACGTAATAAATCAGATGATATTACCGTGGCATTAACGAATTACACAAATTGCAGACACCCGAGCTATCACCCGAAGAAAAGAAACGTCGCCAAGAAAAAGTCGAATCCATCAAGAAGATGTTAGCTGAGGCGCCCATAAGCACCGCAAACGTGAGTAGATGCAAACTTTGGATATTACAAAATGTAAATTAAAATTAAAATAATCTTTTCTTGTGCGCCAGGACACCACTGTCAGCTTGCCGCCGAGCAAAATCAATGCCGAAAAGAAGCAACGCGAGCATTTGTTGCAACTCAATCAGATATTGGCACAACAAGTCATGCAAATGAGCAAAATCGTAGCTGGTAAGTGCATAGTAAAGCGAAATTCAAATGAAAAAACGAGAATTTCAAGCAATTTCATGCGCTCATTTTACTTTAGCCACTTGTGGGTACATAAGTGAAAGTATTTCTTTTCGAATTTGGGTTTCTTCTATGTAATTGTTTGTGTAACTATTTGCGTTAACGGTAACTTTGTGTTGAAATTAACAAAAACAAAAAAAGAAAGAAAAAGTAAATAAAATTCAATTTTTGCTAGTTTCGATTATGCATTACTCAACTACTAACCAATTCGTAACTGTTCAAATGTTTTATTTATGTTTATGTTTGTTGTTTTTGTAAATGTATGCTTACTTTATTTACTAACATTAACATTATTACTAGTATGTTGGCTACTTTCTATTATGAACATATATATGATTTCATAAAAATTGCAAGCGTTCATTATGTGTTTGTTGTAAAGTCTCTCATAAACGAATTAAATTATATTAAAAAAAAATACTAAAAATTAAAAAAAAAAAATATTGAAATTGAAAGAAAAACCTTTTAAAATTGAAAATACAAATATTAAACCCAAAAAAATTTTTTATTAAAAAAATAGCATTCTCATATATCTTAAAAAACTTAACCGCTATATATGCTCTCGTTCTAATCTTGAAATCTGTATATTTTTTTCTTTTCCGAATTCTGATTTTCTAGATGATAATTGAATATCATTTACATGCATATCTACATATGTATATGAATAAACGTTTCGTCAATAACATAATCATAAAGCCAGAAAAATTTCTTTGAAAACTATAAACTATCTCACATAAATCAATCATGTCATCTATCAGCTCGGCATCCCATTTCATCATTTCGTTGGCCTTTGTAGCGCATCAACTCACCTCAGTAGTACACACGTACCAATACATATACATACCATATGTATTCGTATAACTTCGGCAATCACGCATCATATCAACCAGTAGTTCTCTCACAGCCATGCCCAAAAACACCAAAAGTACCAAAAATATTAAAGAAAGTTTTGTAAAATTGTAAATTATCAAACAATCACACACACATTGTATTATAACGTCCACTAGTTATATGAAGACCTAACCTCAACCTCACTAAATTATAAATCTAAATCACTTTATTTAAGCACATTCACCGTTACACATTCACCATGTTCATGATAAGCACACGCTCTCACTTTCACCTAAGAATTAATGCACTCCTATGTATATACATATATATTACATATTTACTTAGTATGTATCACTTCTATGAATAAAGCATAAGCATTTCACCTAAAAACCAAGTACTTAGTAATCATTTCAATCATTCCATTGTAGTCGCTAAGCCATCCAAGCATCTCAGCGTTCTCACTTTGCACCACAAACATTCGACCAAACCAAATTTCTTAAATTTTTAAATTCTTCTCGTATGTATATACTTTTGCTTTGATTCTTTGTTTCCTTTCTACTATTTTCTATAAAAAATATTGTAAAATGAGATTTGTAAAAAAGCTGTCTTTGAAAATTTTAGCGTGTTTTCAGTGTTCGTATATAAAGATTTATGTGTTCTGAGCGGTTTTACGTGTTCTTTCTTTCTCCGTGTAATTCCTTATGATCATGTGTGGATTTTTTACTATGTATAGTATGTTTCTACGATGTTTGATTCGTGTTTCACGCAGTACTCCATATTAATGTTATTATCAATGTTAACAAATATATACATTTTCTTCTTATTCTGTTTCTAATATCGACGTCAACTTCAAACCCGATCTACGGTGTCTCTTAGAACATATTAATGCGAGGTCTTACTTAGTTTCTAAATACAAAGAAATGTTAAGTCGGGGGTTCTGCAAAGTAAATTTTCTTAGCTTTATATAATATCCAATCACTTTTTCAATAATTCTTTGTTTAAAAACTTCCTTTTTAAGTAGTTTTTATACGATCTGTTGAATTCCATGTTTGAATGCAAAAATTATGGGATATTAATTTCAAAGTTATTTCTGTTATCAGCGAATTAGTTGTTATTTGTTGAAAAGGCGATTTCGGTTATTAAAAAAAAATACGAAAATTGTATACACATTTTAAGAATACATAGTACTTTTTTTAAGAAAAAAATGTAATAACTTTTGAGTTCCACGCGTACTTTGACGACGCTGAAAAACGTCCGCCACTACTGTAGTTATTCTTGAAGTCTTCGTTGATGGAACCTTAAAAAAAATACTCGACGAGGAGATTTTGTCGGTACAGTGATATACGCTCGATCGCAAAAATGGTGGCGATTATAAAGGCTGATCCATTTCGAGCTTCCCTATTTTTTCAAAGAATACACACAAAAACTTCAAATATATTGGGGAATGTTGATTCTCTGCATAGACTTGAGATGTTACATATTCACACAGAAAATACTCTAATGGTGAAATTATCTGGTCACCGAAGTATTCTCTCAATAAATACATTGCTTGATGATGTGTGGGAAGTAGCGCTGTTTTGTTGAAACCAAATGTCGCCGAGATCACGAATTTCAATTTCACGCATCAAAAAGTCAGTTATCATGGCGATAACGGTCACCACTGACGGTTATATTTTCACAGGCATCATGTTGGAAGAAATATGGAGCGATGATTCCACAGGACTTCACCACTGAACAAAATTTGCGAAGCGAAGCGGTTTGGGAAGATAGAGCGGCTTCTGTTCTTGCACAAGCTGTATTTTTGTACGCTTTCAATGTAATTGTTCTTGAAAAAGTTACCTATACTTTGATCATCCGTTATATAGGTATTTGGAGAGATAGTCAGTATTCTTTAAACAAAATTTTCATATACTCTTAAAAATATTTTCTTTCATGAAAATTGTTGCTTCACAATAACGACGGAACTTTGGTATAGTTAACCATCCACCACCAGCCGCCACTTTCTTTAAAGTAACTAAGATTAGTTGGGGTTTCAATGCTATATAGTTATACCTCCCAGTTAATAATTTTTGATAATTTTTGTGGAGTTATCTTGTAAAAAAAAGATATTCCATACAAGGACTTAATTTTGATAGATCATTTTGTATAACAGCTAGATGCTTTCTTCTCTGCCTTTAATGATTTAGACACCACTGGTGGTGGTGGTTATAGCCGAGTAAGTAATCTGATATCGACGGTTCTGACTGGTCCCGGGAGAAAATGGGAGAAAATTTCATATACGAAATTGCAGATAACGGACGGACGGGCATGGCAAAATTGACTCAGCTCCTAACGCCAACCATTTCTACGTCTACTTTTATACCGTATCCTAAGTAAGCCCTTATGGGTGTTCGAACTTATTGGCAAGTTTAATAAACCCTGTTTAGCGTATAAAATATCGATAAAAAAAGAGTTACAATTTAACGTTTGGTGATGGTGATGATAGGAGTAAAGTTAAACTTCTTGGTTCTCAGGCTTATTCTAAAATGCTTAAAATTGGGTAAAATTTTAGTTAGTAATTTTATTTCGTTAACATATCTTATTAAAAGTAAAAATTAAAAATAGTTATTAATTTATTGTATAGGAATAATGTTAGTTGTATTATATTGTTTGTATATTTTTATTTTTGATTTTTTTTACTACTTTAATTTTCATTTGTTTATGCAGTATTACTTCTTTACTTTTGGTATCTACTACTACTAAAACAAAAATAATATTCATATCTGGTAGTATTTTGTCACCTAAAATGCAAAGCAACATAACACCAAAAAATTGAAATGGATTTTTTTATTCCTTATGATTCACTACTTTATATTATATATATGTAGCATAAAATTTTCAGTTCCCTCTATCAGAAATATCCGATTTATAATCAATTTATAACTATTTTATAACCGTTTTATAACCAAAACTCAAATTTTGTCTCAATATCAGTGTTTTCTATTATATTATTTTTCCTTCGCATGTAAACTTATAAAAAGTGATGTTACGTTATTTTGCATTTTAGGTGACAATTTGTAAATAAGGGAGTAAGGTTAGAGGGTGGGGATCTATGGGTACCTATAACTGCTTCTAAAATGAATTTAGTTTGTATAAAATCAGTATTTGATATAATATAAAAAAGAAATTTGTTCAGAAATTTTCGAGCTCTGCGTAAACCCACATATCTACCCTAAACGTCAAAGCCTAACCTAAAATAATTTTCGTTAATTTTTTCTTTATTTATTGTTTATTATTTTACCATAATTTAGCGCCATTTTCTGTTTTTCTTTACTTTTAGGCAACCCAAATAGCCAAACCAATCTGAAATAGAGTGTTGTACGAAAGCGTTTGCCTAATTTTGTTGCGTGTGTATGCGTACTCGAATTTAAGAACGAAAATAATTTGCTAGTTCTTATAATATTCGTTTGCAAATATGTATTTTATAAGTTGGAAATCGCATTTCGTTGTGCATTTATTTATACTTACGAAAACCAATTTGTGCCTTGATTTTTGTTTTTTATTTAAAGACTTAAGTTACTTTTAACTTATTTTGTTTGACGACCAAGTCGCATAAATATATAATGTACATACATACAAATATACCTACATTAGTATATATACATAGCAAAAACCATAAACTCATACTCATACATACATACAAACGTAAGCGCCCCAAAAGAAAAATGATCGAGCTAACACTATATAACATTGAACCGACCATATCACATACAAATATTATATGCGCACACATACATACATATATACTGTTAAATATATATATTTAACATACACACACACACACACACACACACACACACACACATATACATATACATACGTATAGTGAAAGGAATGAGCGAAAATACAGCATAATTGCAAGTGCAGCCAGCAAAGCAACCGTAAGACCCGCGATTGCCGCTGAGAGATAAACGCATGCATATCTCGCAGAAACGTTTGCCTCAGTTACTAAACAAAAAAGCAACAACAATATACAAAAATACAGTATAATTAACTTACCAATACTAAAAGCAAGCCAATAAAACATATATTTAAACAACTACAAAATATAAGTACAACAACAAGAATTTTGATACGTACCAAAAAACAACAACAACTACAACTATTTATTACAACTACAATAAAAAATAAATTGTACAACATTTTCCACAACAACAACAACCAGTACAACAACAAGAACAACCACAGTGACATCAAAACGCACCCAAAAGGTTTGTATACAATTGCTCATTTACTACTATTTGCTAGCTGCTAACTGCTACTAAGTACTAAATACCATTTCTATTACCATTTTTGTAAGCTTTAAGTGTTTGAGTTTTGAATTGATTGTTTAGTTATGACTAGTGACTTTTGCTCGCATTTATATATTTCGAATATATTTGTTGTTTTTGTAGGCAATTTTCTAAAACAGAAAGCTTTTTTTTACATAATTGTATATAAATACTATATCTGATATTTACAATACGTTTACTTATAGAATTAAATATTTTTTTACATACCTTTAAAAAGTGTTTTTTAAGTTTAAACTGTTTTTGGAAAACTCAAAATTATTGCAAACTCACTCATTTAGCACAGAACAAGCACTTGTGTTTGCCACCATGCCATCAAAATGTAAGAACAAAGCAACAGCACTCGTGTTATGTCAGCATGTAGCGCACGCAGTGTTTACACAACTAGTTATGAATACCAGGTTGCTAACCGATTTGTTGTAGAGTTAGCTGAAATTGTTAAATAACATTTGCTGTTTGTACCGAAATTGATTTTGAAGTAGTTTAAAGAAAGGCTAAGTCTTTGGTGGGTAGTTTATGTGCCCAAAACTGTGTGAAGATAAATTATTTTACTGCGTGTGAAAAAATATAAATTTTTTGTCTACAAAGTTAGTTGTGAAACATGACTTAAGATACAGCGTATAGGATTAAATGTTGACAATAAACAGACACAGTGAAGTTTTACGGCTGTTGAGCACGCTTTATCTTTTCTTACGTATATTTATGTAGCTTAGCGCCGAAATATATGCTTAACTTTAAGTTTTTTGCCTGTAAGGTAAAGTAATTAAGTATTAGGTCGAAATAACACAATTCCAAAAATAATCAAACAAGTGACAACAATTTATTTTTTCATTAAGAAATCTAGGCCCTAGTGGATAGTCCTGAATGTGCATAAGAGGTTATATACACTTCCAAGTCCAAAGACACGATTTTTTCGAGAATGCAGTTGATTTATGAAAAAATTAAAAATGAAAAAATTGATTTTGAGCATTAAATTTACTTTGTTAATCGGCGATTAATTTTGCAAAGTTGTGTAACTTCGAAAAATCGTGCCCGGTGACACTTCTGCTTATACCTATTTCAAATCTAAATGCCAAAGATTTTTTATTACCATAAATATACGTATACAGTTAACTAACGAAGCACTAAAAAAATTTTGATTTTTGAAAAAAATCGTTTTTTTGTGAAAAATGTACAGTTCATAGTGGCTTAAAAAATCGACTTTATTTTCGAAAATCCTATTACATCGACCATTACCTAACAAATATAACTAAGAAATTGGTGTGGAAATTTTAAGCGCCACAGTTTCAAATTTCTCTGAACGACTCTGTATAAAGCCTAAGTGTATATAGCCCTGAAAAGATAGTCCCAGAGCCAATCCAGCTAAGCTTCGAGAAGAGCAGATCTACTTATAATTTTCGAAGCATAATTTTGAATATATGCACATTCGATATAAAACATAAGAGCAATAAAATCGATTTTGTTTTAAATTTCCAAGTGGATGTAGCCCTGAAAAGTAGTCCCAGAGCTAATCAGTTTGATTCGAGCTTCGGATGTCAAACATTTTTAGACATAAGAAAAAAAATTTATTGCACTTGAGTGATAGTCGAAACATTTCAATTGTTTTTCGAATATCTAACTATAAAGTGCTGGTTAAGTTTACAATTGAAAATATAAACAAAAAGGTTGCCACTGTGGCTAAGTATTAAAATCGGGTTACATAACCTTTTCAATATTATTTCAAAAATACAACTATAAAGGCAAATTATTCCAACATAAATTGTGATAAAAAGGTACCCTGTTTTTCAAAAATTAAAATTTAGATTAGTTCGTTGATCATACCTGTATTCCTAAATAGCAACAAAACTGCTTAATTTTTAGATTTGAAATAATTATAGGCAGAAAAATCATAAACCAATGTCTCATCAGCAGTTATAATGCTTTCCACGAATGTGGAATTTTTTGACGAGTCGAGCAAATACGTATTTCATACCCAAAATATTCACCAACATAATTCGACCGGACTCACGAGAGATGACGAGCTCTCTTGCCATCTCTCTAACGCTCACATGACGATTTTCAAGGACCGTATCCTTCACTTTTTTAATAGTTTCATCAGTTGAAGAGGTCGAACGAGACATATCATCAACGATCTCTCCACCGTCTTTGAAGGCTTTGTACCACTCGATGGCTTGTGTTTTTGACTAAACTATACCACCGTAAGGATTTTACAGCACTCGCAATGATTCCACAAACGAAATTTAGTTAGAAATACAAAATTGGAGACAAATTCTTTGTTCGATATTTTTATCCATTGTGCCGACTTAAGTTGACATAAAATTTCACTTGTTGTCCACACAAATTCCTTTTGACGCATTTTTATCTTTGAGCCGAAATGTATGCTTATAATTTTTACCGTTTTGTAAGTAACCAATATTTATTAGAACCACGGCACAAATCTGAAAATATGAGAAATGGTCATCCAATTAACTTTTAGTACAAAAAGTTATGATAAATTTTTACGTTAATTTTTTTCAGTTAGAAAAATCAGCAACTAAATACGCTGTGTACTTATAGTAAATACCCTTTTTAGGTATTAAAAATTGTATAATTTGTTGATAGTCCAATGAAATAATTTTACAATGAAAGAAAGTTAAATTTTTTTAAAATATAGTAGAGGGCAAACTGAAATTTTTCTCTTAACATTTTGAAAGATAAAATACTTATTACAAAAATATTACTTTTAGAATAAAATACCCAAATACTAACTCATTTGTAAGTGCCAAAGTCAGTAAAAAGATATAAAAATATTAAATACAAATGACAACTTTGTATTTACTCGTAAGTATGGACAGCAGCCTTTTCTTTCTCCCATTACCAAGAACCTTCTGCCACATTTACTGATATAAATAAAGTAATTAATTTTCCCTTGCCGATTTTCATTTGTTAACAGAAAAAGCCATGGCCAAGGTGCACAATGACGAAGGCGTTGACGACGACGATGACGACGCATCACCAACTGGTCGTGATGAGCGAAGTTCCGAATCACCAAGCGAACCACTGCCGATCTATCAACAACGCGATAATTACTTTAGTTGAATTTCCGAAGCACAAACTAAAAATAACACAAACAACAATAACATTAAGCACTAATAACAACTACATAAAAAAATAATTGAATGATAAGCAGCCGAGAAAGGCAGACCACTGCACGCATACACACATACACATAAAAAGTACTAATGAATACTATTTTATTAAATAAAAAAATATTAAAAACAAAAAATTCAAATAGTCAGTAAATGAAAGCACCAAAAACAAGATGATGTACACTAAACTACAACAAAAGCAACAAACGCTAAGATAACTACAATTAATGGCGAGAAAACAATAAGCTACCAACACTTAAATACAAAACCGTTGCATTTATCTTACAACCAAATAACTACAAATTATAAAAAAAAATACAAAAACAATTTCATGTGACAACAAAAAGTTGAAAATGTTAAAAGTTTACGAAGCGGCCGGTGTTGCGCCTGAAAGATGGCTAAGTCAATATTGTTAGTTAATTAATCGAGTTATTTGAGCTCATAATGTATACAAAAACAACAACAAAAATTAATGTATGTGTATGATAAAAAAATCTTTGAAGTTATTGTTGCCCGTTTGTTGTGTGTTAAAAGTGACTAACTAAAGAATTAACAATTTTAAGCGAAACTAAATGTGTAAAAGAGCCGCAAACCTTTGAAAACTATTTAAAATAAACTAAATTATTTTTGTTTTTGCTTAGCTGCAAAACTTAAACGACTGAATTGTAAAGAAAATTTAAAAGACTTTAAGAACAATTAACTAAAAATATCACAACTACCATAAATATCACAAAGAGTTTGAAAATACAAGAACAAAGCAAGCGCCACTAATTGACAAACTGCAAAATGGCGCACATAAGCACACGAACACACACATATATGAATATATGCATGGAACTGTAAACTAGATGCATATAACTGTAAATGTATGCATAATTTGAGAGGCAGCGCGGAGTCCAGCAACGGCGCTTGAGTAAAGGCGGTTTGGCATGCATATTTTAAGGAAAACATTAATAGTGCATAAATTTGTTGCATTTGCTGAAAACAAAAAAATATTTGTTGTATTTGCTGAAAAAAAAATCAGAAAATCAATTTTTTTTTTATTTTTTGCTTTCGAAGCAAAAGTTGCTGCGATTTGTTCAATTAAAAAAAATGGAATTAGCACAGGAATTATTAACGAATTAGGCCACATATCAAAATTAAAATGAAACAAAAAAATAAATTAAATTAGCTGAATTTATGCTATATTTGTCTATGTATATAAATATGGAAATATGACTGTAGTAGAAATTCGAAAGACACACACACATACAAATTGAATTTGAAAAATGCAAGTAAAACTAAAAAATTGTGAAAATAAATAAAAAATTTGAAAAAATAAAAAATTAAAAAAAAAATAAAAATTGTATGTAAATTACTATATACATGTATATAATGTATTTGTTGCACTGCATGCATGCGTTATACTGTTATACCGGCAGTGTGGCAGTGTTGCGCCAACAATATTGTTGAAGTCCTTGTTGAAAAGCAGAAAAAATCAGAAAAATTAAATTAAATTATTAAAAACTAAATAAACTATATACACATATATACATACAATTATATATAATTACAAAAACTAAATTAATAATGATAATATTTTGACAAATATGACAAAAAAAAACTATAAAAAAAAGTAATTAAATTTTAATTTACAAGCAACTGCTGAATATACTTGTAATTATATGAAACTGTGTGCAATTAAGAGCAAAAACAAATGCATTTATAATTCAATATCCATTTTGTCAACCGTTTGCGCCTGCAGGTAGTCAACAAAAAACATTAGCCTTAAATAATTTGAACATATTGTTCTATAAAGTTGATTGATGTTGCTACATAAATTTATAACTGACAACTACAACAACAAACTAACTCATGTCTCATAGTGTGAAACGAATTGAAGTGAAAAGCATTAGTTTTGAAGACCTAACATTTTGTTGTTTTTCTTTCCACAAAAAAAGACAAGGAGACAATGAATATTATACAGAGTTTTAAAAGAAGATTTCTAAATCTGCTGATACAAGCACTCATAAAGCATATATGTTCTCGTTCAAGCCAACTACTTAAAAAATTGTAATAAATAAACAGACACTAGCTCAGACGCAGACCATTCTACAAGTCGGTATACTACCTTTCCAACGTTGCAATGTTTCCTTGAAACTTCTTTGAAATTAAAATATTTTTATTACTATTTTCATTACAGATTTCTTCAAAAAAAGGTAATTCTGACCAATTTTCTCTGTACTTTTTCCATAAAGTTTTTGAAAAATATATACTACCCTTACTTCGGTACATATGAAACTGGCCTTGAGTTAAAAAAACAAAAAAAAAACATAAGTAATAAAAAAAAACTAATAGCCGCGCTGTACTTACACCAAACTGTTCTACTTTGCTGCGCAATTTAAAT
>NW_017537601.1:218317-226059 GCF_001853355.1 Bactrocera latifrons
ATTAAAATAAATAATTATTTTCATTTAGTTCATAATAATAATCAGTCACAGGCAGTCGATTATTATCTACAGACATAATCAAGCACACACATATAACTCATTTAAATCGATTATATATTTGTTGTATATATAATTTTAAAGAATATATATGTACATTTAAGAAATCAGAGAAAAATCGTTGAAAATATAAATGTTGAAAGCTAAACTGGCCGAGTTTGCAAAGAGAGAAACTAAACCTTATAAATTATTAAGCAGTTAGTGAAAGCGTGCTAATCAAAACGTTAAGAAATAAGCAGAGAGAAAATACAGAAAGATCAGATGAGCGCAAGCTGTATCATATAATGTCATAATTGTAATATCAAATAATCACTAAATATCATAAGTGTTATGCATACACACATACATACATACATACATATAATGCCCGCACATGCGCATGCAAAAACTTAGAGTTATATATAAATAAATAAATAAACTATGCATATATAAATAATATACATACATACGACATACCTATGCATAAATAATTATATGCAATTGCAAAAACAAATACAAATACACATGTAAAATCATATATTAGCCACTTAAAAGAGCGCAGAAAAGCAACAAGATATAAATATCATACAAATAAATACATACGTACATACATACACAAATATATAAATATGAATATGAATCATCAAAATGATTATTTATTGTAAATTGAAATTAAAAATGTTATCAATAAAAACGATAGTTGGAATTTAAATGAAGCAAGCACTTTGTGTTTTTTTTTTCTAAAATTAAGAAATGAAATGGGTACATACTATATGTAGCTTCAAGAAAACGAAAATATATTGATGGGCTTACTTATTCAACCCATTTTCGATAAGCATAGTTATTATTGTCAGGAATAGAACCTCTCTGAATTTCAATTCTATATCCCACACATTGAACCGTATTTTCAGTCAAAAGTCAAGTATAGATACTGATCGACATATTTGGTACATAGGGGCTTGAAATGTTTCGGTTGGATTTGAGCAATTTTTGATCATACGGTTACAAATTTTAAAGGAATTTTTAGAGCAAAATTGTGTCCTGTGTTATTAATACCTCTTGATTTGTGTATTGGAAAGTGAAAGTCTCAAATGGAATTTAAAATTGTGCTATATAGGAAGTAGGCGTGGTTGTGTTCTGATTTCGCCCATTTTCACATTGTGAATATGACAAGAATCTCACGTACTAAATTTAGACGAAATCGGCAGGTCGGGTCCCAAAATATGCGTGTTACCGCCCATGGTTCCATTTTCACACCGGCTCATATAAAGTCCTCTCATTCCATCTCGATGATAAAATTTAATGTCTCTGACATAATTAGTTATTGCTTTATTGCGGAGCTACTATCCGATATCATCTATTTTCAAATTACCGGAAGGAGTTCTTAGAATATTTGCGCTCAGCAAATTCGGTTGTTTTTGCTTTAGTAGTTTAGAAGATTTGTACATTAAACTTATTAGGGCGTGGCCACGTCCAGTTTTTCAAAATTGTTTACTCACTCACAACTGTACCCATCCACTATATGTAAGATTTTGTGGAAGAATTCTGGTTTGCAAGCTTACAAAATCCAACTCGTACAAGGATTGACGCCGAACGACCATCAATGGCATCGGATCTTCAATTAATGGTCCCAAAAGGAGATGACCACCTATTCCAATTTTCACTAGAATATTTTGTTCAGCGAGTAAGCTCACTCTTGATTGCAGTTATAAATAAAATTGTCGCATTTGGACTGATAATTGACAAGTCCTTGATGGACCGACGTTATATCCCAAAAGAGTCACTGTTTGGTGTGCTCTATAGGCAGAGGAAATCATTGGTTACAGTCAATGCGCTACAGAGCCATGATTCATAATTTTTGTGCCCGAATTGGAGGATGTTGATATGGGCGACCTTCAGGTCCGAAAATTTAACGCTATATGTCATACTGCCAACGAAATAATTTATTGAACTCATGTTGAGCGCATTATTTCACGCGGTGGGTCAGTGGTGTGGCCTCCAATTGGCCTTGGTTTACGGAAAAATTGTTTGAGACCTACAAAATTTATCTCTTCTTCTTCTTTACAACAGCGCGCCAACCGTTTCTTCTTTTCGCAACGTGACGCCAATTGGAAACTTCAAACGAAGCCAGGTCCTTCTTCACCTGCTCTTTCTAACGGAGTGGAGGTAAATGAATGTAACAAGATATTTTTTCAAACAGTTGAAAGCGAGATTTTAATTTTCCTATAGAAAATAAATAAGAGAAAAATAAAAATGTAGCACCTTCCCGTTACAAGTAATAGCACATACTTCCTGAGATAGGTGGAGATGAGGTGCCTAAACACTTATTGTTCAGAGTAGTAGGCGAAAAAATATTCATTTTTTGAACTCATATAATAATATATAGTATAATATGATAAATAAATAAGCAGTTCTATAAAGACAACTAAAGGAGAGATGTTGTTTTTATTGTAGCGAAAAAAAAAACATTCTCGAAAAACTGCCGGTTTGATAGTCCCTGGGCGGATAAAAATCCGGGTCCGTTCCGGTTAAGTAAACCTTTCTGTTGAAAATTCGTAACGCCGCATCCTCAGTGGCTTGTAGCATTTGTTTATTTAAAGAGGACTTTGCTTCTCAATTGCCTACTCAGTTCGAAATAGGATCTTTTGTCAAGAGTTATTCTGCGTTGGATTTCGATTCACACGTTGTAGTTGGTGTTAATGCTGGTTTCAAGCTAGACGAAGTTATCTACGACTTCAAAGTTATGACAGTCAACAGTGACGTGGGAGGCAAGTCGACTGAATGACTGAATGAGATGACTGTTTGTTGGGACAATCCTATTTATTTAATGACGCCTAAACATCTGTACATGTCACAGAGAACGACTCCAAGGGTTTGTAGCACTTGTAAAGCAAGCGGAAGCAAACACAAAGCAAGTGCTAAGCTTGCAGTGGAGATTCATCGTAAATGTCAGCCAAAGTACTTTCCAAGTAATTGCCTTTATTATGCAAATCGTATTAAAGTGCATTCGCATGCAGACATCATTCACACTCACACTCACACACACACATGCACATACTTAATAATGACATTTACATACAGCTGCATTTGCATGAGTGTATGTGTGTATGTGAGTATGAGTGTGAGCGTTCAATTCAAGATCAATGTTACTCATAGCCAATGCGATGAAAGCTCAAGTGGCTTGTAACAACTGACAGCGAAACGAAGCTGGCTTGGCGAGCATGCGTGCCTTCGACGATAATAAAAAAAACAAAAAGCAAAACAACATAACAATTGCCTGACTGCCAAGAAGCGAATGCGTTTGTCATATAAATCAGTTGTGTGTGATTCATGCCACTCAGATTGGCAGCCAGAGACAAAGAGCCACCAGGCAAGGCCGTAAATGACAAGTGAGCTGAGGAGATTCCCCTCATGTGATAAATGTATATATATATACATATTTTTTAGAAAATATACATACATATATACATACTTATGTGTATATATATGTAAATACATTCTTATGTAAACACACATATACATACATAAGCCTGAAGGCGATGCATTTTGTTGACGCACCCGCGCAAAGGAGAAATTGCTGGAAATGTAATGCTATAAATTATGGGAAAAACACACTCACTAAATTTGTTGTATACGTATATTTGTGTATATGAATATATCTAACAGTTTCGCAACAGTGCAAAAACAGCAACCGTTGTTTGCGAAAATTTGATTGCCACTTGTTATATGACAGACGTCACCTGCTGAGGCGTTGCGGTTTCGCGCAGCGCACAAAGGAAGTCTTTTGAAGCAATACACCTAATTGTTATTGTTGCTGTTACTTTTTATTTTCTAAACTGAAATTAGGTGAGTTTCAGCTTTCTGCTAACCCGCCGCCCGCACAACCGCTTAATTGGATTATTTACATAATCTCACCTAATATGGACGCGTGTGGTGCTTGCGTTTTTTGCTGTTATTATTTGTTGTTGTGGCGCTTTGAAAATGTGCCGTAGCCGATAGTTAATTTGCTTTCGATGGCAGGCACTAACCAATTATACAAAAATGTCAGAAATTGACATTTTATGAGCGCTGAAAGTAGGTGAACTGATTAAACTTATAACGGCGCTGTTAGAATTAAACCGTTTTTTTCTGCTTCCTTTTTCGTAAGGAGGTCAAAGTTTTGGTCAACAAATGCAAAGTGAGGTTCAAAAGTTATTTATTTACGACGCAAAATTAAAAAAAATTATGAAAATTTATATTTTTTTAATTTCACTTTTTTCTGTCAGAAATTTTGTTAACGATTTATATAATGAGGGGATTAGTAAACAAATATTCGAAAGTGAAAATGCAAATTTAATTTTTTAGGTGAATGTTTATAATTTTGAAATGCAATCAAAAGCAAATGGCTACTAACTAACGATCTTTTCGGCTGTATTCTTCAGTTATCGGCAATATTTGTCAAATAAAAGTGAAATGTTATAGAATATGGACAACTGGTTACACCAAGGGTCACACTGCTTCCATCTACAATTTTTAA
Source organism: Bactrocera latifrons (assembly GCF_001853355.1). Taxonomy (NCBI): domain Eukaryota; kingdom Metazoa; phylum Arthropoda; class Insecta; order Diptera; family Tephritidae; genus Bactrocera; species Bactrocera latifrons. The sequence goes on from NW_017537601.1 coordinate 222,870, forward strand.
TTATTTTTAATTATTTTTAATTTATACTTCGCATGTTTTTCGAAGCGGTAATTTTTTTTCTATAAGTTGGTAGTACTGTTAATGACATCTATGTATACTAAATTTCATGACAAAGTATTCATTAGTTCTAAAAGTGAATTATTTTCGCCGTGGCCAATGCGCAATCACAAAGTACAATAAATCTTCTACTAAACTTTTCTCTCTAATACTCCTAGGACCGATTCATTAGATGATATCATAGACCATGCCTCCGCAATACACAGCAAGACGGGAATGCTGAGGGACTTGTAGAGTTTAGTCACTTTTCGTCGAGAGAGTACTTTACTTTTTAATTGCCTACACAGTCCGAAGTGACGCCTGTTGGCAAGAGTTATTCTGATAAAGTTGTTGGTACTGATGCTGGTTGAAAAATAGACGAAATTATCAACGACTTCAAAGTTATGGCTGTCAACAGTGACGTCTGAGCCAAGGCGCGAGTGTGATGATTGTTTACTCTGACTCCACGTCAGCTTATACTTTGCGGCGCTACCAAGTTCAGACATAGCGGTATTATTTCAGTTCCCTTTCGTGCTATGGAAGGCAGTTTTAAAACGAAAAGGTGGTATGTGTCGATCTTCTTTACACGGGCTTTTCACAAAATTTTTCGCATGGTGAAAATCTGTTCTATTTTAGATTTTTCAGGTCTAAAGCCACACCACTACCATAAGACGTAAGGCCTTATACGCGATATTAGGGAGGCATAACCCACAGTAGTTAGTGCAGATTGTAGGGCCTCCATTTTTATGGAATCAGCAGAACGCACTTGAGTTAAAATCGTAGGGCATGCTTTCCGACCATACCGTGCAAAGAAACTGTTCTACAAGAGTATGCCAGAGTCTTCACACCTACCACTGCTCGCCGCGTCTTTTCGTAACATTTTCAAGCATTACCCCTGTCAGTCAGCATCTCAAGCTTTTTTTTATTTGCATATGTGTCTCGCTGCCATCTCTATCCCACCCGGCTCGTGTTGTGGTCGATCGCAACAATGCAAGGTAGACTGTCTGTACCAGCTGTTCTTTCGACCTTTACAAAAATCTATAGTTTCGCTCCATAGTTCTCTTATATTGAGTTGCTGCTGAATTCCCTCTGAGAACAGGAGCGCAAGTCGGGTAGAAAACCGTTTACGTCGGGGCATGGGCGCAAATCAGAGCTAGACGCTCATCCACCAGAGTGAACGACAATACTCGGCGACTGAGTCTTTCGCCCATCACGAATCGCATACCGAATTTGCGCACCTTTATACGGCCGCTGTAATAAATTTCATAAAGGCCTACTTGTCTCCTTTCTTCTCCCGTTCATTGCGTTTCTTGGACGACGGTGATGCCAGCCTATACCTTTACGAGGACATCGACCAACTTGTCATCGGCACCTTCCCAATTTAGTGAAAAAGAAACAGCAGCCTCGGATGAAAGTCCCCATTTGTGATGACGACCACAGCAAACATAATAATGACTATGATTTAAATGCATGCGCCTTGAATGTCCGGCGATAAAAAAAATTAAAAAATAGTTTAGAAATCATGGTCAGTTAAAAAACAAAGTTTCTTCATTATGATTTTTGATATGAAACTAAAATTTTAAAACGAAATTAGTATATAAATTTCTTCTATTTTATTTTGTACGAATTAGCTGATCATCATGAGAAATGCCGAGTCTTAAACATATTGCTAGACATTGCCCGAATTTGAAAGAGAATTAATTTCAACTTAAGATTAACTCATTAACACGCTGTGACGTCGTAATATCGACAACAAATATGGCAAACAATGAATTTTAAAAGTCAACAAAGCAATGAAAACCACTTATTGATTATTAATATATGATTCGCGGTACAAATATAATATACACACACAAATACATATGTTTATGCATACACACATATGTAAATATTTTATGATTTGTTTTTTATAGGAAACAGTTGTTGGATTGTATTTCGGCTACTAAACATTTGTTAGCCATTTAGTGTATGAAATAAATTAATGAGTAGCCGAAGAGTCTCTCATATGGAAGGCAGTAGCGAAACAAACCAAAAACGAAACATTAAAAAAATAGAGAAAAAAATAAAACAAGACAATAAAATAAAAAGAAAAACAAAAAGAAAAAGAAAGTAAACAAACAAAAAAGCAGAGCAAGCGTATCGATTAGCGTGCTAAATGCGGGAAAATACATCCACTTATGACAAACAGGTAATCAGCGGCAGACGAAAATTCAAAAGTCAAACCCGAAACTTGAATTTCTACACAGAAGCACAGAGGGTCACTGTCAATATCCAGTTTAAGCAAAGTGCCGTACTAAATTTAAAATAAATACTAAATACACGTGTGTAATCACCCACACACACACGCACGCACTTAATATCGCATTACTGGACAACATTTCAAGCGGACAATTGCTCACCACTGTTTAATGCTTCTGATTTAGGCAAAAAAAAAGTTTACACTGACAACCCGGAGATGCATTGCTCGCACGACGCGTCTCGTCTCATTTAGTTGATCTTCAGTGGCGCTTAAGTGAAGACGTGCGAAAAGATAGCTTACTTAAATTAACGCGCTTCTAGCAGACGACTATTTTCAGTGAAATTAAGAGTAAATATTAAAAACGCGCACGATGAGCTGGCGTTTAGGCTGGGTGAGTGGTGTTTTCATACAAAAAACTTAAGCGACGAACTTGATTTATAATTTTATTTCATTTTAAGCTCGTGTTCGCAGCTTTAGCTGTATGGCAAGCGCATGCAAAGCCATTGATACAAGATGCGTAAGTTGTAGTTGTTGTAATATGTCATGTTTTTAACACGTCTTTTTTGACGAACTTTGTAGCACCTTTTCAGATGTTGACCTTGTCGCCGAAGACTCGCACGCCGATACTGTCTACGTAGCAGCGCCGGCGCGCAGCAAACGCACACCACAACATTTTGGTGGTAATTGTGGCTTTAACGGTTGTGGTGGTCGAAACATTTTCGGCACAAATAACAGTCCCGCATATAACAGTTACGCTTATGCGCCTTATAATAATGTGGTGCAGACACCGGCAACGGTGGTGAATCATGTACATCAACGTGACGGTCCACCGCCACCAATTGTTCAACCACAACAACAATATCGCCCCACAATGACAACTGCTGTTATAGTATCTCATCAACATCAACCATCCAC
>NW_017537601.1:226179-361986 GCF_001853355.1 Bactrocera latifrons
GACAACTGCTGTTATAGTATCTCATCAACATCAACCATCCACCGGCACTGTTGTGCATCATGAACATCAACGTGACGGTCCACAGCCACCAGTATCATCAGCTTGGCTAGATTATTATGATTATAATTCGAATGAATATTCGTCAGGTTTTCATAACAATCCACCACCAGGTTTCCACGGCGGCAATCACTTTGGCCCACCTTATGGAGGTATGCTGCGCAATAGAATGAAATAGGATATTAATGATTCTATTCTGCAAATATTATTTACTAAATATGTATATTTTATTTTTTACCGCCAGCGCCACCTGGCTTTAATAGACACCCTCCACATTATGGTAATTTTGACTCGCGAAAGTTTTATAGTGCAGAACAGTTTTACTTTAATATATATTCATACTCGTTTGTATTTATAGGACCACCAGGTCATGAACCTCCAGGCCATGGACCTCCAAGTCACGGACCACATGGACATGGATCACCAGTTCATGGATCTCCAGGCTATTATGGACATCCACTTCCAGACCGTGTTGGCCCTCCAGGTCATTATGGTACTCCAGGTGATTTTGGCCCACCCAATTATGAGGGTGAGCAATTTTTTGTATAAAATAATAGAATTGCTGATATAAACTTTAAATACTCACAGGACCACCAGATTTTGACAATAGTCCCCCACCTCCAGTTCCGTTTGCTGAACCGTGGCCCCCCCAAGAAACTTCACCAGCTCTTCCCCAACCAGCGAAAACACCGCCGCCAGCAGCACCTACTCAGGCGACGATCGCTCCAGTTCCAATAACTACACCGGCGCCGGTTTTGGTGACAGCGGCCCCAATCACTTCGACTACAACAACCACAACGACCGCCGAACCATTTTACGACATTGATATTAGATTTGGCAATTAAGTATGCCTATTCTTATTGTTGTAAAGAGCGGAAAACTATACTCCAATAACTGTGGAAACAAAATTCGTACTAAAGCTAAAGTTTTTGGCAGTGAATTTTGTTAGTTCCAATTTTAAAAATTATTAAGAGTGTTGCAGAAATTTGGCTACGCAAGATTTGTATTTCAGCTAAGGTTTTGTATTTTAATATCATTTTAATAACTACCACTACAATACTTGTTTAATATCCTTTTGTTCCATCCTTCTCTGACATGTATCTGTGGACAAAAATAGTAAGACTTTTTAATTAAAATTTCGCAATGAATTCGTCTTAATAATTTTGACTATCAGTGCCAAATGTCACATCAAAGTAATCATTAGTGTTTAGTATACGCTTATTTTTCTGAGACTTTTTCGAAGCCTTCCAATGGTAAAGAGGGTTTCTACATTAATTCTAAGGGTATAAGGGAACAGAAAATGCAAAAAAAAAATTGCAAAAATTTTACTAAGGGGTCAGCTTAACAAAATGGCTGACTTGGGAAAAAAGTCGAAAAGCCAAATTGAAAAGTAGAGTTTTGAGAAAAACGCATTAAAAGAATAGAATAGAATTCAGACTATAAACAATTCCAGATAAACTGAAAGCCTCTGTAGCTAGTGCTCCTTATGTTTAATGTATAATACTCGTAATAATTGTATTATTATTTTACAAATAATAAAAAAAAAAAAATTCCAGAACTGTTTGCAGGCTCTAGCCGATTTCTTAAATTACCTTATCTTTCGATAACAAAAATAAAATAACTTTGTTCCTTTTAAATTTTTTTATGAACTTTGGTGTTGATAAATAATGTTTTCAAGTAAAACAGCAATTTCTAAATTAATTTCCGCTGTTTCTGCTGGAGAAAGTTGTCTTCTTATCAGGTTTTTATAGTGAACAGAAATATCAAATCTCATTTATACAGAAAAGTTATGTGATAATAAAATAATAATACTACTTACATATATAAATGAATTGCATACAGAATTAATTATACCCTGAACATGGTACATTTAGTTTATCACGAAGTTTGTAGCACCCAAAAGGAAATACCCGAGAATTGTAAACAAAATCAAAGAAATTCTCATTAGATGTACTACATTTTTCCAGTCCTCAAGGCAATTTTCATAAGCTATTTTTGAGTTAACCTTTAGCTTCTTCAGCGAATTGTTTTCTCTTTGATCGACTGAAAATGCGTTCCACGGAGCGGCAAAAAAAAAATCACACGGCGCTACATCTGGTGAATACGGTGGTTGATCGATGGTATTTGTTGAGTGTTTGGATTTAAATTCGTTCACAATCGCGGCTAGAAGCAACGATGCATTATTAACGTTTAAAATGCATTTATTGTTCTTCCACAATTCCGGCCGTTTTCGCCAGATGTTCTGCTAATTTCACCATCTCTTCCTCCGTTAAAATTCATAATGCACCAAATCACGAATATAGAAAAAAATAATTTACATCACCTTGATTTTTTAGCGGTTTTGGCGAGGTTTTTTTTTTGGTTTCGGCTTGTTTTTTCCCCTCCATTCAGATGATTGTTGACTTATTTGTAGTATGCCAAACTCATAAACCCATGTCACATCGGCAGCCATAATGCTCTACATGAATGTGAGATCAAAATTCGCACCATCAAGCATACACAAAGATATCTGTTTGCGATTCTCATTTTGATAAAGAAAAATCAGCTTTATCGAAATGAGTTGAGCAAAAACGCAATACATACTAAAAATCTTCACCAAGATCATTCGAACGGGCTCAAGCTGTCTTGCCATCCCTTTAACACTTGCCTGATGATTTTCAAGCATCATATCTTTTGCTTCTTAATATTTTCATCAGTTGAAGAGCTCGAAGGTCGCCCAAAACGAGGTATGTATTCAGCTATCTCTCGTCTGACTTTTAAGGCTTTGTATAACTAGTAGGCTTGTGTTTTCAGATTCAGATTATTAAATTCTTACCGGCTACCGCTCACAATTCACGCCTATAACTCTTAAATAAATAGTAAAAAAATATATACATAAAAAATGTTTTATATGTATCGAAAGGTAATACCTTTGTATCAAAAGTTATGTTGACACAAGATTTATGAAAATAAGATTTAGCTACAAAACATGATATTGTCCACAGAAATATTTTCCAGTAGTGATCATCCCGTGGGGAGCAATAGTAAAGCAAAAAATTCAACTCATCTGGTAATTTCTATGGATCTGATGTATTGTAAAATATTATTAGAATATTATTCTTCAATTAAAGATGATTACTTATTGATGTGGATTGAATTGCAGTTCGTGTTTGGCCTATAGAAGATGCCATAACGAGGCAGTATGCACTTCCTTATGAGCTGGCCGAAGTCCAAAGCTTCTTAAGTTTATGCTGAGGCGTGAAGCAGCGTCAGAAGTTTTTTCACTTATTTTTATTTAATAAAGCATCACCTATCAAACGGTTTCATGGTTTGTGAATATAAAATGTAACACCAAACTGAACACGAATAAATGCGCGCATAAATATCAACTTTCACATTAACCCAATTACCACAAATAACTGCCGTTATGTGCAAGAGAGTATGCTGGAGCACCTGCCCACTAAGTCAACCAAGAGCAATGAACTGCCGTTGCCACAACATACTGCGAAGCCTTACTGACCATTCGACCCGGAATGCAATGCAATCTTCCGTTGTTATTCAATCTAAATAAGATTTATCATTTCAATATGAAACGGAAACCTATGTACCTGCTTCCAGGCAGTCGCAGAATACCGCAACAAGATAACAATTTACAACCAGAACTCTCTGCATGACTAAGTAGCAAAGAAATGAGTGTCAGAATAAAAGGTGGAAATGCAGGCCTCACTGCACGGAGCGACGAGGATCGCACACGCTGGAGGCTGCTTTGCTTACAAGTGCTGCGTTGGTCACATAAAAATACATGATCTGGATTTCGAGCAGAACGAGTTTGCCATTGTAATTCTAGATTTTTTGAATAACAAAAGACGAAGAAAGTTGCCGGAGAAATAACAAGCAAAACAAGCCAATAAAATATGCGCAAGCGATAAGATAAGCGACGGCAGCTTGCAGCAACATTCAAGATATGGGCTTTAGGCAAACGCTGCGCCGTATTCTTGCGCGAAGGTAGCAAAAAGCGCGCAATCAACAAACCATAAGAAAGTTGCGAAGAAATTCAAAGTAAAGAGGGTGTACACACAACATCACAGGGGTTAGCTTTGTTGTAGCGTAAGACCTGCTGCGGTTCGGTGACAATGCGTGCTTTCATTCTTTCACACGTCGGCATGTATTTAAGCACGCAGGCTGTTGATGTTTACATGCATACGCGTGTATATTACTTCAACATAGTCGGAAATGTCGCAGCGCGTGTTATTGTCACTGTTGTTTATCGTGCGCGGCTGAGAACGCAATGGGCAACGGCAGAAAGCGTTACTGTCGACATGCTTGTCAGTTGGGCGGCAAGGCGCAAATAAAAACGTAACGCATATGCGCAGCTACTGTCATTCGACGTCAAAGACTCGCGCGTACAGCATGGGTAAGAGCGCTGTCAAAATGTTTGTACTAAATATAATAAAATAACAGTATCGAGTGTTGTATATGTAGTTATTTTTTGAATGAAAATTTATAAAAATTGACAATAATGTGGGAGGAAATGTGCGCGTGTGCTTTTTTGCAGTGTTTTGTTGCGTTGAAATATTTACAAAATAAAACGGAAAATTATCAAGTGAATAATTGTGACTCTTTAATTTAAACAAAAAAAAAAAAAAAATGATATGAAAATTTTTAAAATTTGGGATAATTTTATTTTTTAAGAGTTTTTGTATAATATAGATTCTTGTATAGCTCAAAAAGGCACTATATGATTTTGCTATCAAAGGATGCCTTCGAGGAAATAATTGAATTAGTAATTGAAAAATTATTATAAAAATTATGTTATACAATTGGTAGCATACCCTGTAATATTATACCCAAAAAAATTAATGATGGATAATACTTGTTTTTAAAGTACAACTTTATTCAGCAAAACTTGGCTGCTGGTAAAAATACCAATGAGTGTTTGAGATTTATTCGAGTTATTTAAATAAGCAATCGAATTTTACAAGTCATAGCGCACCGCATCTTCATTTAAAATCTATAAATCGGAAAACCCGGGATTTCTTAAAAAGAAAAACATATATATTTGTACAAATCTAATAATTTAGTTAATCAATATACATCATTATTTCTCAAATATTTTTACCATTTTTTTGTTTTTATATTTATTTATTTAGGGGTGTCACATGGTAACGTAAGGTTATGAGTTATAACGATCCGAAAACATATGTATAATTGAAAATTGTAATTATGTTAACTCATGTTTGTATGTAATCCAACAACAATTAAACAAGTGTAAAAATGTATAATTTTATGATTTTACGATGCTTTACGACAAGTTGTAATACCTCAATTATATTATAATTTTTTTTACTTTTTTAAATTATTTTGTGTGTTAAATTTTTTCCTTTTTCTAATTTTATCTGATAGTCAGACTGTTTGAAACATACCCTTTCTGATGCCATAACGAACCAGATTATTTTTTTAAGTGATTACAACGGTCCTCTCGAACAAAGAACGATCTCTTTTCCTATACAAAAATTTTATAGTTATAAATTTCAAAGGAATATAGTCAAATTGGTCATTACGTCGTCATTTCTGGCAGTCTTTAATCATAGAAGTAAAAGAAGAAATAATTGTTTTAATTTAGACCATAAACTAGTTATTAGATGATGAAAAAACAAAAATGTGAAAATTGTATTTTTGGTAGACAATTAAAATAAAGTACAATTTTTGGTGAAAATTTCTCGAAATTTTTTTGTTTTAATAGTCATAAGTGCACAAAAAACTCCTCCTTCGAGACCTTGTAAATTAGTAGATGCGTAGGCATTGGATTAGTAGGCGAGAAGTCTTGTAAACCGACTTTGGATATAAAATTTTGAGAAAAACACGTCTAAAATATTCAAAGACTATATAGCTGACCACGAGCTCGCAACTTTAACTGAATATTTTATATAAACTATTACTCGAATCAATTTAAAAATGTATAACAAAATTCTAGAGATGTTTAATTGTTAAACAGTTCAAATATGTCTAAAAAATGTGTGTTGTTTTTTTTTTTTGGAAAGCTGTGAAACCTATGTAGCCCCTTAATGGCTGCATAAATAAGAGTGAAGATGCTTTAAAGCACCAAGCAAATCTGTTACGTTGTAAGATTCATATGAACCTTATTCATGAAGTCGATGCAATGTGAATCAGCTTTGTAATATCAGTTCCAATATTGTTGTTTTGTCATCACTATACTATAGTATAAGTAAGAGTAAGTCTCTCATCCAAGGCTGTTCACTTCTTTTCAATGAGGTGTTTTTTATGTGGAGGGCCCCAAACCAGCGCACAACCTTGAGGAGGGATGGTTCGTCCACTAATTTTAGCTCGACTGCAAACAGATGTTCTTTGGCTACCCAGAGGATAACTTGGTCTAAACCCGGAGGTCGTGAACTGCATGAGCCATATGTAATATAATCGTTTCTGGTCCCTCCCGCATGAATGAAGAACTTTCCTCACTTGCGTGAACTTCATAGGCTTCGAACCATCAGTAAAAAAAAAAAAAACTTGTTTCCTGTTTTCCATCTACTCCTCCGTCTTAACTACACATTTGGCTTAGAGAATTAGACTGAGGAAAAACGAATAACCAAGATAATATTCGGAATTTAACTTAATAGTTTAGGAAATATCTTTTTTTTTTAAATATTTTTATATTATTGGAAAAATATTTTGTATTTAAGCAGCATAAAATATTTACCGACTAATTAGTAGGGTTGCGAATGCATTAAATTAAAGTTTTAATATTTTTTTTTTTTATTTTTTAATCCCAAATATCGAATTGAAAAAAAAACATAGTTATGCCAAATTTTTAATAAAAAAATAATCAAATAAGTAAATTAATAAGACAAAGCCAACATATTCAATGCCCTAGAGCAGTGGACGGCACTCTTAACTATTCAAACGATTTATATTTACAAATTTTAATCAAAGATTATTTAATTTCAAACTTTAATTGTTTTTAGTTTTTAGTCCTAGTCTTTTGGGATCAAAAATAAAATTAACATTAATTAAATAATTAATTAATAATTCAATTTGAATCCAAGGTTTGGCATAAGAAAATTANCTTCACATAAAAATTAATTAAAAAATAATAATTTTAAAAACTATCTGCTTATAAGCTAAAATAAAATTAGAAAACAAATAGAAAATAGAAACAAATATTTAAGTTTCCAAAAATACTTATTTACTAATTATGTTTTTTTAGTTACCAAGCAGAAGTTTTACAAAATTAATTTTTTAAAATTGGATTTCCAATCAAATTAAAATTGTATTTAAATTAAATTTTAATTCATGTAATTAAATTAAATTGTAATTCGGTGAGATCTGGAAATTACATAAAAAATTTCAAACCAAAACTTATGAATTAAAGAAGTCGAAACTCAACTCATTAGAGCCCAAAGTCCAAAAATTTATTTTTCGTTAAAATTGCACTTATCAACCTCTTATGATCTCAAGGACTGCTTTCTGTTTTTATATATACACATATGTCTTAATTATAATAGCAACTATGTCAAGTAAAATAAAAACATTTGAAAATCCTCTACGCCAATGTAACGTTAATGTTTCGTCACTTTGTAAAAATGGAAAACTCCGTTTACGTATCAAACACCAGCCGGTGAACGAACGCACGAGCGCGAGAGTCAGCCAATTTTAAAAGAAAATATTTTTAAACAACTCGAATGAATGTCATGACATAAATGGAAAATGCATTTGTTTTACGCAGCTGTTGTTGCAATTTGTTGTAACCGCAAGTGTTGTTGGGTGTTATTTGTTGTTTATTGATAGCGGGTGTTCCCGATGCGGATTATGAACCGCCATATAACCTTAATGTTGCCAAAAAAGTACGCGCCTATAGTGAAATTAAAACAGACGCACACACACATCACACACTTGCGCATGAAGGAGGCCAACGACGTATAATTGGCTATAAAGTAAAATATGAGAACGTCAACAAACTATTGACACGCCGCATTGCATATTTATTAAGTAATATCGCGCCGAGACGGGAAAACAATTTGCATAAGTGTGTTTATGTGTGCGAGTGTGTGAGTGTGAGGCGCGTCTGTTGGCGGTTGATAACAAAATGATTAATTTTAAAATTCAGTCAACGTCTGCAACGCATGATGAAAGAAAGGAAAGCAACAGCTCGCGTTTAAGTGTGTGTGCTAGCACGGCTAAGGCTCATACTCACACTTAAATACACACATACATATGTAGATGTCTATCAAAAAAGCTGCGCAAACATTCTTTTATGATCAATTCGATTTTTTAAACTCGCGCACCACGCAGCGAAGAGAGTATATAAGTTTAGTTCAGCTAACAGTTCGAGCATTTCGACTGGTAACTGGCGAATGACATGCGTGATGGTTTGCTCCAAGGTCTGAATCGAAGCGAGATTGTTCGCATAGACCTTGGACTTTACATATCACCACAGGAAAAAGTCTAACGGTATGATATCACACGATATTTTTGGCCAATCGACCGAGCCACTGGAGTGTTTTCACGATGTGTGGGAATTGGTGCTGTGTTGATACCAAATGTCGTCGAGATCACAAGCTTCAATTTCAGACATCAAATAGTCGGTTATCATCTCGCTATAGCGGTAGCTATCGCTGTGGTTACGTTCCCACCGGCATAATGTTTAAAGAAATATGAACCATCCCAAGTGCGGAACATACCCATTGAGCCAGAAATGGGTCTCATCGCTGAACAAACTTTGTCTCAAAACATCGGATCTTCTTCAAACTTTTCAAGAGCCCATAGAGCGAAGCGATGTCTTTTGGGAAGGTCGAGCGGTTTCAGTTCTAGCACAAGCTCTATTGTGTACGCTTTTAAATAAAGATCTCGACGTAAAAGGCGCCAACTTACAGCGAACGGCGCCGAATCGACTCTACACGGTGTTTGTGTACACTCTCAGCTACGGCTGTTACATTTTCTTCACAGCGTGCTGGAAAGAAAGCATAGATATAGAGTTACATATATATAACGGATCAGGATGATGAGACGAGTTGAAATCCGAGTGACTGTCTCTTTGTCCGTCGTTACAAGTGCTGACTTCAGTAAAATTTAAGGTATTTAAATGATACTTCGTACATGTGTCTCTTGGCTCCCACTCCTGTAAGCTAAAGATTATTTAAAAGTAGACGTGGCTCCGTCCCCTAAATGGTTTAATGAACATATCTTCCAAACCGCTAAAGCTAAGTTAACCCAACTTGCTGACAAAATGACAATTTAACAACTGTTTACACTCTGTGAAAATGGAATGACTGGAAAGGAAAATTAGCAGTTCACTCACCGTATAACGGTTATGTTGAAAACAACTAAAAATACGATAAATCACTGAATAAAGGAACCACAAGCATAAAATATAACAACCTAGAGATTTATAGGTGTAAGTGTAAAAGTTGGACGAAGGGCGTGGCACCAACCACTTTTAGTTGGAATGCTATATCTCAGGAATTGCTTGATCAATGTCAACTAAAGTTGGTTTTTGAATGAATTCAGATGACAACCACGCTATTTCCCATACAACAACTTTCTGGAATCCATCTGATTTTATCACTTTACAGTATACAACTCATATATATATATATATGACGTTAGCACAGCAAAGCTTTGCACAAATAATGTCGTCGGGGTTTTAACTTATGGCAAATATTGTTCAAATCGGGGTTTTTCAGAGAGCCAGAGACCAAATATGTGGACCCCAGTGTATATGGCTGATTTTTTAGCCAAAGAATTCGTCAATCTGTGATATCCAGCTTTAAAATTTGAAGAGAATATTTCTGTGATGACAGTATGCTTGTGCCAAACTTGAGCAAAATCGGGTCAATACTTATCTTAAACCCCACATACCTAGTATTCACATTTTCGAATTCGGTTGACTTTATACCGCTTCTATTGGTCAATACATAAGAAATCTTAATAAAATTTAGAAAAAAAATCTTTCTTTCTTGCAATCTCCCAACAGCGAATCCTATTGGCTAAATGGATGAAATCAGAGAACCCCCTAGTGCCCTGATATCTGATATTCGGATTTTCAAACATCAGCTTGATTTTATACCTTATATGTATATTGATCAATCTGTGAGGTTTCTTATTATTCACATGGCGGAAGTATAAAAACGATCGGTTACACCCGTACTTAGCGCTTCCCTACCAGTTTTTATTTTAATTTTTGCTTCGCGATTATTTATATTATTTTATATGCAAAGCACTTGGCGATTTTCTTTAATTTTGGCAACGTCAAAGTCAACGCGTCACGGTAATGATATGTGCGTCTAAGACCCTTACCAATTTATTGTGTTGTAGACATTTACATTGCATGCCGCTATGTGCACCGTGTTTGCTTTTGTTATTGCCAATTGTTAGGTGATACTTACGATTACCATAATTATGCGTTAATTGTTGTAGCGCCTAAACCATTGTACACACGCAGACAAATACACACATACATATATATACATGAATCCTTATATACAGATATACTCGTACAATTGTTGTTACACACATTTAATTCAGGTTTTATTATTTGTTTTATTGCTCTGCTGTAATTGATTGTGAAATGTGTAGCAAAACACGCGCAAAAAGGAAGCGTTTTGTACTTGAAATGCGCTTTGCTCGCAGAATTTTAATTGAGTGGCACAGCTGTGGCGTTAGGGCTTCCAATTTATTATTCCCTGATAGTCTTACATACGAAGGCAACTACCTAAATTCTTGATATATGATTACATCTAATTGGGAATGTATAGTAGAGGCGAAGCATCGTTAGATTTTAGTTTTTAAGTAATTAAAATAATGTCTATGTTATCACATGTCGATTGCATAACACATGTAATTTTGGTGCCAGAACTTTGGTGCATTAAATCTTTTTAATTTTATTAATATCAGTCTGAGTAACATTATTGAGGTTTCGACTTCCGATATCGACGATCCATAAATTAAAGGCAGATCAGATCTAATTAAAAAGTTATATCTAGTACTTGCGGCACACTTATTCTTTATTGAAAGTATAAGTTCCTTTTGCGTTAGTTCATGTAGGTTAGGTTATATTTTCGATCCTAACAGGGATCACACTTGGATTGTTTAGAACGCCGATTCGTTATGTTATCTAAAACTCCTCTACACCAGACCATAACACTCTTATAAATCGACAAAGCCTTTCATCCTATATTTTAGGTTTGTCTATTGTACAATATCCAGTTAGAACCCCTACGATTTCGGCAAGATGAACTGTGCTGAGGGAAAATAATTCAAAAGATCTCCTGTGTTCTACGCTAAGCCAAAAGTATCTTGCACAATAGGGAAAGGGATATTACAGTGTCGTCGACCAGTGCCTATTGAGCATCTGTGTGGTCCATTCGTCCAATATTACAACTCAAGACGCCAATAGACATTTAATTCGTTCCCATCCCGATGTAAGCGAGCCAAGTCACACTATGGCTAGTTCATCGGCTTTATAGACACCCAAATGTGAAGTAGCTTGCTAAGATTTCTAGTGAGGATAGTCACTCTTTGATTAGCGCACAGTTAGCGAGCTCACGCTAGTATTTCCGCTCTGCTGTCGGACCGAATGCTTGCCTTCCTGAAAGGGGCTGCTCTTTGTAGCAAAATGAAAGCAGTAGCTTCTGACTGAAACCACTAAAGTGGTGCTTAATGTAAAATTGATGGAGAGCTGCTAACAAAAAACTTCCCTTACACCTGCGCTCCTATCTTCGATGTATCAGTGAAAAAAGCTCACGGCGCCTATTCCCTATGTGAGCTAGCAAGAGTGGCCTCACTGACTGAATTTAAAATTGACGAAGAGCTCCTTGTAAAAAAAAAACTCCCCTTCCAACCTACCCTCTTAGCTGTAATCCGCTACAAGTCGCCACTGCGACGCAGTGATCCTAATTATCACAAATTCAGTTGAAGGAGGATACAATT
Source organism: Bactrocera latifrons (assembly GCF_001853355.1). NCBI lineage: Eukaryota > Metazoa > Arthropoda > Insecta > Diptera > Tephritidae > Bactrocera > Bactrocera latifrons. The sequence goes on from NW_017537601.1 coordinate 238,159, forward strand.
TGGGCGTATCTTCTTCGGACCCATTATAAGCCCATGGGTCTAAGGGAGCTCTTCGCAGTAATACAGCAGCCAACAATGTCCACGTTAGTCCGGAATGGATCGGAGATGCCGATGAAAAGCGACACTAATGTCTATGTTAAAGAGGTTAAATAAATCAGTGGTCTATGCTGATAAGCCAGCTGCGTCTTACCAGTTAAAAACCAATATTCGACGAGCCACAAGTCGTGACAGAATGATCTCTATAAACTTCGTCTTGGGAAATAAAAAATAGATAACAAATTAATTTTAGCTTAAAATTTCTATATCCAAATATATAAAATCTCTTAAACAAAACTGAATTATATTAATAATATTCAATAACTTCTCTTTCACATTTTCAGATATTCCTTTAAAGCTATTACTACTTAGCTTAACGCTAACTGCGGCACTTACAAGCACAGTCGCCAATGAGCAACCGGCACGTATTGTCTGCTACTTCAGTAACTGGGCCGTATATCGCCCCGGTGTGGGACGTTATGGACTCGAAGATGTGCCTGCCGATTTGTGCACACATCTGGTCTACTCATTTATTGGTTTGAACGACAAAAGTTGGGATATCTTGGTTATCGATCCTGAGTTGGATGTGGAGCAAGATGGTTTCCGCAAATTCACACAACTGCGACAAAAGCATCCCAACCTAAAGCTACAAGTGGCCGTCGGCGGGTGGGCAGAGGGTGGTTCGAAATATTCGCAGATGGTTGCGGTACGTGAGCGACGACTCAGTTTCATACGCAGCGTTGTGCAGTTCATGAAGGAATATGACTTCGATGGCTTCGATTTGGATTGGGAGTACCCTGGTGCCACCGATCGCGGTGGCACTTTTGGCGACAAGGATAAATTCTTATACTTTGTGCAAGAGTTGCGACGTGCCTTCGATCGTGAAGGACGCGGTTGGGAAATAACAATGGCGGTGCCAGTAGCGAAGTTCCGATTGCAGGAAGGCTATCATGTGCCCGAGCTATGCGAGTTAGTAGCGAATGTCTTTAGACCCAGCTCTTCATTATATTTTTCAAAAATATATTCTTTCCAACAGATTGCTAGATGCCATACACGCCATGACTTACGATCTACGCGGCAACTGGGCTGGCTTTGCTGATGTACACAGTCCGCTCTATAAGCGCAAGCACGATCAGTGGGCTTATGAGAAACTAAATGTGGTATGTATGGCCTCAACAACTCGATTCATGTTGGATATAAACTTTTCTTCTTTCATTATACAGAACGATGGTCTTGCGCTCTGGGAGGAGATGGGTTGCCCCGCCAATAAGCTGGTCGTTGGCGTGCCCTTTTATGGACGCACCTACACACTAAGCAATTCCAACAAGAACTACAACATGGGTACATACATCAATAAGGAGGCTGGCGGTGGTGCACCCGGACCTTACACCAATGCCAGCGGTTTCCTCGCTTACTATGAAATATGTACCGAGGTACAGGATGCCACCAAGGGTTGGACTGTGCAATGGGACGAGCAGGGCATGGTGCCCTATACCTACAAAGACACACAATGGGTGGGCTATGAGGATGAAAAGTCGGTACAAATCAAAATGGACTATATTAAGCAAAAGGGCTATGCGGGCGCTATGACCTGGGCCATTGATATGGATGATTTCCATGGTTTGTGTGGGCGCGAGAATGCGCTAATGCAAATTCTCTACGACAATATGCACGATTACACGGTGCCGGAGCCGACGCGCGAAACGACTGAGCGGGTTAGTGTGCCAAGTTTAGCGCTTGTATATAATTAACGGTTTTGTGGTTATATGCCTTTTTTCTTTCTTTGATTGCCGCAAATTTTTGATGTCAAAAACGAGAGCCAAAATCTACACATTATTCTCTTTTATTATTAATACGCCAAGCATCTGTAATTTATTATGTTTCTTGTTTGTGTCTTGTAGCCCGAGTGGGCCAAACCACCAGCGACGCCGCCGAATCCCGACGAGGCCAGTTTCGTGTCACAAGATGTCACCACGAAGCGACCGAAGCCAAAGCCCACAGCAACGACAAGTAGCACAACAAAACGACCGTTGGCCGAGCAAACAACCACAACAACAACCAAGGTGAGTCCATATTATCTGATATTATTATATTATAGTATGGCAACAGAACAATGCGAAGCAAAATTAAAGACAATTTTCGCATCTCAACTAATTGCCAAATTGTTTGTTGAGTTGTTTGTTAAATTCAAGAATCTGCGTACGCGAATCTGTATGATTTTGCACCGACATGTATTAGGGTGATTCTCATATGTATGTATGCATGCATGTAAATGCTAGGTGAGCGCGCATAGCATTGCTCCACTGGGCCATGCCAAGCCAAATAGGATTCCCTATTTATAGTTGGCTTGCTTGTGTTTGCGAAATTAGCTTCCGCAAAAATAGAAAATTAAGGCACAAAATTAACGAGTGCGCTAAAAATGTCCGCAGCGTTAAAAGAAAGATGAGTGAGCACAAAAAAAGAGCTTAATAAAAATAACACAAAGTAGACAGATAAGCCGAAGAAAGAGGTGTAGAGTAAAATTAGTTTTTAAATGATCGTATATTGTTTAAAGAAGATATTCATGTTTATTGCTGCCTTTTGGGCAACACGAATTATTTTTGTAGAAACTTTTAGTCCGTAATTTTTTTGCCTTTTTATAAAATCTGAAGATAGATGCACCTTTAATATAAAGAGTGATCCATAACTTAAACAAAAAATACAGAAACTTCAAATTTAATGTGGAGTGTTTATTATTTTTCAAAATAAGATTTTTGGCATTTGTTTTTTGAGGATTATATTTTTCCAAAGTTGCCCACGGCTACTTCTCAGATGGTCCATCCACTGAGCCCAATTTTTGATAAGTCATTCGAGCATTTCGACAGGTAACTGGTGAAAAAGACCAGCAATGTGATACCACACGATGGCCAATCGACCGGCCCAAAACCGGCTCACCGAAATGTTCTTTCTTGTTCAACTTCTTCTTATTGAAACCAAATGTCGCCGATATCACGAGTTACAATTTCAGGCATCAAAATTCGGTTACCATGGCTTGATACCGACATCACTTTTGAAGAAATATGGACCGATGATTCCACCAGCCCACAAACCACACCAACCGTTATTTTTTCTGGATGAAATGACTACTCTTGAATCTCTCCAGGTTATTCTTCATCCCAAGTGCGACAATTTTGCTTGTTTGCATATCCACTGAGCCAGAAATGGGCCTCATATCTGAACAAAACTTGGCTCGAAAATGTCAGATCTTCTTGAAGATCGAGCGGCTTCAGTTCTTGCACAAGCTGTATTTTTCAATTTACCGACCGACCGGCTCTTTGCGGTCTTCGTGAACACTCTCAGCGACAGCTACAATATCACTGCGTGTTGGACGTTATCTATTCGGTCGAATATTATCAAATAATGAATGCTAGGTCGGGTCCCAAGATTGGTGATGGTATTGCGAATAGTACGCTCAGTAGGCCGATTACTTCATCCTAAGTTGAGTAAAACGCGCGAAACAAATTTTTTGCTGAATATGAATTTTCGCAATAAAGTTGAATAAATTGTAATTGTTCAGGCGTAAGCCTTTCCATGATGAAATGTTAAACTTTACTGAAAAAAATAACATAACAGCTTGACACGACTCACGCGCGATCTGTCAAAAAAGGGCTTCTGAAAGAAGTACATCTACTTGGATCGTAATTAAGGCACTGAAAATTCTTTCGAAATCTATTAAACATAACCAAAAATTATTTTTTGGATGCGACAAAACCATCATTGGGTTATTTTTTAACAAATTGAGACAGTCGATAAATATTTACACATTATGTGACTAGTCAAAATAAATCTGTAAAAGAGAGGGAAATTAAACAAAAATATCTCAATTTTAATTTACAGTACTTTTTCTTTAAATTTTCTATACTAAGATAAGACATGTTGCACCCTGTATGATATAAAAAAAATGACAATATTTTCAACTATTTGTTGGCAGTTATATGATTTTCAACACTCTAGTGGAATGATATGTTACAGTACTGAAATCACAGCTCAAACATCAACACTTTTTATACATCTGGTCATGTTTTACAAACGAAAAATTCAATTCAGCCAAAAAATACTACAAATTATTAATATTAATTTATTTATTCTATGTACTAACATATTTATATCCTTCTATGTATTTATCCAGAAACCATCCAAAGGTTCCAAAAAACCCAAACCGAGACCCAAGCCAAGACCCACCACATCCACGGCAACAACCACTACGGAAACACCGACCTCATCAAGTAGCGAAGAAACTGGTGGATTGGAAGTTTTAGAACCAAAACCGGAGATTGTTGAAGCAAGCGGCGGACATGTGATGCCCGATATTGACTGTACAAATAAAGACTTTATACCGCATGCAGATTGTCAAAAGGTGAGATTTCAGCAAAAATACTTTTACACCCTGAACAGGTTATGTTAAGTTTGCTTCGAAATTTGTCAAACACAGACGGAAATACTGGAGTTCCTATTAAAACAAAATATATATATATATATATATATAAATGATCAGTCTGACAAGCCAAGTCGGTGTACCGTTGCCCTTCTGTATATATATGAACTAGTCTCTCAGTTTTATAGATCTGAAATTTGACTCACCTCTTTTTTCATCAAGAAGCTGCTCATTTATCGGAACTGCCGATATTTAAATTTTTTACTTGATAACATATCGTAACGAAATTTGGCATGGATTATTGCCTAGCACAGTGCTTCAATCTCTCTATACATTGTTGGGATCGATCAACTATAGAATATAGCTGCCATACAAACTGACCGATTCAAATGAAATTCTTGTGAGAAACACTTTTTTATTTGATAAGATATCTTAACGAAATTTGACAAATATTATTAACCACAGCAAATCCATAATTGCTGAAGATATCGGTCCGATTGGACCAGTGCAGCATATAGCTGCCATACAAATTGAGCCAACAAAATCAAGATACAAATATTTTTATAAACTATCATGTTGCTGTGAAGGGCACTACAGTTTCTTGTCTTCTTCTTTTTTAACCTGTTTACTAATGCCACGCTATTTAAATTCTTTCCACAGTACTATCGCTGCGTGCACGGCGAACCAGTTGAATTCGAATGCAAGGAGGGCACCGCTTTCCATACAATTTTGAATGTTTGCGATTGGATCGAGAATAGCGATCGCTATTACTGCACCAAAACAAAGAAAAAGGCGCTGAGCAATGAGACGAAGTAATTTTTTTTATTTATAATAAAGAAATTTTTACTTGAAATTAAGTGTAAAGCAAGTATTTGTGTACTAAGTTAATTAAATGTAGTATATAAGAATGCGAAAATTATATTTTTTTATGTCGAACGAGTGTTTAATTTAGCGGTAATTTTATTTTATTGACACAATTATAACAAGAAAATATTTAAAAAATAAAAAAAAATATACAAAGTTATATCTTTATTTTTGCTATTGTAATTGTGGATCAGCTTTTTAATACATTTTCTGCAAAAATTTATATATTCTAAGGCAACTTACTCATTTTGGTGTGAGTCAATTTCAGAAGGTGAACTGCGACAAAATTCTCCACAACCTACACACTTCTCATTAGATTTTCATTCATGCGTTGCGCACAGCAGCGGCAAAGCCACAGCGTCTACTAGGTGCTACAAATATTAGCTAAATTTATGTTTATGATTTGTGCCTGCTCGCTTCAAACACTTACCAATGTCAAATAACTTGAACGCAATCTAGAGCAGAGAAATTATTAAAAATCAAGAACAAAACAAAAAAAAAAAAATATGCCGTTATTAATAAAAATGTGTAAGCAGCCTAAAGGGATTAAGAGAAACTTTTTTCATAAAAAACGCAATTGGCAGTAGACCGGAACAGAATGAGAGGCGGGGGATTAGGAATTAAAAGTATTTTTATTAATTATAGTATTTTTAGCAAATTTAGATTATTTAATTTAATTTAATTTTTATAAAATTACATCACTGTGAAGCCCAAAATGTTACATCTCCACACCACTGCTTCGTCTTAATCCTTTTGTCCACACTTCTGCAGACCCTCAGTAGCACTCAGCCAAGACATACCACAATCATAAGCAGAATTTTACCAAAATTATGCTGTAACCGCAATTGACGTATGTGCGGCATGAAATTTAATAAAATGTGGCATACAACATATCGCTTGGCAACACTTACACAGCTAACTCATACACAAATAACTGCATATAACTTTGTGTATTTAAATAATTTAATTTACGATTAGCTTTAGCCAGCATCCAAATGTTTGCACACTTTCTCTTCAACTATGTTCCGAGTAATTTTGCTGCTGCTTCTTCTTCGCTTTTGGCATCTTAAGCTCTTAAGCAAGCAGAAATATTCTTTCTTTTACGCCAGTTGATCGTATGCTACTCGTATTTGTCACTTATGGATATTTCTGCCTTTGAGTTGCACTCATTTCACAGCCGCACGTCAAATTTTTCAAAGTGATTGAGCGCATGCTGGCCGCGAAATGAGCGCTTTTCAACGACAGTTATGAGTGATTGTGCGAAATTTTCTAATTTTAAAAACCAAAATTAGTGGTTGAAGACAATGCACAGTTATTCTCTACACTTGTTGAGCAGAGAGTGGTAAGAAATTTTTAGATTTTGTAATATTCGTCTAATCGTCATTAATCGTCAATGAATATTTAATATTAAAGCAGGAGTCCAAAACTAGTTAACATAACCATATAAATCATTAATTTGAAGTCATGCTTATTTTGAACCATAACAGGACAGTGTGAAATTGCATTAGAAAAACATAAACGAAAATATTGAATTAAATGTTAGGGTTATTTTCTGGAGCTTTTCTGATTTCTCGGCGGAAAACTGCGACAAGTAATTTTTACAGGCTTCTCTTGAAGCCAACTTTGCGCCATTAATGGAGTTCTGCATTGACCGAAATAAATAGTAGTCCGATGGTGCAAGGTCAGAGCTAAATGGGGGCTGCATCAAAACTTCCCAGCCAAGCTCTCCCAGTTTTTGGTGAATCATCAAAAATGTGTGTGGTCCAGCGTTGTCCTGATGGAAGACGAAACCCTTCTGTTGATTAGTATTGACCGTTTTTTTTTTTCGATTGCTCATCTGTTTTTGACAATAAAATGTAGAATCAGTCGTCCGACCAGGCAGGAGCAGCTTATAGTGATTCCTTTCCAATTCCATCAAACACTCAGCAACCATTTGTTGAGTTTCACTACGCTTCGACCGTGATCGTATTCGCACATTATTGTCTTGTTTGATCATGTTACAATTCGCTTCAGAAATGGTTTCATTTGTTCAAGGATCGCAGATGTTAACTCGTTCCATTAAATTTTTCACAGACAATTCATGGTGGTACCCAAACATCGAGCTATTTTTTTCAATGGTTCAAACCCATATGATGACGAAGTTCTTTAGCGATGTTGCAGCTGCTTATGTGACGGTCCTGGTCAACCTTTTCCATAATTTTAACTATAATTAACTTTAATTTAATAACTGTTTCAACGATAAGTCGACCAGAGCGAGGTGCATATTTCACATCGAAATTTCTAGAACGGAAGCGAGCGAACCATTGTTGTGCTACACGAACTGATACAGGATCATCTTTACATATTTCATTGCTGACTTTTTATACAAGAACTTCAAAATATAGCGAATTTGTTTAATATTTTTACACATTTTTAAACAGCTGTAACTTTTTTTCAACCGATTTTAATTTTTTTATGCCCAAATAAAGCTCAAAATCTCACCTTTCCAACACTATACATATGATATGACACAATGTGAGTTGTAGCACTGGAGATATACGACTGCAACGACATCTATTGACAAAATACTAAATACTTTTTAGACTACCCAATATAAAGGCTTCCAAAACCGTCAAAGACACAATGAGATGAAATTAAAAATTCATAAATCACCAAATCAAAAACTATTAAAACTGATGATAATTTTGAAAACAAGAAATTAAATTAGGATAAAAACATTGGAAACGAAAGATAAAATCACAAAAATTAAAGAAAAAATAATTTACGGACACACTGAGGTCGGAAAGAGGAGGGTTAAGAACGTGGTAAATTTTTTATAAAAAAGTTATATGGCTAAGTAGTTGGTAACGAAAAACTCTGCTACTTTTGTACGAACACCTGTTTCACATAACCTCACAATTTATGTGATAAATTCAAAAAACCAAGTTCTTCGGTTTTTTATGTTTATCTTGTAGGGAAAAAATTGACGAAATTTAGGTCAACTTACCTTTAACTAACTCTTTAGTCTCAAACACACCGAGCAGGTATTTGTTATATAATATAAAATATTAAAATTAATGCCTTATTTTGACCTGAAATCTAAAAACCCCCTCATTTTCAACCAAAAATCCGCAGAAAATACAAAAATAGACCCCACTAAGTGCGTAAGATTATACACTACGTACTATCCAACCTATATAGTGAAATTTCACGCTCACTCACTTCATTACAGCTGCACTGTGCTCTCTTCAACAAACATATTATATTATATTATTAATCTGCAATAGACGAGTTTCCCTTCGCTTGAGTGCGTTACCAAACAGAAAGCCATCACGTTGGCTATGCTCAGCCATAAGCTAAAAGTGCTCACGAATGAGTTTCACTCAAAAATAACTAAAATTTTGCCAGTGAAATATTATGTGGACTTTTAATATGAAAATATCAAAAAATTTCGCGGTCACAAGGTAAAATTGTGAGATCTCCTTGCTATGTTACGAATTGGTTTTGGACCGGGAGAGATCGACCGACTCGTATACACGTACTCGTATTAAAAATATATATTTTTTCAGAATTAAGAATTTTTTTTGGTGAAACAGTTTTCATACTTATATATATTTTTTGAAATATTTTTGGTGCATATGCAAAACGGTTATACAGCGGATTGCAGAAACGCAGTCACTTGGCGAAACGCGAAGCAAAATATATATATATAGACATCAATATTATTATAATCATACAACTATAGCACAAGCAAATCAAATATATTTATTAGCTGGCATTCGTTGGCAGGGACACAAAGGATTACCCAAGCCACGGATGTCCTGCTAAACGAAAATAATTTATGCAAAAATAATTATGAAATTAATTAAAACGAAATAAATATATAACTGTAAAGAAGAACTTGTGTTAGTCGTGCGAACAAAAATTTTTTACGAAACGAATTTTTTAAACGAAACCGAACGAATGACGTGAAACGGCAGCCATACGCGCGGATGCATGATTTCGAAATCATCTAGTGCTTTGTGTGCTCCACTACATAATTATTTGAAATTTTAATTTTATATTTATTTATTTCTTTTATTTAATTATCTTTTTTTTATTTGGTTTGAAATTTTCAATACGCCGCATTCAAAAACGCGTTTTCTGGCCAGCAAAATTTTATTATAATTTTTTTTATTTTTATTTTTTTTTTCGTATTTTGTTGCAGTGCATTTCACGACGAAATATAAATTAAAGTTTTATATTAATGCAGAATACGAGGGCGCAGCAGATAATAATTTTTGCAACCTAACATATTGATTTAGAAAAAAATCTAAATTTATGAAGTGACTTAAGTACTAACGAAACACACAAAGATTGGAGAGGAGTATTGAACCAAAACAAGGAATTCACGACAAAGCATGGGGCGGTTTACATTTTTGGTCCTGTGCGGACTAATCCTGTCGGCCGTCTCATTTAATGGTAGGTGAAGTGTCCCTCTGAGGCAGATATAGAAAAACATATGCAAAAAACAATAAAAAAAATAATAATTAAATAAATAAAATTCCAAAAAATCAAAAAAAAAATTATATTTAAATATAACGAAAGCACAGCTGCGGTTATAATTATTGTTGCATAAAGTTCAAGGACATTAAGGACATTGTAAAAAAACCACGGAAATTACGCCAAAAAACATTAATATCAAGCAGTGAGCACATTACTGTATTATTTAAATTAAAAAAACAACAAAAAACGAAAAAAGTGAGAAGAGAAACTTTTGCTCGCCAGTGTAGTGTAAATCATATGAAATATCGCTGAAAAATTATATAATATTTTTGTAGGCAAAGGCCAACTCACAAGATTTTGTCGTTGTCGCACGCAGCACCCTAGCTAAAAGCCATAGCAACAACAACAATTTGGGTTAGCTATATACGCGCAGCAGTGTCACCTCGTCGTCCAATAGTACTTATACATACGCAAATTTATGTGTGTATGTATGTGCATTGCTGTGAGTGTGTGTGTGTGTGTGGCACAAGCGACAGCAGTGGCAAAGCAACAACAAACACAAAAAACAACAGCTAAAAAATATGCTCGCAGCTAGATGCTACAGCAGCAATCATAATAATATATAGCCGAGCAACAACAACAACAACACCGAGTGAAAGTAGTCGTAGCGATTTATTATGCAATTTTCTTGTTGTTGGCACTTTCAGTTATTGTTGCTTTCGTTTTTGAAAATTTTTGTTGAAAAATAATATTTTAAAAATATTTTTGCTATTTCGTGGTTGTTTCGTATTGCGGATCGCGCTCGTTCTTTGCTGGCCGTTGGGTGTTCGTGGCCACTGAGTGTAACTGTTCGCGCGCTCGAGTGCAACTGATGCGCGGACCAAAGATAAGGCTGCTATCTGTCGTGCTGTTGAGTTACTCGCATTCGTGGCGACGAGTGTATGTTTTGCGAAAGAATTCAAGCCCAAAAAATTTGAATAAAACAAAAAAAAAACAAAAAATTGAAAAATTCAAATATTTTCGCGTTGGTTGAGAAGCATTCGCTCAGAAACAGAGCAGGGAAAGCAAAGAAAAATCGCTGAAGGCGACATTGAACGACACCGAGTGTGGTGGCAATGGCTGCCCCGTTTGTCGGCATTGCACGCCGCTGCCCCCACTGTCTCGTGAGCCGGTCAGTGGCTAGGCGGTAGGTGCTGCTGATGAACACCTCCAGCCGCTATTTGTAACCATTTAATTTTAGCAATGAAGTAAAAGCTAAACAAATCATTGAAATCATAAAAACCAGTGGTATGGTAGTGAAATTCTGTTGGTGAGATTGGTTGGGATTTTGAAAACAAAAAATATATAATGCTTTCTATTCTGCGTGAAACATAGCAAATGCGCTGGCCAAAGACTCCGCGGCAACTTGCCAAAGAAGTCTTTTTTTATGTAAATTTATTTCAATTTTCTTTCGTTCAATATTTTTTTTTTTTGATTCTCACGAAAACATATATCTTAAATTGTCAACAGTCCAATGATAGCAATTTAGAATTTTGAACAAACAAGGTTTCTTAGAAACCGCCATTTTTCACAAATTCCAACTAAGATCAAGATCGCCAGCGATCCTCGGCTGGCAATGACCTTTGATTGGGTTTTTGTCATGTGAAAACGTCTGATATTGTAGTCGTTTAAGCCATGACTTTCTGTCCATTCCTCAGTTTTTAAGATTTCAATCTGCAATTTTGCTCATGTCTTTTCTGCCCAAGAAGCTGCTTATTTGTCGAAATCCCTATAACATACAAGATATCAAGACACCTTACCGAAATGTGGCAGGTAAAGTTACAATTTCCATATACAAAGGTTGTTCGGATCAAACCCCCCTAGCATAAGTTGGCATACAAACTGGCTTATAAAAGTCAAAATAAAATTCTTTTTACGTTATTTTATTGTATAGGATATGCACCAGCCAAGGTTTGTTGTTGTAGGGGTATAAAACATTCCTGAAGCAATTTCGAGGAATGGTGCCGAGTTGAGAGTCCTTTGCCGGACAAAAAGACTGGTTCATTCCGGTTACTTAAACATGACTGTCATGGGAACGGACCTGTCAAGGGTATTATAGCTTCTGCTGAAGTTAAGCATTTCTGCGTGCTAATTCTTACGTTATCCAGCAATTGGATGGCACTGTCAAATATTTTTGTAGAACAAAAATACGCTCTGAACACATAGCTGCCTCCTGTTACCTGCCATGGGAGCGTTAACAAACTCCTTTTCTATATTGATTGAATATTTAGAACTTCGGAAAATTGATACTTATCAAAACACATATAAATATATAAAGTATACTATATATGTATATAATTTATATTTTTATAGCTGTCTTAATAAAATTCAGCAAAATTGAGGAAGTTATTATATATAACAAACAATACTAAGCAATATTTTATTGAAAATAATATTTTTTTCTGAAAAAATTAAATCACAAAAATTGTATTAGGAAGCTCCTCCGTATATTTTGTTTATACTTCTAACTAATATGTAAAAAACGTTCAATTGACCGCAGCAAACTTCTGTTAACTCCGGAGTTTGCATTTAAGGCCTATACACGATGCTTTATATTGACAGAGATAACGATTCATTGCGACCAGAGTGAGCTTCAGGGATATGGACTATATGATTCCTGGCAGAAAATATTTGACGATAAATATGTTTTAAGACTTAGAGTCTATTGAGTAAACCAAAATCGACCGACATTGAAAATCGGACTATTCATATCTATGACACCACCGATATTTAGCGATTAATATCGCCAATATTTCAATTGTTAAGTAAAGCAATATAAAATCTTACTATTCTTTCCTCATATACAAAACATGAAACAATAACGAAGTGTCATAGTACCAAGCTATAACGTTCACCAATGCGCATGAGCAACATGTATTTCTCGTCTAAGCATATTTGTCGCAAAATCTGTATGTAGTGTACTATATGCTGTGTTTATGGAAAGACATATATGACATAGACATGGATTTATTGATGGCAAATATTTAACACACGATCAATCAAGTTTTACGATATACAAGGTGTGTTCCAAAGTAAAAAGGGATTAAAAACAAAAACAGAATAAATTGTTTTTTTCGGCAAAATCAATTTATTTCATTCAGCTTTTGCACGGTCGCACGGTGCCATATCAGGTGAATACGGGGAATGGTGAGCAATTTTTGGTCGTCAGTCAATTTGTGCGGAACAAACCGTGCACACACCTTTCGTAAGCCCAAATTTTCGGTCAAATCAATGACTTAAATCGATGTTTGCAGATGTCCCATTCCATTTCCAAGAGTTTCAATGATAATTTCTGCTGATTTTTGATGAATTCACGCACAGTTTCGATGGATTTTCTAGTGAACACTTTTTGATTGGCCCACATGTTGACCGTCATTTATGTCCTTGTACTATAAAAATATTTTAGCGAAAGGAAATTTATTTATTCTTGTTATAGAGTATTTCTTCGTTAAAATATTTCTTTCACATTATTCTATTCCGTTGGCAAACATAGGCTATGTATTTATCCTTCACGACAGTGCGAAATATTTGCATTCTAAGCAATGTTCCCCTCTTAAGTTTCTATTTCAATAGGTAGAAAATAATGTTGGATTATATACCTCTATGCAAGTAAAGTGAAAATGGTTGTTGTTGTTGAAGCAAAGAAAAAATTTCCAAAAACAAAGAGTTGACAGTATTATTCGATTCCGACCCAGTTAAATAAGTGCTCACTTTGCTCAAAGTGTTTTATGAAAAGGCACTGTAATTTTTTCAAAGACCATAGATAATACTATGAGCATAATTTTAAAATAATTTTAAAATTGTAATTTAAGTAATTTTTTTTTTAACCCTAATATTTTTGGTTCACAGTATTATATAACGGGTGATCCAAGTAAAGGTATTTTTTTCAAATCCTTTTTTGACAGATCACATCGGAGCCGTTTTGGTCCGGTGGATTGGCTACGAAGATCGTGTAATAACACTGTTGGGCATTTGCCTGTGGGAGTACGTAAAGTCCATAGTTTTTGGGGATAATCCTGCTTCGATTCAGACCCTGTAGCAAAACATCACCCGTGTCATTCTTCAGTTACCAGTCGAAATGCTCGAACGAGTCAACGAAAATTGGACTCAACGGATGAACCATTTGAGACGTAGCCACGGCCAATATTTTTAAGAGATAATCTTCAAAAATTAAATACTAAAATTCTTCTGTCGAATGATAATAAACACTCCCCATTAAATTTGTAGTTCCTGTGCGGTTTTTTTTTTTTTTTGAAATCTCGAAATGGATCACCGTTTAGATTGGAAAACAATTGATAGTTGTACAACGACAAAGTTCAATATTAATTAAGTCGAGACTTACGATACTGTCTAAATTTCTTTAGATAGAGAAACGAGGTTCTCAATGATAAAATTTCACTGTGCAGCCTTTGCGTAAATTGGTTCATAAATGCAAATCTTGAAATCGATTCAAAATAGAAAATTTTGAAATTTCATAGAGCAAATTTCAATTCAAAATGCCACCGACTTAACGGATTAACTTTGTAATATAAATTAAAAACAAACACTTACTCCCCAAAACAAATTTACAATAGTATTCAAGAGCTTTCAACTAATGCTCTAATGAATTGTTACAATGTTTTTTTTTTTTTTTTTTTTTTTTTTTTTTTTTTTTTTTTTTTTTTTTTATTTTTTTTTTTATTTTTTTTTTTTTTTTTTTTTTTTCAAAGTGAAGAGTGCCTGTAAAATAATAAAATAATAGAAAAAGAATAATTATATATAATTATATAGAATATATATACTAGTCTTTTGCGAGATTAGTTATTAACTTGAGTATTTTCTTGTCTAAATTTTGTTGAATATTTATTTAAATAAAGCTTTTTTTAAACCATGCAAACACAACATTAATTTTTCACACACACACAAACACACACAGCCACAAACTTAAGCACTCATTGAAACGTCATATGCACAGCTTTTCTCACATTTGTCAGTACTTTTCAAATTTCGAAAAGAAATACATATAAAAAAATCAACAAATATCACACACCGCGGCGGTGGGGGGGCCTGTGTGTTGGGCCTTGTGTACGCAACGCCCACACACGGCATATGGAAACCTTGACCGGGTGATAAGTAAACTGACAAATATAGAATAGAGACACTCACACATACATACACTTATACAATATATTTATGTGTAATGAAAATTTACGCTTTTGAATGGCAAATGAAAGCTGTGAACGCAAAAGCTCATAAAGCGACAATAATCAATTAATTTAGCTGATAATTTGCTAGAAATGTAGCAGCAAGCATGTGTTTAGCCAACGGCGCCCGTGAAAACGACACTGGAAGTCGTGTATGTGCATGTGAATGTGTGTGTGACGCTGCGAAATTGACGCCAGCGCGCCGTGATTGATGAACCAAAGCTGGCAGCAGCTTGACGAAAGTTGTTGAAAAAAAAAGTTTGTGAACGAAAAAAGTAATTGAAGCGAACTGTGTTTAATTAAAGAATTACTTACAAATATATAATACATACATATAGTATGAGTGCGTGTCTGTTTATGTGTGTGCGTATGTCTGTGGTGTTGCGTATGCGTTGGGCAAGCAAGAAGGCGTGCAAAGCGTGAAGAAAATGGGCAAACAGCCAACAGCAAAGCTGAAGGCACAGCGAAGCTACCGCAGAAATATCGAAAAATGCACACACACATGCATAGTATATGTGTGTATATATTTAAAAATAAAATTCTTATTATTAATCGCTAATAAAATAAGATAATGTCAAGTTTGCATAACAAAAACGCGGCACAGCGCCGAGCAGCACCGCTGTCAGCGAAGATATTTCATGTGCCGCTTTGTAATTATGTGTGTTAAATACAAATACCATGCAACAACAATGATAACCAAGCATAAATGCTAACTAAAACAACGGTAAAACTCGTTCGTTAGCGCAAATTAATTAATTGCGCTAAATATCGCGCGAAAAAAGTGCACGAAAAATGCATTTATTACAACCAAAAGTGTTTGGTGAATTTGACTAAAATATCTTATATATCTCTTTACCCGCCAGGTGCCTTCGTCAGTGGCGACGACTCCAATGTTGGACCGAGCGAAGCTCAATGCCGTCCCTATATTGAAAAGGCGATAAACGAACTGAAAACAGGTGAACCCAGCGATGGCATAGGTGAGTATCTGCATGCATGTGTGCATGTGTGTGTGTGTGTGTTTGTATGGGTTTTGAAAACAAGTAATCATGAATGAACGGCAATATGGCCGTTGACAAGCGCCATTGGCACACATGTCGCAACGTGTGAAGCCTGGAGTGGCGAACTGTCAATACTTTTCGAGCGTTACACACATACGCTTGCGTGTGTGTGTTTGTACATATGTAAATAGACGCATCGTTCTCCCAGCTGACAAACGATTCCTCTAGTAAACCACAAATTTGTGCGTCCGAATTGCTGATTTGTCCTCCATGCAAGCTTTTACATGCCGAAAAAAATGTATATTTTTCCATTTTCAAACAACGTCTTCATTTGTTGTTGTTGTGCACACCACATATTTTTTCCTTGGCACAGCACCAAAAGTACACTTAAGCACCGCAAGTAATACATTTAAAAATACATAAAAGTATAATTTAACATTTCACAAATTACCGTAATTTTCCTACACAACACTATATGTACTTGCATATGCATGCTCACACACATGCATATGTGTGTGTGTGGGTATGACTGATTTTTAAGATTTTCCAAAAGACATTTGGCGGCCATAAAACTTGTCAAACACGTCCATATTCATGTATTGGCTAATAATTGAAGACAATTGAACAAAATGTCGGCCAGCGCGAAAGTTGAAGTGTACTTAACGGTATACACAGGCGCTTACATATGGCTGTGTGCGCCGAGTATTTATGAATATCCGTTCACATTTCACTTCAATGAAATGTCTCCGGTTTCTGCGCTAACTTGTCACGCGTATGAGGCGTGTTAAAGCAAGGCACCGAATCTCTTTATTTCATACATTCTCATATACGGTTAGCATGGCAAGATTTTTTTTGTCCGCCAATTTATGTATGTATGTATATTTAACAATACCTTAAGAATCTTTCACTTCTTCTTCTTTATTGGCGTAGACAACGCGCCAGCCGTTCTTCCTTTGCGCTGTTTCGCGGCAATTGGAGATTCAAAGTAAAGCCAAGTCCTTCTCCACCTGGTCTTTTCAACGGATTGGAGGTCTTCCTTTTCCTCTGCTTCCCACGGCAGATATCGCGTCGACTGCGGGAATGTTTTCACTCATTCGGAGGACATGGTCTAGCCAGGGTAGCCGCTAGTATATCTCATACAGGTCAACGTTCCATCGAATGCGTTATTTGCCGTGGCAAACGCGCAAAGTATCATAAATCTTCCGCCGAACCTTTCTCCTGAAATTTCGTAATGTCGAATCAACATAGTCCATGCATCTGCTCCATATAGCAAGACGTCAATGATGAGTGACTTGTAGAATTTGGTCTTTGTTCATCGAGAGAGAACTTTACTTCTCAATTGTCTACTTTGTCCGAATTAAAACGGTTATAGTCATCTTAAGAGGCTCGCTCCCTCACATGATATATTCATTCCAAAATCATTAAATTAACTCTTTGTTGAACATGACTGAGCCAGAGCCCAACACTGCTTCGACCGATAATTATACCCACATAGCTCTAACAGATAGTCACATGCTCAATGGGCTAGTCTACTTTCTTCTAAGAAAGAAAAAAAATACCCCTTCTTAAGGAAAAACTTCGGAAGTGGCTCATTGAGCTCAACAGTTGACTATAGTACTTCCTCCTATGAAAGTAAATAATGCCCCTTCTTAGGGGACAAATTTCGGAAGTGCCTCAATTTGGTCAACAGTTGACAATCCAACTCCTTAATTATGTTAGCAATGTTCACACAAGATTCTAAAACTTTCCAGATTATTCCGAATGCAATTCAAAGCTGATACCTCCTCATTGTTCTCCGAAAATGCTGTTGCAATAATGTTAAGAGTAACGGCTTGAATACCAGTCGATCTTCTGATTAAGTAAGACCCTGAAAATATTTGATTGTGTTGACTTGACTTAGAAGCTCTGGGATATGGACATATTATATAGTATAGTATGCGCTTTGAAAAATTAATTAGTTAAAATCAAACAAGAATGAGCTCAAGCCAGAATTGGTGAAAATACTGGTCCTCCAAAGAACGGATGTAGCGACGGAGCGCTATCTTATTCTTAAATTATTATATGTTCTGTGTGATAAATTGATCGAACTTCAAAATAACCTCATAATCCAAACCAAAAAACTGTCTTAATTAATAGTACAGTGCATGAATTCACACCATTTGCATGATAAAACCGAAAATATACCTTAAAACAAGAAAAAATATTCTTTATTGGCGTAGACACCACTTACGCGGTTATAAGGAGGACATCAACTCAACTTCCCAATTAAAAGACCAGACATTCCTGTTGGTGGTCTTTAAACGGAGGGTCTCTCATCCGAGGCTGTTTTCTTCTTTTCATTGACAGTGCTTTTATGTGGCGGGCCTCAAACCCAGCCCACAACTCTGGGGAGGGATATTTTGCTTTCTCACTTTAGCTCGGCTTCAAACGGATGTTTTTTTTTTTGCTTTGGCTATCCAGAAGATACTTGGTCTAAGACCGGAAGTTCTGAGCTGCTTGGACCATATGTAAAGTAATCGTTTCTGGTCACTTACAAGTGAATGATGCTCAAATAACTGCCCTCACTTGCGTGAACTTCTGCACATGATTCCATCTTCCACACTTAAGATTAAGGCATAAAAATATGATCCCAAAGGATCCAGAAAACGATCGAACTATTTCTTCAGAAAACAAATTTAGTTACCGTCACTCCAATTCTTCGATTCTTCTTTAGAATATGTACAACTTTCAATAATTTACTAAAGTACTGGAGAACAATATTTTTGTACATTATGCAGAATTTTCCCTCATTTCGGAAGGAAGTACAAAATGATCCCACGAATTTCGTAGCATTTATCAAAAAAGCCTTGATCAAATAATCTGCCTATAGGATCTGGACGAAAATTTGTTTCGATATTAAAGAGGACACAATTTTAACTAGATAAAAAATAGAAAGTCTCTGTATTTTCAGCTTATACACAAATTTCTTTAGACAAAGTTACTGATTTTTCCCAAGTTTCTACAGTTCGCACAAGAACTTCCCTAAAAGAAATCAGTTCATGTTACGAATCCAACAAAAGTTAGCTTTGAATGCCATTTTAATTAAAATTAATTAATAAATACGTCTTCTTTATATTATTTAACACACCAGAGGCAGGTGATATCCCCAGTGGCGAAACTATATCCGCCGAAGTCTCAACGAACAATGAACCCGATCAGCAAGACGACAATGCAATCGACTCTGGTGAAATGCAGTCCGATCAACCGGTTGGCGATGAAAAAGAGACTGTCGAAATAACCGATGCCGAATCCGCGGAAGAAGAAGAAGAGAAATCTATCGATACCGATGGTGATGGTATACGCAATGAAGATGATACCGATATTGATGGTGATAATAAACCAAATGAACAAGATGAAGATATGGACGGTGATGGTATTTTGAATGAAGAGGACGATGACATCGATGGTGATGTTATACCAAATGAACGCGATCCCGATATCGATGGTGATGGTGTATTGAATGTTGACGATCGTGATATCGATGGTGATGGCGTACCAAATGTGATCGATCATGATCTTGACGGTGATGGTGTGCCGAATATTGTCGATAAGGATATTGATGGCGACGGTGTTAGCAATGCCAACGATAATGATCTAGATGGTGATGGCATACCCAATGAAGAAGATGATGACATTGACGGTGATGGCATACCGAATGATCAGGACAATGATATCGATGGTGACGGCATACCCAACGATCAAGACGATGATATCGATGGTGATGGTATACCAAATAGCCAAGATGATGATATCGATGGCGATGGCATACTAAATGAACAAGACAATGATATTGATGGTGATGGCATACCCAACGATCAGGACGATGACATCGATGGCGATGGTATACCAAATGAAAAGGACAATGACATCGATGGTGATGGCATACCAAATGATGAGGACGACGATATCGATGGTGATGGCATACCGAATGACGAGGACGCCGATTTGGACGGTGATGGCATACCAAATAAGGATGATGATGATATCGATGGTGATGGTGTATCGAATGAAGATGATGCGGACATTGATGGTGATGGCGTGCCGAATGAGAGTGATGAAGACATTGACGGTGATGGCATTAAAAATGAACAAGACGATGATATTGATGGTGATGGCGTGGCCAATGAACAAGATAATGACATCGATGGTGATGGTGAACCGAACGAGGCGGATAAAGATATTGATGGCGATGGCGTACTCAATCACGACGACGTCGATATCGATGGAGATGGAATACCGAATGAACGTGACCATGATGTTGACGGAGATGGTATGCCCAATGAAGAGGAACCCAAGAGTTTGGATATTGATGGTGATGGTATTCCCAATGATGATGATAGCGACATTGATGGTGACCTTAAGCCAAATGAGGTAGACGACGACATGGACGGTGATGGCATACCAAACGTACACGATCGTGACGTTGATGGCGATGGCGTACCTAATATACATGACGAGGACAGTCTCGAGGCCGAGGAGGTGGCGTCCAGACAAAAACGTGATGTTGGCGCTGAACCAGTCTCTGTTGAAGCTGGCGAAGAGCAAGAGGAACCCAGCCAAGAAAAACCAGGTGATATTGATGGTGATGGTATACCAGACCATGAAGATGATGACAAAGATGGTGACGGCGTGCCCGATCATAAGGATGACGACATCGACGGCGATGGCATACCAAATGAACAAGATGCCGACCGCGATGGTGATGGTATACCGAATGAGCACGATGATGATGACGGTGAGGAACATGAAGAGAAGGACGACGATTCGAAACCAGAAGATGATACCAAACCGGAAGATGAATTGTTGTGGGTAAGCGTGACGAGCCATGTTTTTATAAAATAATGTGACTTGAGGTCACTGTTACCAATTTTTTCAATATATTTTATATGCATTTTTTTAGGAAGGCGAAATACCAGCGCAGCTCCGCAGCCGTGATCATATTACCGAGCTGCTGCAACTGAACACTGAGTTCAACGCACGCGAGAAGGCTGTAGACAATGTGGCCGAGATCATTTTGCGCGACATTAAGCGCATCTATGAGAGCGCCATCAAGCCTCTGGAAACGCTCTACAAATACCGTGACTTGAGTAATCGTCACTTCAGTGATCCCGAAATTTTCTCGAAGCCATTGGTATTGTTTATGGGGCCATGGTCGGGTGGTAAATCGACTATCATAAACTACCTAACTGGCAATGAATACACACCACACTCATTGCGATCAGGTAATGACAACTTCATATATAAATAATTAGAGAAACTCTAAAAGCTTTCGAACTGCAGGCGCGGAACCCTCACCTGCCTATTTCAACATCCTGACATGGGGCAATGAGACTGAGGTGCTGGACGGCACACAGCTCGCCGCTGACTACACCTTCTCTGGCTTGCAGAAATTCGGTGAAGGCTTGGAGGAACGTCTACGTGGGCTAAAAATGCCAAACAAATTGTTGGAAAAGGTGAGTCTGTGTATGCGTGTGTAATGATGATGCGGCTAAGGGGCGTCTTTAGCATTCTTTATTGTATGTGATGACGTCAATGTCATAGAAAATATTTAAATATAAATAATATGCTCTGTGATGACCTCGAAATGGTCTAAACTGCCCGTGAATTGGCAACAAAAGTATGGAGAAAATTACAGCCGAACCAAAAGAAGAATAGCAACAACAAATTACACACGCCTAAAGACAAACAAACTCTTTGACGTTGTTGTAGTGCCTGTTGAGTGGTCGTTCGTAGTTTTGTGTTTCGTTTTCTTGCTTTTTTGTTTATGAAAACCACATATTTTTAGAATTATCTTTCGAGAGAAAAATACATACTACACATAAACAAATTAATGTAATTGCATATCATGTGCAATGTGTCTATAAGTGTATAACACTTGGCGGCAGAGCAATGCTGCCCACTGTTGTAGGCACCGTTAACGCAAATAACTCACTCACTGCACAAAAACTACTCAATTATGAGTGAGTTTAAAGCCAGGAGAGAAATGCGATCGTGAATTAAGAGCGCAGCACTCGGAATGTATTTTATTTTCACCCAAAATTTTTGAGTTTTCACTCAATAATTGAGTGTCTGCTCAGTACTAACTCTTTGCAATTATAATGACCTGTAAATTTGAGTGCTTTGCGCATTTATTACATTTAAAGAGCTCTCAGCATATTTTGCAATCTATTTTGAGAAAGTAAACAAATGCAACAAAGTCACACTGCACTTATCTTCCGTTGCCGAACGCGCAGGTACACTTTCAAATAACTGTTCGGCATCTGTATTGATTTAAGCATTGAAATGCCTCGATATTTTTGAACTCCCTTAGCTTTGGGTCAACAAATTCACCCATTCGAAATAAATTCTAAAAAAAAGACAGGGTTTTTAAGAAGCATTAAGTTGAAGAGTTAGGACCGAACTACGATTCGTAAAACTCCCAAAAGAACCCTAGATGTTTTATGTGAGATCTATCGGGAGCGAAGAAAAGTCAAGCTAGGACCAACCCAGCAATCGAAAAAAATCAAAAAGGATTCTTGTGAGAAGAAAAGTTCATTGATCGACCAACAGTGACGAAAAGCTCGGATTCCAATATTTGAAACTAACGTAGCTTTGGGAGAATTATTATTTCGAAATAAATTGTGGAAATAAATGGGTTTTAAGAAGAAATAAGTTGATGAGCCACAACATGTTTCTTATGAGATTCATCGGGTAAAAGGCGAAGCCAGGCAAGCAATCGAAAAACAGCGGAAAGAAGACCAACAGCTCGGATTTTTCGATTTCCATTATCAAAATTTAATTCAATGCTTCGGAATTTAGATCCATGAAAACGGGAGGTGGCCGAGGTGGCCAATTGACTGGGTCAAACTTGGTTTTTAATAAATCCAATGTGACATTCTCTGTGCGGCTTGTTGGGCCGTCCATATTGTCTAAGTTCATATCATCCAATTCGGACTAAAAATATTCGGTTATCATTGAGCGATAGCGATAGCCATTCACAGTTAAGTAACTTTCTGACATGAGAATAATATTCCTTCATGTTTTGCCTTGATAAAGACCTTCAAAAATAGAAATCTATAATATGTATATTGAGTTTAACCTAAAAAAAAACCTTTTTTTCAGGTGAACATCGTTGAAATTCCCGGCATTTTGGAAGTACGCAAACAGGTCTCCCGTCTTTTCCCCTTTAACGATGCTTGTCAGTGGTTTATCGATCGTGCTGATATCATATTCCTCGTCTACGATCCGGCCAAACTTGATGTTGGCCCCGAGACCGAGGCTATATTGGATCAACTTAAGGGACGTGAATATCAAACGCGTATTATATTGAACAAAGCTGATACCGTCAAACCGGAGGAGCTTTTGCGCGTACAGAGCGCACTCATTTGGAATATCTCGCCGCTGATGTCCTCCGCACAGCCACCTTTGGTGTATACAACATCGCTGTGGTCGCATCCCTATCAGGAGGGCGCACCGGCACGTTTACTGTTGGCGCAAGAGCGCGCCTTCCTGCGCGATTTGCGCACCGCTGTCGACAAGAGGATCGAACATAAAATCGCCAGTGCGCGTCGTTTCGCTGTAAGTATTTCAAGCAGAACCGTATCTTTAACATTATTACTGAAAACACTACTTTATACTTGCTTGGTAGGTGCGCGTCCGCAATCATGCCAAAATGGTGGATTGCTACCTCAATACCTACTACAACCACAAGACCCTCTTCGGCAATAAGAAACGCATCGCCGATGAAATTATCAATCATCCACAAAACTACCACATCTATGAGGGCCTCTCAACACTGACGAATATTTCACGTTACGATTTGCCAGACCCTGAAGTCTATCGCGACTTCTTCCGGCTCAATCCACTTTACGAGTTCAAGAAACTTTCTGAGACCTGCACGTACTTCCGTGGTTGCCCCATTACCAAGCTGGATGTAGCAATCGCCTACGATCTGCCTGAGTTGGCTGGTAAATATAAAAAGATGACGGAATCGGCGCTGGCCAACATTGAGGCTAAAGGAGCTGCAGATGACGAACCGGAAACAAAAGGCTCCGGCAAGAGCACGAAAAGTTGAACTACTCAAACCAAAAACTGCACTGAAAATTGTCCAAAAAGTAATGCACATCAACTAAATCAAGAAAGATCTACAAGCACTGGACAAATGCAGAATAAGACAGCTACACACAGACATATGTGCTTATGTAAACGAGTAAAGAAAGTTTTGAGCGAAAGGAAACCACGTTCAAACCAAATAAAAGAGATCAATTTTAATTGAGATATTAAAGAAAAAATATTAAAATAAAAACCGAAATTGTACCAAATTGCCGACTAAGAGAGAGAGACATTAGTTATAATTTATAAAGAAAAAAAAAGTGAGAGAGAGTGAGCGATCTAACAGCGAAACGATCAAATTTGCTGAAACTTTACAACTTAATGAGACAAAAAAAAGTAAAAAAGTGAAACAAACTGTCAATCGAAATTCCTTAAATACAACAGCTTAAAACATACTTAAGGAAGAGAGAGAGAGAGAGAGAGAGAGAGAGACACACACACACAA
Source organism: Bactrocera latifrons (assembly GCF_001853355.1). Taxonomy (NCBI): domain Eukaryota; kingdom Metazoa; phylum Arthropoda; class Insecta; order Diptera; family Tephritidae; genus Bactrocera; species Bactrocera latifrons. The sequence continues at coordinate 262,732 of NW_017537601.1, forward strand.
ACACATTTACTTACTAACTAATTTAACGAGTGGGAGGGACTGAGACAAAAGGCATAATAGCAAAATTAAACAAAAAATCCATATGCGCTCGAGCATTGGCCATAAATAAGCATTATAAAGGGAGAGATGACTAAACTAACAGTAACAAACAATTAACCGTTAACACTACATTTCAAATTTCTAAACAGCAAACGTTGCCCGAATTCGAACCCGTCAAAATTTTTAATTTCGCCTTAACGACGAAGCTTTAACTTTTCACTTACAAAAACAACTAAAACCTTTGCACAACCATTGAAGGCATTTATTTTTTGAAATTAATTGTTTAATTGTTCTGTAATAATTGTGCACAAACATAATTTCGTATATCCCCGCACTGTGTGTCCTGTAACCATGTACTGCAGAAATATGTTTTCCGTTTTCTTTTTGCTTCCATTGAGAGAGCTTTAATATATAAGTTTGCGTGTTAAACAAAAATTATAAATAAAAAGTAATAAATGTAATAAAAAAATCGTACATATAATTTTAACTACTATCACTGCACTGCACCAAAGGCATTGTGAATTTAGACCCTGTCATAGTTAATAAGTTTTCTTTTTTATTTGAGTGAGTAAAATGTAAAAAAAAAAATTTATGAAAAATGCAATAAAAAGAGCAAAACAAACAGTGAAGACGTTGCATGATTTTTTATAAGAAACAGAATAATTAAAACTTAAATCAACTTGTAAGCATTACATCGACAAATTAATGTAAAAATGATTTAGCCAATTTGTGACAGCTGAAATATCAGCGAGCTTACATTTAAATGTAATGTTGGACATAATGATAGACTCTGAATTGTAACAACAAATAAAAAAACAACTTAGAAAAAACCAAATTGCGTGTTTTAATCAATTAATGGAGTGGCAAGCCTAAAATAGACTTTCATTTTCGATATCTGAATCTCGCAAATGGTTTTGAAACTGTATAATTTTATGTACCAGCATAAATTATAACTTTCAAGCCACAACACAGTCACAGTTTTGTTTTGTTTTTTTTTATTTAAAAATGCGACAGTAAATATGAATTTATTACGTTTCTATGTAATAACACACCGTTGTTAAAATTAATATTATCTCAAACATAAAAAGTTGTTTTGATAAAAAAAAAAAACCAACATATTTATTTAGAAATTCACAAATATCAACAAAACACTTATTGAAACCGCACTTATGATCCATTTGCATTTTGTTTTTCCACCAGTGCAGATTCTTGCTCAGCTTGCGCAGATTTATGGTCACTTTTGGCAACGTTGCTCTCATCTGCTAATTTCTGCGCAGCCTTCATTTTTATCACACTCCACTTTTCGTTATATTGTGCTTGTGTTAATAGACTACGTTTAATATTTTCACAATCTTCAGGTTTTGGTAATACAATAGCGACATAGCCTTCACCTTCGGCGGCAGTTTCTAATCGCTTTGGTGCTTCAACCCAAGCTGTATTTACTTCCACCAATTTACTTTGTACACAACTAGGTATTTTGTACGTTTTATTTTGCTCGCTGGTCAATATGGCTAGCGTGGAGTCATGTTGTAGAACCATACCGCCTTTCTTGCCCTTTCCTTTTACCGTATTTTTACTGCGATCTGTATTGCCGATATCAAACGTGAATGACTTTATACCGTCTTTTATTGCGGGATGCTCGGGTGCCAAACAAATTAAACAAACACGATTGGAGTGAAAAAGAACTTGATAGGGTGCCGGTTCCGGACTTTCCTTAATGTAATAGTACCGCGTGAAAAATCGGTCTACGACACTGGGATAATTTTCAACCCATTCCTCTGTAATGGACGGTACGGTAATGCCACCAATGACTTCTGGCACATGGTTATAGTAGTAGGGTTCAAGTGGATCTTCTGGTTCGGTAGGCATTGTTGGTTATAGTAAATAGATGTATTAAAAGAGGATAATGTTTATGAAGACACCAGACGCTCCTTTAAGCGCGCTTGTCGTTCGGCCGCTTTTACACGGTTGGCTGCAGCACGTGCTTGACGTTCACGTTTTAAACAACTCACCAACTGGTTATCAATATCGTTGCAAACGCCCAGAAATTTTGCAAATTTATTCTGAAAATGAATTACACATTATGTAAGCTGTAACAACTTGTGGGTATCACGTTTGGAAATATTTGTTTACCTCAATGTGACAATTATTTAGTTGCTCAATCAAATTATTGCACTCCGATGTATGCAGATGTGGTGATAGATCAGTATGCATACTTTTTTCTTGGTTTCAAAAACAACACAAATTACACTTTTTCTTTGCTAGGCGAAGAAATGAAATGTCAACTATTTTTTCTATTAGAGCTGCCAATAGCTATTAACAGAAAAGTCAAGGATATCAGTTTTTTAAATGTTCGAAAGAAAAACTTAAGTATTTAAAAACCTAATTGAAATGAATGTTGCGACACAGATAGTTTGTATTCTACAGAGGTTCATATATATTTTTCCATTCGTAAATCATATTATTTTTGAAAAATAATAAAAATTTTGTTTTTAAAATTACACAAAACTAGTTTGTGCAACTCTGTATTTGATGCTATGTTCATTGCACAGCACAAAACAAACACGTGGAGGCCAATCAGCTGTTATGTTAAAGAGGCAGAAAAGAAACATAACAAGTTTTTTTTTAATAATATTAGTGTTGTTCAAAAATTATTAGTTGTATTACTTGAATTCATTTCATAATGTCGGCAAATAAAAAGAAGAACTTGAATTCCATGGAGGAAGATCCAACGGCCGACGACTCGGATAGCTCAAGTGAGGATAATGATGATGATGAGCCTCATCCTGATGCCTATACCGGCAATGAGGTTTGTAAAAGTATTACTAACAAACAACAAAAAACGCATAATTACGTTGCAGGAAGTGGAAATTGATTTCGAAGGTCGTGCCCCCACTGATCCAGATTGTCATGGAATTTCACAACTGTTACAGCGCGTGTTCTTGCGAGCGCCAGTAAACACCATGCAAATGGCTGATATGATAATTGGTAAATTTTTTATTAACTTACTAGGACATAGTTTGTTATAATTAATGTTTACTTATTTAGCTCAGAATTATGTGGGCAGTGTTATTTGCCAATGTGAACCAGATGGTGCTGAGAGTGACATGGACGATGATATGGTCGAAGAAGGCACAATATTTGGTATTACAACAGTCATCAATATGACGGCAAAAAAGGACATTGCTTGCATTGAGCAATTGCGTGGATATATAATACAGCGAGCTGAAAAAAATGCGCCAGATTCAGTATTGACACACCTACGAGATGTGCTTGGAAATGAGGGGCGACCAGTGGGATTTCTTATCAATGAACGTTTCATAAATATTCCAGCACAAATCTCAGTGCCGTTACTGGAGAATTTACATAAAGAAGTGCTAACAGCTAAACAAAAGGGCATGCAATTTAACTTCAGTTATTTTATAATGATAATTAAATTCTATCGCAAAGAGGCACGCAAGGGAAAACCTGTTGAAGATACATATACGAATGCCGAAGAGGAAGTAATTAGTTCCAAAGCAGTAAATTCCTTCGAATATTCGGTTGCAGACGAATGCGATGTTGGTATGAGTGGAGATTGGCTAGAAGGCGACGCGACATTAACACCTTATCGCAAAATTATCTTACTTGACGCAAAGGAGCTACCACATTTAATTGACGATATTAGAAATTACATCAGTGGAGTGTAAAAATTATATAAAAAAGTATTGTAAATAATTTACATTACAGGTTGTTTCTTTTATTCTAAAGAGGGTTAATTAAATTTGTCTCCAAGCTATTTGTCCTCCTCTTCCTAGAAGGAAATGTCAGATAATATGTATATATAAGTTGATTAGTCTAGTTTCTTAGTTATTGAATATATTCAACCGAACGATCGAGAACAAATTCTTGTATAGAAAACTTTGTTATCTTCATATATATTTATATACAAACTGAATGATTAAAATCAAATTATAGTATGGAAATATTTTTATTTGTGTAGAGTATTCTCAGCTTCAGTGCAACAGCAGTTGAAACTTTGCTTGCCTTAATTCAATCAAGAAATAAAATTCGCTACTTCTTATCAGACGGGGTAAATTATTGTAGTAGTAGCACACTGTTTACAGCACTGCCTATAACAGCTGATTGGCGCATTTAAAACATGTGAAGAGTGTATTGAGCTACTGCACCGGCAAATTTTTATGCAAAAGAGACTTACACAATTTAAATAAATTTTTGTTTAGCTTAAAGTTTTCTGAGAAACGCAGCTTACTCATCGGCGACAAGCTTTACAGTGAGTGGTGGTTAACAGAAAGTATATAGTTCGTAGGGAATTGTTAGCCGGAGAATCATGCATTTGTCATGTGTATTGCCACAATTTGGACTTAGTAAGCTTAAGATATAAGTGCAATATTAACACGTTCCTCTCTGTTTACTTGTAATTACATTGCAACCGATTTCTATAAAGTGAAGCTCTTTAGAGCTGATTTTCATTGTAAACATTTTCCTTCATGGAACCCAGTCATCGGTTACACAAAGTGTGCCAAAAACGTGTTTTATCTACCCAATAAGAGGAACAAACAGTACACTTTTCATTGAATAACTTATTGGTTTCGCCAATTGTGTCTAATACGGTTATCTTCTACCTTGATTTCTAGTTAATAAGAAGCATACTGCCGTCTACTAAATCATATATAATCGGCAGAAACCCAGAACAAGAAGGCTAGTTGTGATAGTGTGTCCAGCTTCCATCATGGGAATCGAGAGGTAAGTACAAAAACCAAAAATGTGTCAACAACACGGTTTACTATGTTAATACAGTTGTTAGAGATACGAAATTTTATAGATCTTGAATTTAGAAGTAGACGTTAACAATTTTCCTATAAGAAAAAGTTGTTACCTTATCAATAGCGAACTTGACTGTATATATACAGTAGATAAATCGGCATCATAAAACAACAATAGTAAAGTACACGAATGTTGGTATAGAATTTGTATTGGAAGATTAGAAAGTTGTATTGCAATAGTCAGTTAGGTAGCGGTCGTCGTCGTTGTCGGACGTTTAAATTGTTTAATAATATCTGTGTCTTTGAAATATACTGTTTAACATGGTAGCCGATACGTAAGTGAGCTCTTTGTTTTATTGTAATAATAATAGATATACTAAAGCAAAAAAATAATTAAGCAATAACTTGCAAATGTGTATTGCAGAAAGTGCAAAAGTGTTAAAATTAATATTTCCTTATCTCACAAAAGGAAACTAATTTGCGACGGCGTACCCATTTATACTTTTATTTTGTTTCAAAAGACATTATAAATGTAGAATTAAAATTTATAGATAACAAAACACAGACTTTTCGTATCCCTGCTTTCAGAGTGCAAGATTTTTGTGTGAATTTTTATATGCTTAAGCATATGAGTGTATGCTGTACAAGTTTCTGAGATATACATACATATGTATGTCTATACAATGTACTTGCGTATGTTTGTTCACAAATTTTGCTATTAATATGCGAGAGATTCCAGCTATCTACATACGTGTACTAAATATTTATTGCATTTTGTATAGAAATTATCAGCTGCAAGTGTTAGCACACTATAAAAACAAAAACAAATTTAATTCAAAGCTGTGTAAGTAAACAGAAGCAGACGCTAAAGGAAAGTTTGATTCTATGAATACTAAGTTCTTATCCCAATGGGCTATACTTACGTATGTACATCTACCCAACAATTCAAAGCAATGTAATTCAAAGTAACCCCAAAAATGTATGAAAACAATGCTTGACGCACTTAAAAAAAAAAATAACAAATGAAAAAAAATTTGATTCGAATGGCACATAAACGATCAGCTTATCGTAGACGGAGCAATTCGCCGTTAAAGAAGAAAGATCACCTCGAGCTGGTTGGAGTTTGCATATCCAACACTTCGTAAGTGTCAAATAGTGATGTGAAGGATGGTATAGTACGAACATGAGAGGTTTTATAGCATATTAATTAGTTTAAAAAAGTGAATTATAAAAAGCGGCTAAGAATTTAATTAAAAAACAGTAGTTGATATAATAGTTTGTAAGCTTTTCTCATAAAATAGTTATGTTGAGTTTAAACCTTTATGGCTTTCGATGTTTTCGATAATGTGAAAATCATAAATCACTGATTATACATGTGTATATCAGACTGTAATTTCATTTATAGAAGATTATGAAATGGTCTTCAAAAATCCAGTGTGATTATTTGTTTTATTTTAATGACCTGAACAGGGTTTGCCACTAAGTTTGTGATACCCAAAAGAAAACGTCAGAGACCATATGAAATATATATGTACATAAATAAGTCACACGCGTAACGTTCCCGTCAGTCTGTATATCCGCATACTAGTCCCTCAGAAGCTGCTCATTTGGCGGAATCGGCCCGCTATAGAATATACATAGCTGTCATAAGAACGATCAAATTCAAGTTCCCTTGTGGAAGACATTTTTATATGATCAAGAAATATGGATTATTATTTAAGGCAATGGTAATATCTCCGAAAAATGTGTTTATGTCGTACCACCAATACATATTCTTGGATGGAAACATCTTTATTTGAGAAGGGTATTATTATAGTTTTGGCGCAACCGAAGTTAATGCTTTCTTGGAACATTGTGGCAATGTTTGCGTTACTATGTGTATTATTTTTTATATTTTATTATTCTCGATTAGATTAATGCCGATGAGTTGTAAATCTAACAGCTTTACTGTAGCATGTGGGCAGTTGATGAAGGAAAACAGAAACATTTTTAAATGTGTTGAATTTAAAGTTTTTTTTTATATACGGAACAAAAGTTGCGTATAAACCGATTTAAATTTAATTATTTTGAGCAAGCTAAAACGTACGATGTTATACTTTTGGCACCTTCTTTTAATTGCTTTCAATGAGCGTAAATTATATCAATAAAAATGATTATTTATAAATCCATTTAGCTAAAAATCAATGATAATTTGCATAATGCAATTTGTTTCGGACTCGAAGCTGAGCTTAAAAAAAGATTTGGCTTCATAAAGCAACAAAACATATTTTAAGGCATTCCTGTAAACGTTTAATTTTACGCCCATTTCCCTGCCGATAAGAGAAACCGGCTGCATATTAATTGTTGTAAATTATGAACGTTAGTTGGCAGTCAACTATTTATAGCGGCACTTAAAAAGTGCTCCGTGACCAAAAAAAAATACATAATTGTTTATAACAAACATACAGCAAAGCAGATGAGGAAATGAACAAATGCAACAAAGCATTTAATGTCAATTGCTATAAAACGCAAATGGTACATCGTACACAATGATGTGCTGATTGGTTCCATATAACACACTGACACACATACTACGTATATGTATGTGTAATGCATGTACATGCAGTTTATAGCGTGCAATTGTAGTTGTTGTTGCTCCTGAATTGTATTTGCCTTGAACTTTAAAAGTGCATGACATACACATTAATTTAATATTTTCTATTGTTGTTTTTCTTTTCCTGCTTTTAGACTCTTGCCGTGCAGCGTGAAAATCGCTAAACTCATACAGAAGTCCAGTTGTGATGTACTCTGTATTATCGATCGTCAAGTGCCGCCAGAATTGCTGGAGCAGTTCGGTGAATTCCGCTCATTTGATAAGGCTTTCGATAGTGTGGTGTCATGCTTTAAGTCGCCCAAGCTGGACTTGCCCATAGTTTATTCACCCGTACAGGAACTGACTGATTATCATGATGTGCGCACATATCAGAAAGCGGCAGCCAAGTCATTGGAGCGCGCCATTAAGGTGAGATGAAGTTGTAAAACAAATATAACGTAACAAGACAAATATGTTTACAATATGCTCAAGATATTTGCAATAATGCATTTATCGCAACGCTTATCACTTTCGTGTATTTCCTTAGGCTGGCTTCAAATCGCCACTGCTGTTGGTGCCAGCGAGCAACCGTTTCTGCAATGCCGAACTTTGCACCGTGCTGGGTGCCTTGGATCAGTTATATGTTGTAAGTACCGATAATATTTTAGATAGAAAGTTTATAAAAAAAAAATAATAATAAAATTATTGTCTCTAGCCTATTCAACTGCGCGAGGATGTGCCCGAGCAGGCGAAGCGTATTAAGGAGCTGTCACTTTTGATTTCCACGCCGAGGGCTGAGGAAATTATAAAAGATGCTTTGGTTTTGGAATCAGGTCGGATGGTGGCACGCGATATTGGTAAGTAACATTTAAATAAAAAGCTTTTTTACCAAAATATTGTAAAAGTACAAAAACTGTTATTTGCAAAATAAATTTGCCTCTATTTTAATATTTGTTCAATATCAGTACTTTGCAACTGGCAATGCTACAACTAGGCTTTCTATTTGTTTACACGCGTGCCTTAAAGTATGCAACAATACTCTTAACAGCTTGTTGTTATTTGCCTTTGCAGGTGTTGGCGATCCAGAACGCATGGCGCCACCTCGCGTTGAAGACTACGTTAACAGCGTATTGTCCTCACTGAAGAAGGAAGTCATTAGCGATTTGAATGTTTTACAAGAGGATTATCCACTTTTTGCCGCCGTTAATCGTGCTGCCAATCAAGTGAGTCGTCATCGCGGACGCATCATCTTCCTGGAGTATGTGCCACCGCAACCGGCACGGAAAACTCTGATGTTGGTGGGTAAGGGTGTCACCTACGATACTGGTGGCGCTGACATTAAGGCTGGCGGTGTGATGGCCGGCATGTCACGTGATAAGTGTGGCGCCGCTGCCGTTGCTGGCTTCATGCAGGTAAGAGGTTTTGTTTAACACAGATTTACGACAAATTTTAACTAAATTGTTGCACACACACAGATTGTCAACGAGCAAAAGCCTGCCGATGTGCATGTTATCGCTGCACTTTGCATGGTCCGTAATTCGGTGGGCGAAGAATCCTATGTTTCCGATGAGTTGTACACCTCACGCGCCGGTGTACGCATACGCATTGGCAACACCGATGCCGAGGGACGCATGTGCATGGCGGATGCTTTGTGTCGCATGAAAGAGATGGCCATCGAGCGCAAATTGCCCGATCCACATCTCTTCACCATTGCTACATTGACAGGTCATGCTTGCATTTCAGCTGGTGATGGCTACTCGATTGCCATTGACAATAGTGTGGCGCAAAAAGCTGGGCATGCACGTCTGTTGCAAGAGACTGGCCAGTCGTTTGGCGAACCTTTCGAGGTGTCCGTTTTGCGTCCAGATGATTTCGATTTTAATAAGGGTAAAGTGCTTGGTGAAGATCTTGTGCAAGCCAACAATGCACCATCGACACGCACGCCCCGTGGACACCAGGTAAATCATTTTGAAATTAGTTTTTTTAGTATACATTATAATTTTCTAATTATGCTAATTTCTATAATTTTAGATTCCAGCCGCTTTTCTTATCCAAGCCACTGGCTTGGACAAGCATGGCCTAGAGTCCAGCTCGCCATTGAAATACACGCACATTGATATTGCTGCCAGCGCTTGCGTATTCCCAGAGATACCAACAGCTGCTCCCATTGTTGCCTTAGCAAAGACACATTTATAGAATTTTTTATTCGCTCTGCATTTAAGTTGGAAACTTTGCAAGCATTTCCATAAGATATCAATTATATTGTACTTATTGCCGCAAATATGTATGTAATTTGTTACGCTAAACACTACGAAATATAATCACATATACAATGAAAGCCAGTGCTAAATGTCAGCTACTGATTGGGTTGCAAATATGAGGCAGGTCCTTGAAAACATGATTTATATATACTGTCTACCGATCCTCACGGTGATGTCTACCATATATACTATATACCAGACTTAACGGTATGAGTGAGTGTTTACATAAAAATGTTTTAGTAGGGAACATTTGTTGTGAATGAGCCTTAATTGTTTTTTGTTTGGTTGGCATGACATCTGTCAAACGTATTTAATAAACCTACAGTCATTGAGCAAACATCATATTTTTTCATTACGTTGAAAATGTCAAATTTTATACCGAAAAGTGATGATTTGAGGAAAGCATTAATATCTTGTTTCCATTTGAAGAAAAGTATTGCAGAGTCGCACCGAGCGCTTGTCGAGGCATATGGATAGTATGCAAAAGATAACTTCAACGGTTCAGAGATGATGATTTTGATGTGAGAAATGAAGAACGTGGAAGTTCACCAAAAAAGTTTGAATACGCCGAACTGCAGGCAATATTAAATGGAGATGATATTTTGAATCAAAACCAAATGAAAGCCATGTTAATTGTTGCACAACAAACAATTTCAGACCGCTTGAAAGCGATGCAAAAAAAAATTAAGATCCAAAAGTGTGGAAAATGGGTGCCACGTGAATTGAATGAAAGGCAAAGAGAAAACCGAAAAACACTTGAGAAATTTTGTTTCAAAGACACGAAAGAAACTCACTGATCATTGAGCGAAAAACGAGCAGAATGAGCCAGAAGACATGGCAAAATAGTTTTGTGACACGACAATGCGCCTGTACACAAAGCAAAATCGGTTCAGTATGCAATAAAAGTACTTGGCTGGGAGCTGCTACTCCATCCGCAGCATACACCAGACTTGGCTCCTACCGATTACAATTTGTTGTCATCGATGAGCAGAACTTCGGTAACTACGCAGAGATATAAAAGATGATCAATTTCGAGGTTCCCTACTTTTCTTTTAAGAAAAAACACAGCAACTTCAAATTTAATGCGGAATGCTTTTCATCATTCGAAAGAACATTCTTTGGCATTTATTTCTTGAAGATTATCTTTTTCAAATGTTGACCGCGGCTATGTCGCAGATCCATTGAATCCAATTTTCAACGACTCATTCGAGCACTTCGACTGGCAACTGGTGAATGACACGCGTGATGTTCTGCTCCAAGGATTGCACCGAAGCGGAATAGTCCACAGACTTTCGACTTTATATAACTCCACAGGAAAAAGTGTAAATGGTGTGGCCAATCGACCGACCCAAATTGTGAAATTATTTGCTCACCGAAGTGTTCTCTCAATAAATCCATTGATTGATGCGATGAGTGGGAAGTGGCGCCGTCTTGTTGAAATAAAATATCCCAGAGATCATGAGTTTCAATTTCAGGCATCAAATAGTCGGTTATCATGGCGCGATAAAGGTCACCATTAACGGTTACGTTCTTACCGGCATCATTTTTGAAGAAATATGGACCGATAATTCCACCGCCCACAAATCAGACTAAACCGTTAGTTTTTTGGATGAAATTGCAGCTCTTGAATCACTTCAGGTTGCTCTTCGTTCCAAATGCGGCAATTTAGCTTGCTTACATACTCACTGAGCCCGAAATGGGCCTCATCGCTGAACAAAATTTGTCTCGAAAACGTCAGATCTTCTTGGAACTTTTCCTTGATTGCTATGTTTACCATTTATTTATTAAAATTTTTGAATTTTTGAAATTAATTGGATATATTAATTGGATAATATTTTTAAATATTAGGTTGTCAAAAAAGTCTTGCGGCATATTCGCTAGTTGGCGCTGAGAGCGCCAGTTTTTCTAGTTTTATTCGTCGCATCGGGTCATGCTATACCGTTTTGGAAAGCTTATTTCACGCGCCAACACGTGTTGGATTGATTGTCGTTTCTTTTAAGTCGTTCGTGAGTTATAGCGTCGCAAACGTGGAGCAGTACCACTACGATAAAGGCAAAAATTCATCACGCGCCGCCAATAAAATTTGTGCAGTTTATGGACCCGATACAGTTTCCATTGCCACCGCACAACGATCGTTTCAACGTTTTCGTTCTGGTGTAGAGGTGGTCGAAGATGTGCCACGCTCCGGAAGGCCTGTCGTCGAAAATTGCGATAAAATTGGTCGAAAGAGATCGGCATAGTAGCAGCCGTAGCATCGGTCAAGAGCTGCGCATGAGTCATCAAACAAAAAAAAAAAAAATTTATGAACAATTGAAAATTCAATAAAAAATACCGCAAGATTTCGTAAGCAGTTTGTATTTAACTTCGCAACAATTCCTTGATTTCTCGCTGCCGCAATTCTGGCTGCGTTAATGTACAACAACGGTGCTAGCGAGTGCAAGCAGCAATCGTTCTTGCGCATGCACCGTTAATCTGGCTTTTGAAAACTCGGTCAAGAGTGCCTCGTTCATGTTGTGATTGCATAATTTACCGTTACCCGTTGACCACTATTCACTGTCACCGCGCACGTTGTTGTTGTTGTGGTTGTTCTTGGTCGTTCCCGTGCATGCCCCACAAGGTGGCTCACTTGAAACTACCGTTGTTCTGCGCGCCTCGCATTTCCCTTCACTTGTCCGCTCTTGAGTCCATGCGATGACTTGCATTGTTATCTTTAGTAAACGGCTTTTGAGCCTTTCTTTATTTCTTTCTTTTCGTTCATTGTCTTTAGTTAGTTTTCTGCTTTCTTTTGTTGCTTCGGAGGTCCATCTTGTGGGCTACGTAGCTTGTCGTACGCAGTTTACAGGCTGCCCAATGGCTTTAAATGAGTGCAACTTGGCTGCCTTGGACTTGTTTTGATTGTTGTTGCTGTTTTATGTGCTTTCATTTTGTTTTCATTTCTTGTTTTGCTAACTGACGATCGTCTTCATTGAGGCTCCTTACGGTACCTTGCTTATGTGCTTCGCTGCATTTACATATGTACGTATGTGTATATGTATATACCCCTGGTATATAATAAGAATCGTGCGACGCATCAGTGGGCCAGCCTTTGGCATTGCTTTTGTGTTTGTTTTTGTTTTTTTGGAAGCCTGCAACGGCTTTGTGTCTTCGCTGTGCCTGAGGCGGTGATTCATTTATCGATACGCCTGTTTAACGTTCCACTTTATAACAGTAAGTTTGTAATATGTAACGGTTCATTTCTGACAGGCACCGTTACCTTTATTATGCGAATTAATTTTGACCAGTTTTGGGACGTCCTCTTCGTTTTTTTTTACATTTTAGCTTCGAGTCTTTTGTGGTTACCAAGCGTTTGAAGAAAGAACAGGAAAAAAACGTTAACTTCGGCTGCACTGAAGCTATAATACCCTTCACAGTTTCAAGCTTTCCTTACAATAGCTTGATTTTGATCGGTAGGTTTGTATGACTAGTGGATATCCATTACGATCTACTTATACACTTTTACATGCTTTTGAACCAATTGTCGAATCGCTTTTGCCACTTTGATGGATGTGTCTCCAAAACATGCGTTCTTAAAGTTTAAACCGTCTCTTTAGGTGTTGAAAAACGTTGGCCTCTCTATTTATTTTTTTACGAAAAAAAAGCCATTTGGTGCCAAGTCAGGACTAAACTATGGATGACTTATCAAATCGATGCTTTGAGTCCTCAGAAATGCAATTATTTCAGTCAATATCTGAGAGCTCGAATTGTCGTGGGGGAAACTTATATGACTTTGGCGGTTGGTTTTTCCGATTTTTTGAAAAAGATTTTTTGCAAACAGATGGTTCTGTATTAATCAGAAATTAATGTTTTCTGGTGTTGTAGAAGTATGGTCGCGACATGTCCAGTTTTTTCAAAAAAAGAAAGAAAAAAAACAAAAAGAGGCAACCATTTACTTCAAAGTGCTTCGTATGCGAACAACTTTTGTTGGATTCGGCTCATGTTAAGCACCCATACAGTCCACTAAGATGTTTCGAAGCATCGCTATCGTATTTTGTTAAAAACGGGTTATCCAAGTAGAGGTATTACGAAAATTCACGTTATGTAAGGAGTTAGTTTCGTGCACTTCGCTTTATTCACTGTCAGCATTGGCGGTCTACTGATCCTATCCACCTATATTGAGACCCAGCACTCATTATTGGATAATGTTCAACCGAATAGCTCACGTTCAGCACGGAGTGAAGAAAATATAGCTGCCGCGGCTGAGAGTGTACACGAAGACCATGTAGAAGCGATTCGGCGCTGTTCGCAGCAACTCGGACTGTTTGGAGAGACTGTTTCGGAGCCAAATTCAAAATCAGGGAGTGTAAACAAGTAAAATGTACACATTTGGGATGAGGAGCAACCTGAAGAGATTCAGAAGCTGATATTTTATCCAGAAAAAAGCACGGTTTGGTGTGGCTTGTGCGCCGGTGAATTCATTGGTAAACATTTCTTCAAAAATTATGCCGGTGAGAACGTAACAGTCAATGGCGACCGTTATCCCATCATGACAACCGACTTTTTGATGCCTGAAATTGAAACTCGTGATCTCGGCGGCATTTGGTTTCAGCAAGACCACACATTGCCTTAATCAATGAATTTATTAAGGGATCACTTCGACGAGCAAATAATTTTACGTTTTGGGCCGGTCGATTGGCTACCAAGATATCACACCGTTAGCCTTTTTCCTGCAGCGAAATGTAAACTCTAAAGTCTATGCGGACAATCTCGCTTCGATTCAGGCCTTGGAAGAAAACATCACACGTGTCATGCGCCAATTACTAGTCGAAATGCACGAATGAGTCATTGAAAATTGGACTCAACAGATGGATTATCTGAGACGTAACCGCGGCCAACATTTCAAAGAGATAATCTTCAAAAAAGAAATGTATAAGAATGTTCTTTCGAATCATAATAAATATTCCCTATTAATATTGAAGCTTCTGTGGTTTTCTATAATATAATAATATAATAATAACACTTTTTAATATACGTGTAAAGAGCAAAAGTTACGACTACCTAATTTGAACAAATTAGCATCGAAACTTGCAAACAAATATGTTGCTGTTCATATTCCTTATGAGTAATAAAGGGATGAGAAGATCTTACATACCTAAGATTTTCGAGTTGCATTATCAACTCAATCTGGTAATTAACGTATGATTTAGCCGGTTGGTGACTTGAATGGTAAGTCATTGTCTTAAACTCTCTGGTAACTTATGCATTATTGAACGCGCAAAGCAAAAATTCCACAACCAACATCTTCTTTCTTTAGGAAAGCCCAGCAGATGAAATAACTGCTTGCGGTTTTGGCGATAAGTTGGAAGTGACTGCTTATGATGCGTTCTTACGTAATGCCTAGTGTGATGTTCTAATGAATTTGCCAACTTTTGATCTACATCTTTGTCTTGTCCCCGGTGAACATTTCAATGGCTTGCCTCACACATTTTGGTTAATATTTTGGGTATGAAGCGTGTCAATGCTAGTCTCGTAGCAAAAGACCTGAATCTTCTGCAGTGACGTCGAGTAGAAGACGTACAATTTAGCTGAGTACCTTGCATTCATTAAATGGGTTTATGAATACGACGTCGAAACTCCTCAATAATCAGCAAATGACGTTCCCAATATGAGTCGCAAACGAAAAAGCGGAATTCGCCAAAGCCGCTGAAGACCGTCACAGCTTTTGAAAAGTGTATGCAAAATGACATTAGCACGCTTGTATTAACGCGGAGCCTATTTTGAAGACGATAATAAAGGTTTGTATACAAATGCTCGAAAATGTAGTATTTTTTCTTCAGTCCGGATCAAATTGATCAGATGCTATATAAATGTGCATACACTTACCGTTAGCAAAGCGCCAATCTGAAAAATAAAATATTTCTCAATTAGTAATAAATAACGAATATTGAATAAGAAAAATCAATTATTTATAAATATGTTTTCAATATTTTGTGTAAGCAAGAGAAAATTAGATTCAGTTCTCCAAGTAAATAAAATAAAAAAAAACATTAATTTTGGCTTCACAGGTTCTAGTTTTTCTTATTAGAACCCGAGTTTCACCGATCAGTTTGTATGACAGCTCAATTTCTTCGAAGATTATACCATTGCCTTGGACAATATGAACAATAAAAAAAGCTTTGCATTTCAAGACCGAATTTTGATCGTTCTGATCGATCAGTTTGTATAGCAGCTGCCATATATGCTATGTGCTCCGATATCGGCGCTTCCGAAAAATAGACAGCTTCTTTGAGAGAAAAGGACGTGCCTAAAATTTCAGTGCGATATCCCAAAAATTTGGGACTAGTACGCATATACACAGACAGACAGACGGACATGGAAACCAATTCAGCTGTCACGCTGCTCGTTTACATAAATATTTTATGGGTTCTCCGACTTATCCTTCTAGTTAAGTGGTAACAAATTCGTAAAGTCTCAAATATCTTTCTTTATTCAAATCCATGCGGAGGCACTGCTTCAATGGACGCTGTCATCGAGTCGAAGTCGTCGCTCAAAATTATGTGGCAGTTGCGGTAGTGCCATTTGCCGCTGGAAACTTGTGGCGACGGCGAGTTGTCAATGCGGCTTGTTTGGCTGGATCTGCGCACCATAAACACTAAGAAAAACTACAACAAAGCAACAACAACAACAGCAAACTGTGCAGCAAACGGCGCTACAGTCGACATTAATAATAGCAATGACGCGACGGCAGCAGCTGAAGCTATGCAACGGCAGACAAGCAGCAAAACAAATATAATAACAACAAAAACAACAATGATGGAAGAGATCTTAAATGAATGCGGAAGTTTTGCTGGAGTTTCGTAACCAGCCGCCGAGGCATATGGAGCTGCTGCAGTGATTGCGGCAATATGCGGCAATATGCGGCAGTAACTACAGCAGCAACACCAACAGCAACAATGACGGCCACTTAAAAGCGGTGGCAAGTGAACAAGAGACAAATATTAAACCAAATCTAATGTGAGGCAGGCAAATAAACGCACAGCCAACCGCGGCAATGTGTATGGAAGGGTTAGGGGGCAACTAAGCGAGGGTGGCGGACGCGCGATTAAGTCGTGAGACGAGTAGGCAGACGCTGCCATGTGCATATAGCTGTCGGCACGGCGAATTGTTGATGTGACACCGACAACGCTGGCATTAATGGCGACGTTGCCTGGTGATGGCGAAGTAGTGTAGAGGCTGCTGGCGGTGAAGCATGAGAAAACCGCGGCCCAGCGTAACGCAACAGCAATCATTTGCTTGCAACGTGCAACATGCATTTCAAAGCGAATATTTTCAAAAAAAAAAAAAAAAAAAAAAAAAAAAAAAAAAAAAAAAAAAAAAAAAAAAAAAAAAATTGAAATAAATAGACCGTTATTAGTAAATCAAGTAACATAAAAATAAATATATTTTAAAAATAAAATTTTTTTAAAGTAAAAAAAAAAAAATTGAGCAAAAAATATTACTTGGCAGCGGTGGGATTCGAACCCACGCCCCCGAAGAGACTGGTGCCTTAAACCAGCGCCTTAGACCGCTCGGCCACGCTACCCACTTGGCCCCTCACACACCAGCAGCCAACAAACAGTAACAATGACTGTCGAATGCAACTATAAACACACACATATCCACATATGTATATACATATATTCATTTCAGCGCGTTATATTTRGAGGATAACGTGACGAGCGTGTGAATTAGCCGACATTTRTTTTTAAGCGTCTCAACTTAAATTTGGACTACCGACAGACAGTCTCATGAGCTTTCCAGACATACACCTAAAAATCGTATGTATACTCTTGAGWGCGCTCGGAGGCGCTGATGAATGCCATTCGCAGTCTGGGTGGCTGCTTGCGCTGTCTGGAGCGCCAAATATGCACCTGCCACGCTGAACTGCCCGCTGCGCCTTAAAGCTACGATACAATGTTGCTTTGGTCATTCGATATTGGTGTGCCAATTAATAGGTGCAGTTACATACATACATACATACATGCACACTCACACATCAACAATGATTGTCGCAGATTTTTGGCAGCTACAGCTTCTGCCGCGTGCAACACAACGCTTTTCGATTTTCTCACAATTCTTCGCTCGCAAAGGACACGCTCGCTGATGCGAAAGCTGCTGCAGAGCTTCAAATGTTTAATCGGGTGTAAATGGTTTCTTAGCCGCATCGTTCACCCGTTTGTGCGTTTGTCTGTTGTTGGCGCAGCGTTTGCGTAGGAGTTGAGTAGGAATTTTGGAAGCTGCAACAGGTGTTTTTGCGTTATGTTTTATGTTGGCTCCCACCAGGATTCAATTTACCCTCATTAAACGCATATTCACTGATTTTTGTGGATGGTGTGAAATCATGGACAGGTGATCTACAGCGCTTAAGTTAAGCTTTTTGGCACATAAGACTTCTTGTTGATAATTTAAAGTTAAAATAAATTAATAAATATCGTTTTGTAATTTTAAGAGAATAAACATGCTAATATTCTGGGAGAGTTCTCATACGACTTAAGAACTTGTCAACTGAAGAGATGGGATTTAGGTATTATCAGGTTAACCAAAACTAAGTTTTCAACGCTCCCATCATTTCCAGTCATAGTCCTACAGCGTATAAATATGTCATATGGTTGAATATTCTCTCTAACCTAATATTTAAACTGCATCTTGGACGTGCCATTAGGGCCGCAGCGTCCCCTAAAAACTTGTCTAAGGCATTCCTGCGCATCTATGGAGCGTACAATAACGTCTCCACAGAATCTATCATGAATAGTATCCATTTAGTAGCTGGCTTTTGACTTCTAGATGGATAATAGCAGAATGGAACGACGCTAGAATGGTCAACGAAGTCTGTAGAGGTACTCCGCAAGGTGCAGTGCTATCTCCGATTCTATGGACATTAGTGGTTAATAAACTGCTAAGGAACTTCGACGGCTAAGTGGCAATATGAGGACGATATTGTCATCTTACTAACTCTCACTACAATACGGAACTGGGCATCGTAATCGGTAAAACACAAAATTCCTTTATGACGCACGAAGTACCTTGGGGTAGACTTGGATAGCACACTGCTATGGAAGTATAATGTAGAAGAAAGAGTGAGAAAGGCTAACAATGCTTTATTTGCGTGTAGGCAGATGCTTGGCACGACCTGGGGCTCTCTCCCTCTTCCATGCACTGCTGCTACACAGCTATTTTAAGATCTATTCTGCTCTTTATGCTCTACGGTGCAGTAGTATGTTTTACAGGCGTACGGAAATCCACTTACCGCAAGGCAATGGAAAGGGTTCAGAGGTTCGCTAAGCTTTAAAGACAACTCCAAAGGTGGGTCTTGAACTAGTTTAAACCTAGTTTTAAACCTGCCACCTATAAACCTCTTCGCTGAAGCGCAGTTGAATCGTCGGGACGACTATTGAATGCAGGAGAATTTACATATAGAACTGGGAAAGAAGATTCAAAATAAACATAGAAAAAGATGGCAGCCTTTTAAGTTGCTGGACCACTGTAGTATATTTAAAGCTGAGGTCTTTACTAACCCGAAAGCCTTATGCATCTGCAGTCAACTCCAGAGTCAGCCAAGCAGCAATTAAGATAGTAATCTTATATCGCATATTGGACAGAAGTATCTTGGAGAGCAGGGAGGCAGTGGAATCACGCTATGATACACTAGAAGAGTTATCGATATTGAGATCACAGAGTCAATTAGCGCAGGCTTCCTAAAGGATGACTACTCGTCATGTATCTAGTAACTGAACTCCATCCAAAGGACCAAAACTTGTCTATGCGTGGCCGATTTGCCTACCATAAACAGTTTAGTTATTTTTTCCCAGTTTATTCAGAGATTCAAAAATGATGTCGTGAAAATCAAAAAATAAAAATACATTGTCTGTTTATCCTTTATCGTTTTTATTCTATAAAGTTTATTATAAAAAAATTGCTTTTCCCACTGTTCTCTCATTGTCTGTCAATTCGGAGTAAATTGAAAGGAACCAATGGAGCCGAGCCCATTTCCAATAAACTTTCCTAGTTTTTATTTGGCCCTTCGAAATCCTAATGGAGATATTGTCATATTAATTTTCTTTTTCTTCATTTTATATCTTATAATAAGTAGGTTGTTTCTAGGAAGAAAATAACTAGCTTATGTCCGCCCTTGAAACCTACTAATTTAAGGACTATATGAGGCCGATTTCGCCTCTCCAGCTCGTTTATTGGATGGTCTATTAATCCGGTTTCATTAAGCAGGGTTTACTTGTCTGGTACAAGACAAATAATATATTTCTTGGCTGCATAGCCAAAATTATAACCAGTAACTTTAACTAAAAGACCTTAATTTTCATATATTTCGTCTTCTTGTGTTCCAGCCCTCGAACTGTCGACTTCAATTGAGCGTAGCCGGCGCTGATCAAAAACTTAACGCCTTTTCGACTGCGCGATCATTCTGGTATTTAGTGGAGCACAATTCAATGGATCTCTGAATTACTTGCTCTCAAAATCTTGTCGAACGAAAGTTGTCAAAATTATATGGGGGAATTTGAGGTAGAAACAGCCAGCTACTTTAACTACCATACCGAGATTTTGCAAGTCTGATGTTGAAACATCTTTTTCGTCATAGTATTGTGGGCAAAGCTGCTGAAGTATCTAGAGTTGATATTGAACACCACAACAAATTTGTGGCAGGACTTTACGTTCAACACTAAGCAGTATTTAGATATAACAATGGACCAGCGCTACAGCTGTTCGTGTGAGGACTTTTTTTGATCCACCTTCTAACCTAACCTAGCTTAACAACCCGTCACTTGATATCGGTGTTACTTAAGTAGAAATTAAAACAATTTTTCGCACCGTATTAGTGGTTTTCTCTCACAACTAACAGCTAGATGATCATATAAACTCGGCAAACCGTTGTCCACAAAAAAACTCTCTGGAGAAGAGCAAGCGTGCTAACAATTATAATGGGCTTTTTCTAAAAATCCGAGTCGTGTCGAGCCACAATACTCAATATTAACATAACGTATTTTTCCTTGGACCAGCAGCGGGCAGTTAAAGGATACTAAAATCGATAAAAAGAGATACCCAAGCATCTCACAAGCTTAACAAACCGACACTTCGGTGTATAGCGCGCCGAAAAGGATATCGTTTTACATGAGAAACACAGCATTCATTGACACTCATACACACCACGTGCAAATCGGGCCACACAGCAACCTGGGAGCAAAGACTAAGCAAAAAAACATGGTAAAACACAAGAGTCATAAAAAAATATGAACGAAAATGAAAATGTTTCACACGACATTTATCGCATTGACGACCATTTATGCCATTGTCCTGAGGAAATAATTCGAAACATATTTATTTTACATTATTTTATCTTACGACAATTTTCTGCATAAACTAATAAATATCGAAAATCTCACTGGCGCCCACACGCGCGCACCTTAACACGGCTCACACACACACAAACAAGCAAATATTTTTCATAATCGCTCACTCGCTGCGCCTGGGTTTCATTAGAAAAATGGCAAACGGCAGAGTTGTGAGGCGCCGTCCATGACCGATCGGCGACACACGGTCAATGCGACAATATTGCCACACGGTGTTGCAACAATGGTGGCCATAAAACTACTTTCACTTTTGTTCGCGGCGCACAAACAGCCAACAGCCAATTGGCGTTGGCAAAAAAAAAAGAGCGGCGCGGGAAAGTCCTGCTGCCACCGCCCCGTCGTGACGGGTAAAACGAAATGTTGCATGCCGCTCACGTAGCGTAACGTGTTGTGCGCGCTGCCACAATATTTGACACATCATAAATTCACTTAAAATTATGAACTTCATTTCTTTTTCATAAATTTTATTGTTTTTACACCTTTTTAGGAGTACATTCAGTGACACACACACACACACATACATATGCATATACAAAAATACACATTACTTTCTGTGACTATTGTCACCGGCATTGCTATTGCTGTTGTTGCTGCCACTTGCCTTGCATTGTATTTCTCGTGTTAACGCTCATGTTTCACGCGCACCCACACAACCGAGCACACACGCGCACACACACACACACTAATGTAAATATGTATACTTGCAAACACACCTTGCCACTCGGCTTCATTCCACGTGCACGTTTTTGTTGCAATTAGTTGTTGTTGCTGCAACATGGCTGTTACTAATGAAGCGATAAAAAGACGGGTTTCCAAGTGAAAATGTCAAGGTTTTAGCGCACACCAACAATTTCCCACCAACACATGCGCGCTTGGTCCGACGTGTCAGTCTGTCACAATTGCATTTGCCAAAACGTTTGCCGCACGTTTGGGTGCGCCTGACCTTGCCTCCTTGATGGCTGACTTTGCCTTGGCGATCTTTTTTTTTTGCTTGTTGCGACCTCTTGCGGCCCTGTTCTCAGCCGCGCCGTTGCTGGGTGCCGCCGCACGCTGCGCGCGCATTTTGTTTTTGTCGCGTTTGGCCAAAATGGAAAATCGGAAAATTATGTGCTTTTTACTTTCACCGCCAACATTGTGGGCTGCCATGTACCCGCATTGTTGTTGCTGTTGTTTTTATTGTCTTCATTGTTGCATGCTACTTTCCGAGGTTGCGGCATTCAAGGTACGCCATGCGGTCGACGGGCTGTGGAGTGCCATTATCGGCACTCCCTTGTTGTTGCTTTCATAAATTTATTTGTATTTTACTTTCGCAATATTTTTCACATTTTTTTGCTTGCAATTTATGACATTGCCTCTTGTAATTTCTTCCAATAACTTCGAATATAATAACAATAATCATTTACTTGCATTCACCCCCCGTCAGCGCACTCCAAGGTGGTCTATATGATTGCCATTTGCCCTCTGCGTCGCGCTGTGGTCCGAATTTATCGCAGGCTGGCGGTTTGCCGATTCGCCGATAAGATTAGGTGAAATGGTTGCTAGTTTTTGGAGAATTGTCATAAATATTATGACACCCGCAGCTGCTTCGAGCGACACTGATTACGATCTAGTTACATAAAGGTGTTGCCATTGAGAATTGAAGATTGTTAATTGTGGGCTTATGGTCTACCTACAGATAAGTAATTTGCACAATTTTGGAAATCCGACAAATGGCAGCTGCCAAAGCATAACCTCATTTTTTGATCAGTTGTAATGTAATGTAATAGTAGTTGTAATGTCATATTGAATTTATATTACATTTGGTCGTTTGAAGATATCTCGGCATTTTAAGAACTATTCTTTATTTAGAATGTTGTAGCGACCGTCGAAGGTCTGAGACAAAAAAAGTCGCTGGGGGCCTATTTCAGAGTAAATGGTGGTTGCGGAGGAAACTCAAAGCTCTATTTAAGCAAATTTTCTATCATTCTCATTGAGTTATGAAACTGTGAAACGTGTGATGAATCGATCGACTGTGTGTTCGCGCTATCCACTGACAAGTCCAAATATTCATGAGAAATATCAGAAATATCAGCTTCATCTTAATTGGCGTAGACACCGCCACACGCTGTTTCTTTTCTACGCTTTTTGGCATCGGTTCGAAATACCATGGGTAGGTAAGTCCTTCTCCACCAGATCTGTCTAACGGAGTGGAGGTCTTCCTCTTAATCTTCCTCTGCTTCCAATCTTCAAAGCTGGAGTATTCTCATCCATCCGGACAACATGATATTGCCAGCGTACGCGCTGTCTCTTCATCCGCTGAACAATGTCAATGTCCCGTATATCTCGCACAGCCCATCGTTCCTTCGACTGCGGGTTTCATCGTTGTAAGTGCGCTAAGGATCTAGATCTTTATCACATTTTTTGTCCACGTCTCTGCACTAGATAGCAGAAGGCGGATGATGAGTGACTTGTAGAGTTTGGCCTTTGTTCGTCGAGAAAGGACTTTGACTGGCGATGACTGTTTGTTTGATGACAGAAGATATTTCGCCTTGCCCTCGTTCACTGGCAGACACATTTGCTTTGCTTCTTTGCCCAACCTGAATAAAGCAAAACTAACTGCGCATTGTTGAGGTTACAGATGCAAATATCATAGGCGTACGCCAATAACTGTACACTCTTATAAAATATTATGCCTTCTGTATTTCATTCTGCAGATAGTATTATTTTCTCCAGCAATAGATAGATATATAGATAGACAGAAAAATTGAGGCTATACACTGAGACCTATGGTCGGTCTATTGTGCCCTCGTCTATATCACATATGGTCACAAAGGTCAGGTTCCTGATCAATTCCAGGAGTCTGCTGCGTGCGATTTAGATGATGTGATCCCTGTCTATGTAGAAGAAACCTGGGGCCTTGAGCTTGCTTCTACAAATTGTTAGACCATCCAGAATGGAGTGTTCTGGTTTTTCTTGTTCATTGTCACAGAACCTGCAGATTGCGGTAGAGACTATGCCCGTGTTGCACAAGTGCTTCCCGAGCCTGCAGTACCCTGTATAGAGTGCGACAAGGAAGCGGAATTTTTCTCAGCAATGTATTGATTGAGATATTGAGAAAGTCGAACAACTCTGAGAGATTTTTCTCGATACTGTCTAAGCTTTTGGTCGTCTCCCGGGGTCACCGTTTTTGATACAGATCATATGCAAGATAATTTTTTATTTCAGCTGAGTTCTCTCTCATGAAAGAATAATTTGTTATTAATTAAATAATATTTTTTTATAATTTTTTTTAATTCCAAAACTTAAGTTCAGTCAGAAGGCTATACATCACATGTCCGTGCGTGATAGTTGTAATATTTGACGGTTACATTTAATTAAATTATTATCTAGTACAAATTTTTCGATCGAACTATAGGTGTGTTAAGTAATCATGGTAAGCAATCGCATTAAATAATTTGATAATACTCCCAAACCTCGATATAACTTCATACAAACATTGTCTTGCCATACTTACTTTCTACAGACATTCTCTATATTTAACATATTTCAGATACTTAATCATATTTTAGAACCTTCGTCGATAACTAAAGACCTTTAACCAAATTTTTTGAAGTCAGCCTGCTAAAAAAAAACACTTGTCCTTTTGGTCAGTACAGGGGTTATCGATTTTCATAAACAATTATTACAAACCACAAGAACAAAGCCGCTTACAATTTTCTCCGACTGACTGATGAATTTAAAAGAGAATGGCCGAAAAACAATAATTTTTAAACAAATAAAATTATTTTGAAAAATTTTCAGAAATGTTCCTTGAAAAAAAAATATAAACGTACCAAAATTTTAAACAAACCACCTCCAATCTCATTGTTATCTGCAAAAAGCTCATACTCAGCGAGCGCCGCGCCGGACAGAGTTCTCTTACTATCTGTAAATCTTTGTTTCGTGCTCTTCAAATGCTTCCCTTTTGGCGCGCGGTGATCTTGAAGAGTAAGCAGGCACGCCGGCCTGCCCTTTCTTTGCACAACGTCGATAAGCAACTCAATATTTTCAACCTTAGCATAAAATAAGCCAAGCTCAGTTGTCACACCGCAACCACAGCTGCCAGCCAGGTACGTAAAGCCAACAGTCGAGAGACTCCGCACCGAACGCTTCCGCAATGCATAAAAGATCGCATTGCCTATTCGGTTCGATGTTGGCCGTCAGTGTTTTTAGTTCGCTTGGCCATTATGCTGGGTGTGTGCTTGGTTGGTTGGTTGCTTGCTTGGACTGCAGCTTTTGACGAAGCTGTTAGCCGGTTCGCGAGTATATGCATACATAGTTTATTGGCTGAGTTGCCGGCTCGACTTGTTCCCAGCCACCGTACATACTGAGATAACACCAGCCAACTCTCAGCAATATATTATAGCGTAACGTATTGTTATTGTTGCTGCTGGCGTATGGTGTCGAGTCATGCCGACACTCGATTTGGGGAGACCGTCGTTCTCGTTGCTGACATTATGATTGCGGTTGTGGTAGTCTTGGTGCGGCTACTCGTTTGCTGTGTGTCGAGTAATACGTCACATGAGGTGAACGCACTCGCGGATGTTAGTGGGTCACTATTTGTAYGGTCAACGAACTTTTGGCCGTTTGTAAATACATGAAATGCGACGAATCGGTCGTACTGAGCGACGCGAACCACACACCGCAACGCTGCTGCCGCTAACACCACCGCCAAGCTTTGGCTACTTTCTGATATTTTATTTTCCTCGATTTTAGCTGCGCGGGCCAGCGCTGTTGCTGGTGCCAATGCTGTGACCATTTTGCAGTTGGTAAGACTTATTCGTATGCCTCGATTTTATTTGTTGGCGAGGTCTCTGGAGCTCTTGTACTGTAGTTGCTGCTATGGCTTTCATGTGCCCGTAAAATTTGTCTTCCTCTACTCGTTTTGCTTGGGTGCTGCGCGTTGTAAGTGTAAAGTTGACTTACTGCAGCGAATGTGCTCGTGCGACCGTCGCGTCGTCGTCGTCGTCGTCGTCGTCGAGCGTTGTTATCGCCATCGCCGAAAAGGGGCCGACGGGTGGGTGCGCGCCTGCCAATACGATCAGCAACCAAGTGGTAAGGCATGCAGCACCACGCTGGGCCGCATAGCGAAGCATGGCTGGCATGCCATCACTTTGGACATCATCGGAAATGAAGAATATCGACAACGGGCTGATCTTATGACAGTGATCGTTGTTGATGATCTTCAGCTGAGCTGTGAACCATCATTTGCATATGTATGAGTACCATTGCAAAAACAAAAAGCACTGAGAAATGTATGCGCCTTGTTTTTGTATTTGTTAGCCCTTTCGGAACTTGGCAAGCAAAGCGGCAAAAGTTTAATAAAAGCGCTCACATAACTCCTAATCCATGTACGTGTGAGTTAAGCTTATTATATGTTGTCTTCGCACTCAATCATGACAAACATGCCAGCGAGAATGAACTTTAATTACACAGCTTACCAATAGAAATATATATGTATATATATATATATATATTTTTTTTTTATAAGTATATTTTTATAAGTCTTGAGATCACCGCAATGCCATGGAATCATACATAATAATATTTAAATCAGCCAGTGCGCGCGCCTCCGAGCGCGTGTTTACCCATCGAACGTGCAGGTCGCTCAGCGTGAAGGCCTACCGTCGCGCGGCTTCGCTGGAATTCCTCGACCGGGCCGCTCGGTCCGTCTGTCTGGCCGGCAATTTGTGCCTCCAATTGACTTGCACTTGTCCAGCGTCCACAGTGTTTCGGCAGCAACGACGGCGGCGGCGGCGGCATTGCATGCAGCAGCTCGCCACAAATATACTCGTGCAACGTGCAACGCTGAGAAAACAATTTAGCTTCTACATTTTTCATTCGCCTCCATTCGTGGCGGCCTGGGTACCGTGGTGTTGCCAAAGTGATCACGCATGCGCAGTGTTGCCTTGTGCTGCCAACTGCAACATATTGCCGCCGTCTACGTCGCTGTTGCCGCTGTTGAATTGCTTTGCCAACTATGAAAATCTATTTCCGCATTTTTCCTTGTGAAGCGTTTAAACAACATACATGCATATGTGTGTGTGTGCACTTTGTTGTTGTTTTGTCTTGCAAGTGTGACTGCAAATTTAAATTTTTCGTATAATGGCGCTGCATTTAGCTTAATTGTATTTTTATATGTAGATAACTATCGCATTGTATATGTGTTTATGTGTGTGTGTGTGTGTGTGTGTTATTTGCTGTACGCTTTGGTCTATTTTAGCATATGTTTTTATATTTTCGCTAGAGTTTTCCTATTGCTATCTCATAAAATGCTGCATACCGAAGCATCCGTCCATCAATATTGTTTTTGTAGTTATATGTAAATGGAAACCTGACGGCTTTAGCAAATTGTCATTTTGTTGTACTGAAACTTATGAGTGGGGTTTATTGATATGCCATAGGTTTGAGTGCTTTGATTATATAATACCATGAATTTAGCACTTTGAAGCTCATAAGAGATTTTTCAAGAATTTGTTTAATTTTAACTAAGGAAAGTAATTTTCAGTGAGACTAGAGAAAGGAGAGAGCTGAAGTTTTGTCATTTTAGTAATGGCTTGTGGCTTTTAAAAATTCGGGATTTCAACCTTACCTTCTCAATAACAATAAACTCGGCATAGAGGACTTCCTGAGGTAAAAAATTATAGCATAGTCACCAATAAATTGAGTAGTAAAATATATTATAAAACAATGCTAATGTGGGTATACTGGCGCTGAGCAATACCAAAAGCTCCTTCAGCATCGGGAAGGAGCACTCTGAGGCGTTCGATAACAAACGAAGCTTCAGACACGGCGACTCCCTATCGCGCGACTTCTTCAATCTACTGCTAGAGAAAATAATTCGAGCTGCAGAGCTGAATAGACAAAGTACAATCTTTTACAAGAGTGTACAACTGATGGCGTTAGTTCTGCTTTCTCCAAATTGGAAAATCGAAGTCGCAGATAACACCAAGAACAACGTCAGTCTCGAAATCCAACGCAGAATAACTCTTGCCAACAGGTGCTACCTCGGACTAAGTAGGCAATTGGGAATTAAAGTTTTCTCTCGACGAACAAACACCAAACTCTATAAGTCACTCATTATTCCCGCCCTGCTACATCGTGCAGAGACACGAACGATGACAACATCTATTGAGTCGACGTTACGAGTTTTCGAGAGAAACTTTCTGCGGAAAATTATGAACGGATGAAAGCACTCCAACTCTGAGAGTATTCGACGCAGTACTCGTCGCGGGAAGCAAAGAAACAGGAAGACGTCCACTTCTTTGGAAAGAATAGGTAGAGAAATACCTGGATACACTTAGATTCTCCAATTGGCCAATGTGCAACACTTGGCTGGGTACTAGATTATAGTAATTTCTTCGTCTTCGAAGTTATCCCCAAAAACCCAAGTACTTGAATTTCGAAATTAAGCCTTTCCTCCTGGTACATAAGATTCTTCAGCAAAACTTATTTGACAGTTAGGTGTTTTTCAGGCAGAATTGATCGCTGTTAAGATACAGTCATTAGGCGATTTTCGTGAATTTTTATAAGAGAAAGTACGCGATTGAATATTTCGAACTTATTTGAACGTAATAAGGTATATTTTCAATTATATTTTAAGATTTTATGTTTAGAAAAATATTAAAAAATAACTGGCATGATTTCGACCGAATGAATTTAATTATATTTTAAGATTTTTTGTTTAGAAAAATATTAAAAAACAACTGGCATGATTCCGACCGAATGAATAGCTGAAACATAAAAAAAATTGAAAAGTTGATTAAATTTAAAGATATTTCCTATACAATGACCTACGATCTTTGAAAAATATCAAAAATTAACAAGATGGCGTAATTAAAAAAAAAAAATCGTTGTTTGGTAAAAAATGGTCGTTTTTTATTGCCAAATTAACAATTTTCAACCAATCATTGTACAGTAAATGTATTCAAAAATATTCAGTTTTAATATGAAGTCGATCGGTAAATTTCTCGTTGAGTTATGACGGCAGCATTTATGAAAAATGTCGTTTCGAGAAAAACGCGTTTAAAGTTTTACTTATGTACGTTTGCTCCTCCGAGCGGTCGCTATTTTGACCGCTGCCATTCAAAAAATATTCGAGATACGACCTTATCGTTTTCACAGGATATTTATAGAAATATAAGCTATCGAAAAAGCAAATCAATTCTTTTTCAAAGTATCACATAGCACACACAGATTTCAGCGGCTATACCACAAAAATCTTGACGTACGATAGTTGCCACAGTTCTGTGGAAGAGGGTGAGGTGGAAACATTCTAGCACTTTCTTGTTCATTGTCAAAAACTTTGCAATATCTGTGCCGTCTTACCTTCGACGAAACAAAAGGTAGAGACGAAAGTGATATTAGCCGTCTCAGCAAATTTGTGACCGGCTCAAATTTCCTGATTTCCTTATTGCGTTAATATCGAGCCATTATACAAAGGGTGGAAGCAGAGCGTCAAATAAAGTCTACGAGTATGTACGTAAAAAATATTGAAAACAAATTTCATGGGATCTGATTAGAGCTCTCTGGGAGTTCTAAAGTAGAATAAAAATCATTTTTAAATAGTATGCTTATATTTATAGCTTCGACTTTAAATAATTAGAGAAGCCAATTTGGATGAATGACTAGGCCCGTTTGGTACTGTCTGGAGACGTTAAACAAATAGTCATATTTCGAGAACAGAAACACCTTTCGAGATTAATGAACTGCCACGGCATTATAAAAAAAAGTACTATTTCGACCAACAACAGTATCGAACCAGCTTCTTTAAGCGTAATGTACCGCTGAATGAAAATCGATTTCGAGGGATGTTCGCTCATTATATTTGCAAAAGTGTAAAAAAGTCTTCGAAAAATCGGCTCGCCACTTTACACTGCAAGAAAAGCTTTTCCGTTTCTGAAATAAAATCTACTCTGGAATTTTTTTGAATTTTTAATTCAAGTAGAGTTAGCATTGACCGGCAATCCAGATACACGCAATGATTTATTTTTGGAGTGTCATTTGGAAAGAAAATTACAAGTTAGAAATTCCCTGTGTTATAAGACGGCCATTTAAACGATTTTCATAAAAGTTATTATTATTTGAAAACGATAAAGTTTGCAGCGTCTAACTCGTCTAAGACTAAAATATATATATATACATATATCAAATGCTATATACTTTAAATTGTCTCTTAATTTTTCATATATTCCTAACTTTGCTTTAAAAAATCGTCTCTCAAAAACAGACATAACAATCTGCAAAATCTTCATTTCCCACCCATCTTTGTGATCAGTAAATTGTACTCACAAAATTCACCTGACCCCTTAAACCGTCATTATTATGAAACTCAATACATGCCTTTTTTTGAACTGTACGTAAAGTTTTATGTATGTGAGGCTTATAACAAAATTTATTATAATTTTTTTTCGTTCACATTTTCTTTTTGGATTTCCTACAGGGTAGCATTTGTTACTAGAGCATAAATTATAATGTAAACAAGTGGACTGCTGTTTACTTAAATTAACAAAGATGCTAATTGTTCTCATTACTGATACTTAAAAGTGTTCTAAATGTAACAACATATTGTAAATTTTATGATCGATACTCTTACATAAAATAATTATTCATCAACATATTTTTAAAAATTATGTACTCACGCAGTTATTTTCTTAATTGTCATTTGATAAATTTTACCACAGATACACACGTCAATCAAAGCAATAGAGAATAAATGTATAGGTTATTTCAATAAAAAATAATAATAATATTAAACTGAAAATCAGTAAGGGTTAAGTTCGGGTGCAACCAAACATTTTATATTCTTGCAACTTGGAAGAATCAAAGCCAGGGAAATACCTTAAGATTTAAAACGTCAATCAGAGGATCAGAGTCCAACCAAATTTATATATACCTAGATTGACGGGTGATCCAAGTAGAGGTACTTTCTCCAATAGTATTTTTTTGACAGATCACGCGAGAGTCGTATCAAGCTGTTATGTTCTTTTTGTTCAATATTATTGGTCATTGTCATTGTTGTCAAAATTCACGTTCTGTAAAGAATGTGTTTCGCGCACTTTACTCAACTTATAGTCAACACAATCGGCCTACTGATCGTACTATTCGTAACACCATCACCCATCTTGAGACCCGGCATTCATTATTGGATAATATTCGACCGAAATTTAGCAGCCGTAGTTGAGAGTGTACACAAAAGGAGCGGAGAGTCGATTCGAGAGATCTTAAATTGAGAGCTTAAAAAATACATCTTGTGCAAGAACTGAAGTCGTTAGACTTTTCCAAGCGACATCGCTTCTCTTTATGGGTTCTTGAACAGTTCCAAGAAGACCCGGCGTTTCCGAGCCAAGTTTTGTTCAGCGACTCACTTCTGGCTCAATGGGTATGTAAACAAGCAAAATTTCCGCATTTCGGACGAAAAAATACCTGCAGAGATTTAAGAGCTGCCATCTCATCATCGGTCCATATTTCTTCAAAAATGATGCCGGTCAGAACATAATCGTCAATGGCAAGAACGTTATTAAGCCGTGATAACCGACTATTTGTTGCCTAAAATTGATTCTCGTGATCTGGGTCACATTTGAGCGCTTCGGCTTGAATCGTTTTGGTTCGTTCGACTGACCACCAAGATCGTATGATATCGCTACTGTTAGATATTAATCCTATGTGGATATGGAAAGTGTGAAGTCTCTGCGGACAATACCGCTACTCTTCAGACCTTGGAGCAACACAGTACGCATGTCATTCGCCAGTTACCAATCGAAATGATCGGACGAGTAATCGAGAATTGGACTCCACGGATGAACCATCTGAGACGTAGTCCCGGCAAAAATTTGAAAGAGATAATTTTCAAAAATAAATGCCAAGGATTGAAGTTTCTATGTGTTTTCTTTCAAAAAATAGAGAACGTCGAAATGGATCACCCTTTATAGAAAAACACAGAAGGGCAGCAAAGTAAATAATCTTCTTTCACACTGCCTCAAAGAGTTCTATGAGAACAAGAGAGAATTTATACGAATGTAACAATGTACTCATGCATTTACATTTATGGCTCTTAAGTGATATTTTTAGACACTTTTAGATAAATTTGAATTGAAAATGACTATGACTGTGTATAACCAAATGTTCGACGCTTCGGTTTAAGTTTCAACGAGTGACGAAATGATGATAATTTCTCCAATTTTCACTTATTTTGCTTTTCGAGGCACTTCCGCATAAAAAATTCACACACACACACACCAACACGCCACCATTATTCTTTATTTAGCACGGCTACGCCATGACCATTCGTGTGTGTGTGTGTGCATGTTGGCTTTT
This sequence comes from Bactrocera latifrons, assembly GCF_001853355.1. Taxonomy (NCBI): domain Eukaryota; kingdom Metazoa; phylum Arthropoda; class Insecta; order Diptera; family Tephritidae; genus Bactrocera; species Bactrocera latifrons. Next base: position 295,079 of record NW_017537601.1, read on the forward strand.
TTGGCTATTCATGCGATGTTCGTGTCATATACAGCGCTTAATGCATTCCTAAGTAGCAGTGGCAACTAAAGCAACAACAACAGCAACAACAGTGATACGAAACAATGCGAACATTAGAAATAGCAGCAACGACAGCGCGAAGTGTCAATGATCTCGCTTGGTTGTAGCTAACAACATATGAACAATATAGTGCGACAGCGACAGCGCCGAAGAAGAAGCAAGCAACAATATTGTGTCTTAGCAACACTGTGGCGGTAAAGTTCAGTGCCCTGCTCTAATACATAGATCGCTCTCTAAAAAAACACCAAAACAAAAAAAAAACTCAAAAACTAAAAACCAAAAAAAAAAACCCGGAAAGCAAAAACAAAAACGTGCACATTAAAGCCAAATCATGCTTTAAATTGCAAAAAGAAGATAAGTTAATATGGTCAGCATGTCATGGATCTACGTATCCATCTGCTTTCCATTCTATCTCTTCGACAATTTCTTTTTCTCCTTTCTCTATTGCCCGCTATCACTTCAGCAGCTGTTGTTGTTGTTGCTGCATTTGGACAATCAGCTGCGCGCCTAGTGTGCTTGCGCTCGCCCCCTCTCGAGTCACTTGCAAACAATGCGTACATTCAACCCAATCGGAGTGGCCTGTTGCTAAGCTTCTATTCTGCCGCGCAGCTAATGGTTAAGCTCGCACAAACCGCAAACCCCCTACACCTCCTACACCCCCAACTGGTAAATGGTCAACCAGCGGTGGAAACATTTCATATGCAGACGCACACACACACTCACACACAGCGAAATTTATTTTTAGGTAAAATTTGTATAAATCAGCTGTGCACAAAGGGTCATATACCTTGGCGTAGGGTAAAAAGTTAGAAAAGAGTTAGCAAAGAACTGGAAATAGCGCTAAAATTTTTTGAGTGCGTTATTGGCATCGACTTCGCATTAAAACACAATTCTTGGTATACCAAAAAATATAAACTCAGACTTTATGTTAGTTTGGTATTCTTCGATAATTTGATTGAAAGAATACACTACACAGCTGCATTTCTTCTAGTTAGCCTTAAAGGGCACATTTATGTCATTATGGATAATAATCTATTCTAAATTTCTTGAAGATATTATATATCGTCAAATAAACAGCTTTTCCATACAAACACTTAATTCCGATCATTCAGTTTGTATAGCAGCTATATGCTATAGTAGTCGGATATTCTCGGTGCCGACAAATAAGCAGCTTCTAGAGGAGAAAAAGGCTTGTGTAAAATATCACATCGATATCTCAAACACTGAGGGGCTAGTTCGAGTATAAAAAGACAGATAGGCGGGCAGAGAGATGGGCTTCGCTAAATTGACTCAACTCGTCACGCTGATCTTTACATAGACTTTATTGGAGCTCTAAAGTTTTCTTTCTTTTTGGGAGCCGGCTAGACACATTTGGCTGAAATGGCCAGACAATCGACTTAAAATTTTAACATTATTCTTCTTCAGCATAGAAAAATTTCACAAGTAATGATCCAAAATCTTTGATAACAATTTTCTTTTTTTAAGGAACTCTGAAGCCTAATTTTTTTGACAAGAAGCGAAATTTTTTTTAGAGGCCGCAATTATATCAAAAATCAAAGTTTTGATCATGCATCTATTGTAACAATATGTTTTTTGTTTTTTGGATTTTCGATTCAAGTTAATTTTAAGATGAACAAGTAAAGAAGAGCTAACTTCGGGAGTAACCGATCATTTTATACTCTGGCATCTTGGAAGGGTTAAAGCCGAGGAAAATTCATTTGGAATTTCAATAAATTATCTAACAGGTTAACCGATATTTTCGGTAAAAAGTTCACAATAAAAACGAGGGTCCGCATATTCATTTTTTGGGGGCTTGAATATTTTTGGTTCGTTTTAAAAAATTCTTGGCCATAAGGGGACATTCCTCACATTTATGTAATATTTTTATTCGAATATATTGATTGCGCATTAATTTCTATACTGGAAAGTGGACGTATGGGTTTTCATTTTCTTTCCTGGGCAAATTTTTTTATTACAGAAACTTATTAGAGGGCGGGGTCACGTCCACTTTGCTAATACAAATAATTTCGTTAAGAATTCTAAATTTACAAAATATTTAACTATTCATCAATATCTATTTTGTCCTCTTTAAAGTAATTTCACTGGATGCAATATACTTATGCCAACGACTATTCCAGCCTCAAAACACTTTCCATGAGCACTTTTTGGGATGGCCTACCGCTCCTTCAGCGAATTTTGTTTTATCTCTTCGATTGACTGAAATCGGGTTTCACGGAGCGGCAGTTTCAGTTTAGGGAACAAGAAAAAATTATACGGAGAAAAATCTGGTGAATGCGGTGGTTGATCGATCGTATTCACAGCGTTTTTTGGCTTCAAATTCGGTCACAATCATGGCTTGATGCGATGGTGTGTTATCACCGTGTAAAATGCGAAAATTGTTCTTTCACAATTCTTGCCGTTTTCGACGGATGTTCTCACGCACATGCCTTAATACGGCCAATAGAGCCTCTTGTTGATCGTATATCCCTCCAGAACAAATTCCTGATGCCCCATATCACGAATATCGAAAAAAGCTTGAGCAAGACTTTGATTTTTAAGGGGCTTTGGTGTACTTTTTGGGTTTCGGCTCGATTTTTTCCTTGACTTCCGAGGATGATTGGTCTTGTTTACTATATTTACGACTATATTCACTTTTAAACTCTTGAATAACAGTTATTGTCTGTAGAGCGGGTTTATTATAAGCAAATTTGTTTTTAACAAGCGAACATTGCAAGCAAGAGCGAAAGGTAAAAAATTGGCGTAATTTCAATTATTCTTTACCTTAACGCACGCATCGTAAACCCCGCTTCAACCTACCACAAATGCCAAAAACTGAAACCAAAAAATAAATCATTGAAAGACCGCAAAAATATCAGTGCCAAGTTTTCGTTGATAACATCCAAGCATATAAAGCGGTAGCGGCGAGCCGCGAGCAGCCAACAAACAACGGCAAACATTGCGACGAAGAACAGAGAAAAAATACCGAAATTTCAAGCGAGTTACAACGGCGCTGCGCATGCGTAGCCACGCTTAGTTTCAGACTTATAAGCAAGTAAGCAAGTACGACTTCGGGCATGAGTAGTTGGTGCAAGCTGCGGTTATGGACGATACCGCTGACGGGGTGGCTGGGAGGGAGGCAGTAAAGCATTATCTTTTCGTTACTTCTTTAATTTCTGATATCAGCAGCACTGTCGCACGAAAAGCCATGAGCATAATAATATTATACGAATATATATTTGAGACAGTTGTTAAGACGGTTTGTCGTAAACGAGGTACAACAATGACGTTGCCACTGACGATGGCAATAGTGACGCCTGCCGGCGATAGTGTCAGTATCATCGGTATATGAGCGCGGTCATTCACCTACCGAAAAAACCAAAAGACGTTCAAGCACACAAAGGTTTTGCGCCAAAGAGAAAAGCCAAAGCCGCCATTCTTGTAAGCGCACTGCAAACTCAACGAAGTTGTTGGAATGTAAGTACGCGCTGGACTATGTTGCCAGGCCAGCGACGCTTTCAACCAATTGCATGAAATTTTGGGGGTTCGCACTTTTTACAAACCGCCGACCGACTCCACTGCTCCCGCGACGTGTTAAGTTGACAGCTTCAAGAAGTCGCAGTCAGCGCCGCAATGGAAATTTTTGGCGATGGCTCGATGCAAAAAAAACAAAAAAAAAACCGAAACGAAAAAATCATAATAAAAGACGACGTAAGCCCTTGTAATGAACAAGGCAACCGCGCAAGGCAGCGAGAGTTACTGTTATTGCTGGTTATTCTTTACACACCTCTACTTCGTACGGCGATGCCGCAAAGGGCCTGCGCGCATGTAAGTATGCAAGCGAGTATGTAAGTAATGTCTTTTCGACAGTTCGAACGCCAAGTCCAAGACAAGACACCCAAAAAAATGCTACCCTTTACCCCACCTACATCAGTTTAGCGGTTGTTGTTGTTGCGCCGCAAATGATTTTCATGTAATAAGCTGCGGCTGTCTCAGGTCTCATCATCGCAACTTCGCCAAGCCGCGCGAGCTGCATGTCAAGCCTGTTCGTATGTAAGTCCGTGTGTATGTATGTGTGTGTGTGTAAGCGATGTCCGTAAAGGGCCCATCGCGCCTTAGGGCATTTTTTAGACAATGATATATGTCTGCGGCCGGTTCTTGATCAATCGCAACATGCTTGAGTATGTGCCACAAATGTGTTTTGTTGTATTTTGGAGCTTTTGCACACTCACACACATACACAAACACATCTACACGTTGCATGCATGTATGTATCTATGTATAACTTTATGTAAAGAACATCTTCTCTATGTGTATGTGCTTGTCGTCCATTCGGCAGTCGCGTCAGTGCGGCTAAGGCGGGCAGTCATGCAGCGTTGATTTAATTAAAAATCATGTGAAGACATTAAGTGTTCGTGTTATTTGATTATTATGGCCGCACGGATAATAATTGAACATTAATTTAATTATGGTGCTCAAGCAAAAATTTTTCAAGCGACATATTTAGCGGCCAAGGTGCCACTCGGCAATTTAAAGAAAAGTTGGAGTAGTAGAGAAACAAAATTATAATAAAGAAATTAATAACCAACGAATTGGATACCCTTTCAACTGTAGGAATTTGTTATAAAGCGAACAAAACGATTCTACAAATTTTTCGTATTAATTATCTTAAGCTTTAGAAGAAAGACTTATTACATATTTGCATTGAAAAATCTGGCTTATTACCTTAAAATAAGGGCTTCAAAGCAGAAGTTAGTAACGGATGATCCAAGTAGAGATACTTTTTTCAATGGCCTTTTTCTGGCAAATCACGCGTGAGTTGTGTTTGGCATTCCATTATGAAAGGACTTACACCTGAACAACGTTTACAAATCATTTAACTTTATTACGAAGAATACGCGTTTCGTTCCATCCACCTTGAGACCCAGTATAAGAACTAGAACTTCCCAAGCGACATTGCTTCGCTGTCTAGGCTCTTAAAAATTTCTAAGAAGATCCGACGTTTTCAAGCCAAATTTTGTTCACCGATGGCGCTCATTTCTCGCTCAATGTGTCTGTAAGCAAACAAAATTGAAACATTTAGGATGAAGAACAACCAGAAGAAATCAAGAGGTGCCATTTCATGTACAAAAAAAAAAAAAAAAAAAAAGAAAMAGTTTGTTGTGGTTTGTGGGCCGGTGGAATCGAATGATCTTATGATGAAGGTGAGAACGTAACCGTTAATGGCGAACGTTATTGCGCCATGATAACCGACTATTTGATGCCTGAAATTGAAGACCGTGATCTCGACGACATTTGGTTCCATCATTTGGCTAGACAAGAAAAGAGAGTCGTTGCTCATACACTGTATTCGTTAAATTTGGCTCCCTGTTATTCTTTTCTGTTTTCGAAATTGAAAAATTTTAACCAACAATCTTAAAATATCTATCCTATCCAAACCTATAAATCTTCCGGAAGGGTATTAACTTGGAATATAATAAATTGATGTTTATGCCATATTAATCAAGCTGTGATATCAGACTATGAAGAGAAAGTGGTCTTTAGAGGTACTTTGCCATTACTTGAAATAGAGCACCGTTAGATTTTGTGATATATTTTAATGCTCAAATAAAATGTCGGTCATAAGGTCATGTGAACATATGACGACTTGGTTTTGCGAACACTACCATTTCCGTAAACATACAATGAGTTTCTTCAGTTCATTTTTGAAATATTGTTCCTTATAGATAATGTCTCAGATTTTATTTATTTATTTTATTACATTTTTCGCGTAAAATAATCGTAACACACACTAGATAGATTCCGTTGACGGAAACCCGCATTCTATTATCATAAAACTTTAAAGCAAATCAATTCAATTAAAAATGATTTGTAGTTGCAACTTTTGATTCCTGAGTCAGCATGCACATATGTGATTATTTCAGAACGTAACCAGTCTGAAATAAATTTAATATCTGGCAACTGAATTTCAATTATCGCGTTGATAAATCAGAGTTAATCAGTGAACATGAGTCAGCACTATTGAGGTGGGGGACCAGTGCATTGTAAGTATATGTCTAGCTATGTACTTAAGTATAACTGTGATAGTTGCAGCACTTGTGCAATGTAAAACTGCATTCCAGAACGATAAGACTACGAAATGACAAGTGCGATGTCGAGACTCACGGTCACTTTTGTAGGAATTAATCAAATGTTTACTATTTGACAATGATTAACCTCTTCACCTTGTCATAACTGCTATCGAGATCACTTCAGAAATCAGAATATAAAATTCGGAAAGTGAGCGAATAAACCATGTTTTCTCTTATTTACTATTTTCTATATCTAAGTACTAGTGGGTAGTTATATTCTTATTGTTCGAAATAAATTTTTTGATTACATCTGTAAATAAATATATATATAGTATGTCCAACAGCTTTTTGGCGAGAAAAGGTCCTGTGCAGATCTCAGATCGATAACTCAAAAACTGAGGAAAAACTCGGAGCCAGACAAAAGGATATGTCTAAACCGAATTAACCCGCTCGGCTTTATATACTTATTTCTCACAAAAAACGCAAACTATGTAATTATTCATTAATATTTACTTTGTCACCTTCAACAAATTCTCCAGTTCTCGAATTGTTCTTCCATAACTCCGGCCGTTTTCGAGGGATGTTCTCACGGCTTGTTTTTTCCTCTTCCGATGATTGTTGTCTCAGTTATAATGTTCTCCATAAATGTGGGACCGGTATTCGAACGATCAAGCATTTCCAAAGAGACCTGTTTACGAAACTATTTTTGAAAATAAATCAGCTTTATTGGGAGGAAACGAGCAAGAGTGCGTTTCATACCCAAAATATCCACCGAAATCCTTTGAACTCGAGCGAGGTGTCTAGCTCTCTCGTCAACCCTCTCTCACACCTGCCTGACAATTTTCAAGCACCACTTTCTTAATATTTTCATCAGTTGAAGAGGTCGAAGGTCGTTCAGGATGAGGTATGTCTTCAACTATCTCTTGACCGTCTTTAAAGACTACGTACCACTCATAGGGTTGTGTTTTTGATAAAATCGAAACAACGCCGTTTTCCATCATTCGCAACGATTCCACACAAAATTTGGTTGGATATACAAAATGTGAGGCAAATTCTTTCTTCGATATTTTTATCCATTGTAAAAATTGCAACGCTCTACTGAGATGACTTAAGCAGCTGTTGTAAACAAAGTGATCTGTAGATCACGCTCATATTTGGCATAGTAATTAAGGATAGTCCTACGAACTTATATTTTTTTTTTTTTGTTAGTATAAATTACCCGGGGAATGGAATTACAATTGTCAGCTGCTTTTTTAGTCACAATGTAGATTTATAGAGTCTTCGACATTTTCTGATTTTTTAGTGCATCCAATGATGTTTTTCGTACCACGATGTTTTCATACATTCAATTTACAATGTATCATACATTCGGGAGCATTCGGTTCAATTTAAGCTAATACGGTAAGCTAATACACAAAATTCCCGAAGGATCTAATCTGGGAAGAAAAACTTTCCACTTGAGATGGAGGTTTAAGAGAGCCTCAATAGAAGTATAGACGAGTATATAATTAGGATCTGTTTGAGAGACTTTTGCTCTTTGGGTTTTTCGAGTTCAAGATTTTTCAGGACGATTTCAAGAAGAGAAAGACATAACTAAGCAGGGAACTTTGGGCTTATGGGAATAAACTTTGTATCAGAAAGAGTCTGGTGAGAATAGTTTTTTCTGTAGTATTCGCGGAAAGAATGCTATGTATATTTTTGTTAGTTGTAGTATCTACATACATAGCTGCGAACTGAAAAGGGAGCAAGAGTAATGTTGATGCCACATTTGAGACTAATTTCTACATGAGATTATTCCATTGAAAAACTTGGAGATGAAATAATAAAATAAATCTAAATGTACCCTAGAAAATTATATTGGCATATCCGAGGACTTCACATACATATTTTTTCAATATAAACGTACCTAAGTCATTTTTCATTAAAAAAAACTGAAGTATTTAGCTTGACAAAGAAAACTGTTATATCAAAATCATATAAATAATAAATTTAGTAAATTTTTTCTATGCACATACTCCATGTAGCTGCTCATATCCACTATTTACGGGAGCGACACGTATCTGATAATATATATAATTATATATAATTACTAATTAAAAAGGTAATTGTCGTTGCAACTTCCTTATTTTGTCATAACTGTAGTTTATAATTGCTATTATGTCACTTTCGAGATAATTTATGTGTGTGTGTGTGTGTGTGTGTGTGTGTGTGAGTGTGTGTATGAGTCAACAAAAGTTGGGAAAACTCCGATTATATCATTATTATTTTTAATTTATATATGTAATGATAGAATTGTTAATATGTAATAATGGCGTTTATATAATATAATTATACCCTTTTTGTCTGTTTTCTTTGTACTTTCTGCATAAAAATTTGTGAAGGAAGTCTGGTTTCCACCGGCTCCTACCAGTGAGGACGTGATTTTGATTTCATATCTTTGTAAACAATCAAAGTTGTCGCTATCCTCGAGGTATTCAGGAAACACCATCAGCTGTAGCTGAGAGTGTACACGACTTCGATTCGCTCGATTTGATCACTTTTTATAACACCTTTTCATTAGAGAAATACGCGCAATAATGCAAAAAATTGGTGTTTTCTCATTCTAAAGTTCTATTCTCGTTCTTTTTCAAATAAATTTCTAAGTCTAACTACTCTATTCCATTATTAAAGTCGCAAATCATAATCTCACAAATACAAAAATAAACTTGTTAACTGATATCAATAATTCGATGCTGCACGGATCTTCTCCCCCAAGTTTCTCTTTAAAGTTTTCGATAAATAAAGTTCCTCAGTTGCTTTAAGAAATACCGCAGCACTCCAAGGTGCGCAACTCACAAGAGCTCTAAATTACATATCCGCAGATTGAGTTGCCTCAGGCATTATAATCAATACAATGTTGCTGCTAAAGAGCCAACGAAGTCTTTGAAATCTTTACATACTGTATGTGTACAGTGGAGAACAGATGAGCGTTCACAATTTAAACGAAAGAATCATGCAACGTGTAAGATTCGTTTGCACTGTTCTACCATATATGTTTTGAAAAGAAAACTAAGATTGACAAGTATGGAAGATATAACTGGAACCTAAAACAATCACAAAAGTCGTGGTATTTCGGAAAAATTACTCTTATATCTAATCTAAAGAGTATCAATCAAAAAAGGCTTCTGGAAAGAACACTCTTATATCGATATATTAGACTCAATTTGGCCAAATTTTCGCCTGAGTTAATCAGGGTATGAAGTACGGGATCTTCCAATCGATACTTTGGAGTTTTTCAGAATTACCATTGTTTAATAAGAGGTTTTAGATAAGTGCATATTTCCACAACATTTTATAAAAGAGCTTCAGAAAAATTTGGTTTAAGCAAAAGTTCATATCAAATATTTTTTAACGTCTGTCACAAAGTTGAAGAAGTCAATCAAAACAAGCGAAAGCTGACTATTCTGAGAGGAAATACGTAGTGCTCAGAGGGATTTGCTAATCCACAAAAAGCACTTTAAATAAATGACTCATGGGGAAGAGAAATAAATGGGTTCTTGGATGAAGGCTTGTAAAAATTGAGGTTATGAACGCCAAAATTACGAAGACAAAGGCCTAGATCCAAAGAGATTTTTGATCTTGCTAGTGTCATAAAAATGGGCCTAAAAGTTATACAAATCGAGTGGGAGGGATGCCACAACATACAATTTTTATTAAGTGCCTCGAACAGGCTCCCATTTTCTCTTCCCGTATGGCCAAAAAATCTTTACTGCAAACGTTTTTCTGTTCGCCACTGTCATTTCGTTAAATCGTGACCGCACTCCCTCAATTGAAATCAAGTTATGAGCAATTCCAGTAAACGCGGTGATTTGTATTCTTTAAATCGGAAATAAACGACCCATTACACTTTCATAACAGATGCATAAAATATACACAAATGACAAGCTCCGTTCTCGTGCAGAGCGTTCAGCCGCTCACCATATCATATGCCCACTTTTATGACCACAAATGTGTAGTACACAATTGAGAAGAGTTGCGGAGAGTGTGTGTAAACAAATTTGTTCAAAGAGCTAAAAAAAAAAAACTTATTAAACGACACTCAAATGCAGGCGAAGATAATAAAAGCTCTTAATTATTGCTAGCGTTTGAAAAGTCATAAAAAATTTTTCTTATCGCAGATCGGACGGCTCAGCTGCTTCGTGTATGGTGTTGTCGTGTGACAACCATATGATTGTGCGCCACTACAGCGACATCGAACCAAGCACGAACACTCTACTCTCTTTTGTTGAGTACTCACATTTACAAAGAAATATAGAGTGTAATCGCGGAAGAGGTTTGATGGCGGCTCCACACAACTCGTACTCTTCTAGTAGCAGTCTAAATTGTGTGGCTGCGCTCTCAGCGGTTTTTCGCAACAAGTTCTAAACGTATACAATAATAGCTAAAGCACAAAAAAAAAAAGCAACAACTATCAATGCGGAAATGCTCCAACTCAACGAAAGATTTCTGAATTTCACTACTGAGAGATGCCTCCATATATGACGCTCTGCGCTGCTCTGTATTCCGCCCTGCAACGCTGCTCCGTGAAATACTTGTTGTAGTTGTTGTAACAATGACATGCTGTGTAGACAACTGACTGCGTGTGTTTGTAAGCTCGTTTGTGAAACGGGCTAGGCCGCATCGGGCTAGGCTCTAGGCCCAACCACTTCACTTCAGCTGAGTTGTGTGTTGAGCTGAGCGGAACTGAGCTGTGATCGTTGCGAGGCGGCGGTTGTGCAGCCACAGACAATCTGGGTCACATTTTGCCATTGAACCGGTGACGTCACGGCGGGGCAATGACCGCCAAGCTCAGGGAAGCAGCTGCCGCAGCAGCAGCAACAGCGCCAGCTTTACTAGCCGAGGAGCAGTAGCGACAACAACAACAACAACAAGTGTTGGCTGTTTGCACGACCACAAAGCATACACAAACAAAATTACGGACGGACATATTTTTGTTGGTAATACATACCTCCTGAGATAGCTAGCACCAACATATGCAGCAACAACAATAACAACATCACTCGTTGGGTTTGTTGTAACTTAACGCTGTGTACACCTTGAATGCGATCATACTACAACAACAACAATATTGTGCTACAACAACCAACGCAAATGGGCTGGCGGCATGGCATCCATGGTTGGGCATGCGCCGAGGAGTCGTAGGTATTCGCCAGCCGAGTACTTCATTTCACTTCAGGTTTTGGGTGTTGCTTGCTCTTTTGTTGGTGATATCTTCTGCTGCTGCTTCTGCTGCTGTTAGCTTTTGCACTCCACTTTTTTTCCTCTTGTTTTTGTCACTTGTTTTTGTTGTTTGTAATTATTTGTGTTTATTTTATTTGTTGGTTGGAATGTTTGTTGTACACCAACTATGCGCGCTTGTAACTCTTGTAATTGTGTGTTATCGCTGCAATTTTGTAGCAATTGTTGTTGTTTTTATTGTAGTTGTTGCTCCACACAGTTGATATCTTTCACTCCTCCAAATGTTGTTAGTGTTGTTCACTTGTAAGTGTGTAAATATGTGAGTTTGAGCGGTGCCTGGAGATGAACTCGCTGTTGGAGGCAATTCTCGGTATTGTTTTTGTTGTTGGACGCGCTTGAACTTCTTGCGATTATTGATTGTTTTGTTCCTTCGTGGTAATGCTAAATGTAAATTCAAATTGTCAGCGTGTTGAGGTCTATAATAAGCACCGACATTCGGGGAGTGTGTTGGGATGGACTGGGTCTTCTTTTCATCTTGTTCAAAAAACTATAAACTAAAAGACACCTAAAACATGTCTTTTGTTGTTATAACCCTATAAGGCTATATAAAGATATTTATCACGATATTAATTGTTAGGTTAGGTTACATCACCCCAGTCGCGCCCATCAAGCTCCTAGATTTGTTCAGAAAACTGGAACTTTGTAACCATATGTGATAGGTCGTAGTGCAAAGCCTCAATTTTCTATCGATTTATCAATGGCAGCTGTATGCTAGAGTGATCTGATCTGAACTATATCTCCGGAAATTAGAGCGTTACCTTGGACGATAATCTGTGCCAAATTCATCGCTGTTATTGTTTCTTCCTTTTTCAAGGTAGTAAATAAAAATTATTCCAGGCGCATCCCAAAATACGGACGTCATAGCATTGCCTGCCGGCGGTTGCGTTTGAAATTTTTCAACGGGTTCCTCGTGCGCAGTCCACTCGGATTCCGAAAATTTCTGATTAGTTTCTTATTAGTATTTCACACGGAATCCCCACAAATATGTATGTAAATAAACAGTTAGTTCAATCAAAAGGCAAATCGAAAAGCGATAAAAAAATAAACTTTTATATTTGAGGGCGACCTCTCATACGAGGTTGCTTTGTTCCTTTCATTGAGGTGTTTCTTATGTGAACTTTCAGAACTCTCTACATGCCTACCGATTGATACAAATATTTGCAAAGAAAAATGTATTGAATATTCCACTCAGATTTTTATTCAAAATTATATTTAAAAAACAATTTCTTTCATTTTGAATTTTTCTTTTGCCATAATTGAACCATCTAGTTAGGTTAGGTATCTAACTTGGACTGTTCAGAACGCCGGTCCGTTGTGGTATCTATAAACTCCTACATACTGGATCAAACGGTTTTTACAGATCGATAAAGCATTTTGAGCCCGTCACGAATTGGTTGAAGCGACTAATACGATATCACTTTCGGTTATGTCATCTGGTCCGTCGAAGGTAAAATTACTGAGATGTTTCAGCCTCAGTCTTGCAAAAGCCTAACAATGGAAAAGAAAGTGTCTCTTCTATCCTATCTTGTAAGTTACTTAGATCAAAATGGGCACAGCTTGCTGCATTTTACTAAAACTGGTTTAGTAATTTAGAAGTTTACCATGGAGAAATTGTGAAATCAGGTTTTTAGCTATTTATATGTAGATAATAATAATACAAACTAAGATAAGTATAATATAGAATACATAAAAAAGTATGGGGGTTTTGAAATTTCAAAAAAATTATTTTAATTTTTTAATTTTTTAAATACGAATATGTCTAGAATAGTTTGCCAAATTTTCAAAAGAACCGCAAAACTTTGGGAGAGCAGCCCGCCAGTAGGCTGGTCCGATCGGCTACTACAATCTTTAGTCGTGTACTTCTCGAAGCATCGATTTCAAAGTCTGGATTGGTCTGGTCGATTTCTCAGAAACCAGTCAAGCAATCTCATTGCAACTTTTCACAGTTTTTTTTAAATAGGATAACCTCGTGATTGATTGAAGGATTTTTTTACGGTTGCAACTAATTATTTCAAGGCAATTTGTGGTAAATATTAAATCTAAAATCATACTGTTTGCGCAGCTTTGCCAAAAATTCTTTGGTTTCCAAATCCTGCTATTAATCGCGACCTACTTATATTCATCTACTAACCGAAGAACATTGATGTTCTGATTTTAAGTGAATCTTTCGTATGCTATGCTCACAGCGATGAGACGGTCAAAATTATTATGATGAAAAGATTTTTGGAAAAATTTCCTCACCAACGCTGAAAATATTGTTGAAAATCTGTTAAAGTTTCGGAAGTAAACTATAATTTTTCGAAGAATATTCCCAAATTCAATACCTACGTATTGAACAAAATTAAATTTTTAATTAAAAAAACTCTTTAATTCTACTAAGTAATATAAATATACTATTTGCATATAAATATATGTATGTATGTATATAGCAAAATTAATAGCAGAATAGTTCTTATTAATAGAATCAACAGCTCTGTTGGTTGATGATATCAACATGCGACTTTCATATCACATAAAACAAAAACAACCACCGATAACTAAACGAGCTGCTGATAGTCAGAAGCATTGCAGGTTCGTATCTGTGCACTGTCACACACACTCGTGCGTCGAAGTATGCATACAAACATCGCCTAGAATGTTTGCTGTGTCTGAACTGCTAAGCCTTCGACTGTATTATTTGTATGCGCCGAAATAGCTCAGTTGGGAGAGCGTTAGACTGAAGATCTAAAGGTCCCCGGTTCAATCCCGGGTTTCGGCAGACATAACTTTTTTTTATTTTTTATTTTTTATATAATTTTTTTTGTAACAATTTTAGGCAAGAAATTCAACAAAATAAAACGAATAAATAATATTGTACCACAAATGCTGATAAAGGCATTAAGGTTTTATCCACTTACTCATTGAAATTCTTAAAGGAATAAACAAACATTTGAAAATATTTTTCACATATATTTTAGGCCGGTGCGTTTTAGTAGGGAAAATTATGCTGTGAGCTAAATTTAAATAATTAATTACGTTCATTCTTGATTAAATATTGGTTACCCTTATTTTAGACTATGCGCAGGTTCGAATGAATTCCAGCAGAGACTTTTTACAGCAATTGGTATATGGCCCGTCAGCAATAATTCGCATAATATTTTCTTCCAAGGCATGAAGCGACTTCACAAATCCCCTCAAAAAAAGTCCAGCAGTGTTAAAGCGCAATATTTTTAAAGCCACTTCCCTGACCAACGACGCGACAAGTAGCGCCGTCTTCTTGGAATTCCAAAGATCATCCAAATCAATATCTTCCAATTTAAGAACGAAAAAGTTATTAATCATGGGCCTGTTGCATTGTCGATTGTAATATTATGACAGTCTTAATTTTTGAAGAATTATATACCAATTATTTCCTCTGCCCATTGAGCGCACCAAACAGTGCCTCTTTTAGGATTTAACGGCGTGTAGGCAATGGATTGTGAATTATACCCACTCCAAAATCATTAGCGTACCCAATCAACCAAAGTGAGCTTCCAGAACAAAATTTTTTGGTGAAAATTGGCATATTTGGTCATCTTCTTATTCTCTCCTTTACCGTTGGGTTTTCTAAGCACACAAACGAAGATGGGCAGGAGCGACAATTGTTACTCGCGTTGTCGAATAGACTCATTCGGGTCTGCCGGGATACTCTGCCGCCCTGCACGACTAACGTATGCGTTGCAACATAGTGCGAAACCGATCCATTGTCGGTCGAATTACCGACTCTGCTGGGTGATTATGTCAACCGAATATTGAATATAGTGTGTAATGCGTCGCGCTGACCGAACCAGTCCGGTTCCATTCCGGATTAAGTCTGTTCTTTATAAGATGGTGAACCATACTAAGAATAAATTAGAGTTGCCTTATTGAAAATCACAACCATAAAAAACCACACTATACCAAAAATTCAAAATTATTCTGTTATGTAAGGGCTCCTTCGTCTTGCAGTACATACATTATTATTGTTTGTTCGGAAACATTGGGAAGGAAAGAAGTTCCATCTAGGCGTAGTCAGAGGCACGAAAAAATGTTTTTGTTTGCTATTAAATCGTGTTACTTTACAAAAGTAGTAAGATAACATTATTATAGAATATGTTGACTCGAGGTCCCGAAAATTTCAAAAAAAAAAAAAATTTTTATTTCCAAAGTTATAGTTGTTTTTATTTGCCTCTTCCAAAAAGAGGTACTTGCGGTAACAACCATAAGTTCTTAGAGATTTATCTAAAATCAATCGGATAAAAAAAAATTAGTTTTATAAATAGATAATCCTGGGCTTGATCGAAGGATTTTTTGGTTTTTCAATAATTAACAAAATGGCGGCCTTAGGAAAGGAAAAAATCAAGAGTTAGTTGGTCTTAAAATCGAAATTTTTGAAAAAATAAAAATCTTCGATCAGGTTCGGGTTTATTATGTATTCTAAAAGCTGTATAAATTTCCTTAAAATCTACTGAGCAGTTTTCGAGTTACAGTTGTCACCAGTTCAGAAAACATAGTTTTGAGAAAAAACGCGTTTAAAGTTTCACACTAGCGCTTTGAAGTGCTCGAGCTCTCTTTGCTATTAGTCGAATAACTCTTAAACTAATTATCGGATTAACGCGAAATTTTCAGACAATATTTTTAAGATATTACACGTAAGGAAAATCCAATAAAAAACTTTCTTTTTGGAAAATTCTAACTACCTCTAACCCCTTAAGACATATTATAACTTTATCTAAACTCAATTAATTTGAAGTCTTTATCATGTGGATATGTCTTTATGATGTGGATATTTAATTTGAAGGAGAGAGTGAATGAAGATAGTGCTGTCTTATCCGCGTGTAAGAAAAATGTAGGGTCTACCTGGGGTCTATCACCTGGTCTCATGTATTGATGTTACACAGCGATAGTCAAACAAATCTTACTTTAAGAGACTCCGATATTGTGGACCGGTATGAAAGAAATTGCATACACGAAACCAATAGAACGAGTCAGCGACTCGCTGTTTTCTGCTTAACAGGAGCGTTAAATCCACTCCAACAATGGCACTAGAAAAATTACTCAACATACTACCTATCGACATTGCAGTGAAAAGCTCTGCTGTAAAATAATTTGCAAGATTAGCTGTATTAGGTGAATACTCTACAAGAACTTTCGGGTATAGCTCAATAAGCAAGAGGATAGTGGACAAACCACAAACCCACACGCTTGATTTGGGAGAGAAGATTCCAAGTCACAATAAAAGAGGGTTGAGGGCACAGAAGCCTGCGACACACCAGCGGAACTTACAACACCTAAACAGATGGATCCAAAATATCTAATAAAGTGGGAGCCTGAATCTATTGCTCAGAGCTGCATCCCAGGCAACCTTTCAGGCAAGCGGCCGCATATATGCAGAGATCCAGGACACGACGCAGCTCCGGGAAACGAAATTGCTGAAGAGATTGTCAAAAATTCCAACCGTTGGGTTACCAAACAACTATAGGAAATGCGTATGTCGCTAAAAACGATATACAACGAAGTTACCGAAAGGGCTGACAGACGAATTAGGGCGAGATGGAATGAATTAAGTACATGCAGGATCGCCAAAATCTTGTCCAAGAGCTGCTTCAGGAAACGCGCTTGCTTCTTGAACACTAGCTACTGGCCTCTAAACTGACTAAAGGTCACAACCTTCTGACATCATATTCGAGCCGGATGGGCATAACTGCTGACAATACATGTAGAAAGTGTAGAGAAGTGGACTTGAGGGAGACGCTGGAGCATTTGATATGACTGTATCCAGCGCTATCGAGAATTCGTCTGAAGTATTTAGAAGCTTGGGAGTTCAAGTAACTAGACGAAGTATCAAATAAAGATATCAAGTCGCTCTTAAAGTGTCTGTCCTGGATGACAAAGACTTCACCTTAAACTGACTAAACTGAACCTCCATCTCGCATTACCAAGGACCAATAGGTCTATGTGTGGCGTGATTGCCGGTCAGTATAACTTAACCTAACTAAAGTGGGCAAAAATAATTGATAAATATTTCTTTGGATCTATTGGGTTTCACAAACGAACAGAAAATATCAATGAGCCATTCATTAACGGATTTGTCACACCTCAGTATTGCACTTTATTCGCTATTATTTGCAACAGAAGCACACTTTAGCACTTAATTTGCAAGGCACCTTTGCTGTGCCACACTTTGTGCGCTTTCAAAATTGCAACTGCACAAAGTATGTTATTGTATGTTATTGTTATTGGTGCGCTGAAGATATTTCGCTCAGTTTATCAGCCGCATACATACACGCGGCGCAGTCTATGATTGCCCCGCACGAACGGACAGCGGCAATCGAATTTGGTTCAATAGGACAAGCAGAGCGCATGCGGACAAACCTACTTGCCACACGCACACACATACACATATATGTGTCCGTAGATGTGGTGTCTTTGCAGCGCTAATACCTGGTGCGCAGAGTCGGAAAACAAAAACACTAAAAACAACACAACAACAAAAGATAAGCGCAGGCTGAGCCAGTGAGCCGGCGCGTCAGTTGCGCCAATTGTCAATATGTTTGCTGAGTTGCTGATGTCTGTGCGCTCGATGAATTCGTGAATTGACTGAATAAAATCGCCAGCCCCGCTGCCGCGCTCGCTTCGAATTCAAAGCAATTGTTTTGCACGCGCTGGACATGCATGCCACCGCGGCCGCGCTGCTTAGTAGCTGACAGCGAACGAACAGCCAAACACTCCTCGCATTGTCCCATTTTCATGTACATGCTTTCATGCTATGCAATGCCATACTGTGTTTCGGGGCAGCGCGGTCGCGGTGCGGCAGCCGCGCCATTCATTTGCTTTCTTTTCGTGTTTCTTTCTTAAGTCTTTTGTTTGGTGGCAAATGTGTGACGATTCGAGTGTTCGAGAGTGTGTGTGTTTGTGTGCGTGTGTGCGTGACTGCTGGCATTTCACGAAAATGTGTCAACAACTGCGTTAATAATGCGATTTGCATTTCTAGCATTTCTTCCTCGCCCGTCGTCACATTGATGGCATTTGCAAGCGTATTTTCTGGTATGTGTGTGTGTGCCTGTTTGGATTTGTGTAGGCGTCCAGGCGCTACCCTCTTCATGTCATCTATTCTTCAAATTGCATTTTGCTATTTTTCACCGTCCACTGGACACATTGATTGAGTGTTGTCCACTTTTTTTTCTCTTTCTCTATCTTCCTGTTTGCCACCGTTTGTTGCAAGCATTTAATTTTTGCGTCTTTTGTAATTTTCATAAATACCATATTTTGCTTCGTTTCTATGTCACACTGCGCTTATGCATATGCATTTGCATGGTGGGCGATTCTTCATACACACACATATGTGTGTGCATGTGCCGTTATCATCTGGTGTTCGCGGTTGTCCACATGCTCATTGCTATTATTATTGGTTGGTCAGTGGCGCATTCATTCGTTCGGCTTAGTTTTTCACCTTTGCGCGCTCACATATGCCACTTTGTGGACTTCCTTCTTTAGCTATATATGTATGGCAATGTGACAAATTCGCAATCCATTTTATAGCTGCTTACGGGATTAATTTGACAATTGACCAATTAGCATGCGCAAGCTGGTGGCTCGCTTTTGATGGATTAGCCGTCGTTGGGACATATGCTTCTGGAATTAACTATTCATATGAACCTGGTAGATTTTCTTCCGCTTGCGGCTGATATGCACGGCCGGCAATTCGCAGCAAGAAAAAACTATTTATGACGATTAAATTTTATACAGTATTATTGGTTTTACAAAAAAGAATTATTAACTTGAAAATATTCACAAATTCGATATTGTATTAAAAGCGTGGCTACACCTAATAGATGGCGAGTTCGGGAACCGGTGCAGCAATATCGAGATTTAAGATACTGAAAATTAGTTCAGGTGATCGCAAATTAGAGAAAAGAAATAGCAGAGTGCATGTGATACATTCACAAAATCCGTTAGTATTTAGAGACCGCTTATCTAACGACCCAATTCTACCAAGTTTTCCTATGGGGATAATATGATTTCTAAGTCGTTTCGTGCCTTTCTAAAATGTTATGATCTGTAATTTTCTTCATTGTATTCAATAATGTTTACAATTTTAGCATTGAAAGTAATATGCAGGAACAACGTTTTCAAATGATTAAATTTTAATATCAAAATAATCGTTCTCCAATTGTAACTTTTCGTGCGCTTTTTCACTCACTTTCATTTGAGCGGTGCGGTAAATAGACAAAACTGTCGTTCTGGTGCGAAGCAGATCGACAAATTATTCATGAACAAACGTTACATGATTCTTTCGAAATGAAGCTGGTGACAGACATGTTACTGCCAATGGACAGCTGTATAGATCGTTAATAACCAACTTTCTATGGGCGCAATTAGAAGACGTTGATTTTGACAACATTTACTCCAGCAAGACGGGGCTACGTGCCACACAGCACGTGCAACAACCGAATTCTTGCAAGAAAAGCTTTAGAGATTTGATTATTTCAAGAAATTGTGACATTGAATAGCCTCTAAGAAGTTGCCATTTAGCACCATTAGACTATTAGACCTTGAAGTCATTAGTCTTTAGCAATAAACCACACTCTCTGTAAGCTTTAGAAGTCATGACATACGGCTTTAATGGAAAAAGTACTCGGCAATCGGCAAAACAAATCGTGAAACCATATGTATGAATGAATATGCTATCGTATCCTCTTGTGTTCTACTACTAGTTAGCTGCACTTCGCGGAAGCTTGGCCAGTGCTGGGCCACCATTAGTAGATGCGCGGTCGCAAAATCCGTTTAGCCCAAGATCGACCGCAAGATCTCTTTGCCTTTAGTTAGGCTATTCTATCCCTAGTTGTGGAACTTTTAACAGGCCATTGTCCTGTATACATCCATGCTGTAAGGTTAGGAATCTTAGCAGACGCCATCTGCAGAGGCTGTATAGAAGAGGAAACAAATAAACTTTTCCTTCATGACTGTCCCGCGTTTGGCAGGTCAATTTATAGGTCAATAGATACTTAGAAAGCTAGTGAAAGCTTAGTGTTACCTAATACAACTTATGCATAATAGATCATAAAGTTCTTACAACAGTTAGGCTATGCTTCTGGTACTGGAAGGTAAGACTATCGAGATAATTCAAGACAAGTCTTGCAAAAGCTGGATAATAGAGTTGAAAGTAACTGTTGTTGTTTCCACCTCACCCTCCTCAATACAACTTTGACAACTATATTCCGTGAATATTTTTTAGCGTGTCTCATAATGCGACTGCGCCAAAATTATCATTTTATACTACTTCAATTACCTTACTCAATTGACGAAATTTATTCTACACACTATATAAGTTAATATCAGTTATTACCTCTTCAATTTGGGTTCAGATCGTTTTTATTATTGAAGAACTTTATTTTTGCTGGTAAGATTACTAGCGAGGCCTGAACTGCTGCGCATAAATTAAGTTTATGAAGCTTATTATAGACTAAAGTAAGGATCAGGATCTCATTATTGTTATTTGCGAACGAGCTTTCAATTAATTTTGATCACTCAACTATTTTGTAGCAGAAAGGATTACGCTGTCCCGTCATTACCCTTAGTACTTAATCTTCGTGAAAGATTAAGTTGTCGATAGTGTTTTCAGCTAAACTAGAGAATAGTTATTAAAATCCCATGACCAGGATAATCGTGAAAATATGTCCTTTAGTCAGGTCTCTGTACTAAAAGATTAAAGCTTTCAACAACCTAACGCTGAGTCTCCTTATAGAAGGGAGTTAAGTTGAAGAAGTATTTGATACTGAATTCTCTATATTTTTGTGTCTTATAAAACGATTTGAGTCTTCTATGATTTGAGAGAGCATGGGTAAAATTAGCGATAGAAAGTAGATTTAAAGTAGCCTACTAAATTTTTCTTAAACTGATGTTACCTATCAATCCATGATGACTAAGTTCGATTAATACTGGATGTTGGCGCCATGTTTAGAAGTACAAGCAAGTGAGGAAAATTCTCTGAGCGCCATTTACATGGGAGTGGCAAGAAACTATTATCTCTGGATAGCCAAAAAAGATCTGTTGGAAGGCGAGCTAAAGTGAGCAGGCGAAACATTCCTTCTCACGATTGTGCGCTGGGATTGGGATCTTCCACGTAAACAGCATCCCAAAGAAAAGAAGAAAACAGCCTCGGATGAGAGATTAACTCGGCTGTAACCGTGTAGCGGTGTCCACGCCAATAAAGAAAAATAAAGACAAAGAATATAAGATGCTTGAATGAAGAAAAGAGGTAAGTTTTCCGTGCTCTGTATTCGCCTAAGCGAAAATCACGCAGGGTATCACAACAAAAATTACGAAGACATCATCGGACAAGCTGGTTCTGAAGCTGGACGATTTGGGGTAAAAATCAAACTAGCAAAGCTGTGCCCGAGTGTGCATGACAGACCAGACCACACCAAAACGCGTATTTTCATTAACTGGTGCTATGAAAGTACTTTTGAGGACATATTTCCGATTTCTATTTCTTTTTGTATTAAATAAACATCCTGTACTTAAGTTGCTCTCCTCCCTAGGCACACATAAAACAATGTTTGCTTTGGACTTCTGCATATTTGCTATTTGTTGACTTAACTTTCTCCCCACAATTCCGCTAATTTCTTTAATTAACGGGGCTGATCTTCCGCTTCCTATGGTAGCCCATCAAACACGACGCATGTCGCTAACCACTTAAGCAAACAAGCAGCCAAGTACGCCTTCTTTAGCAAACACCAAAATCTACTATTGACTTAACAACAACTCTGACAGCAGTAATTTGGAGTAAAGAGGGGGGAAAACGGCGACCAACTGTCGATCCCGCAAATTCAAATACACAAAAGCGAAAGGAAAAGGAAAAGTGACCCACGCACTGAAGATCGCCAAAGCAGCTTGCGAAATACTCAAACACAAGAAAAAAATCACCCCTGCTCATTAGATGTGAAGTGTAGGCATTCAGCGCATACATGTGTCGCATAGAAAACTCATGCATATGTGCAAAAAATTAGTGCGCACCCTCACATGCCAACGCACGATGGCAGCCGGTTCCGCACATCAAAGTTAAAAAAGAATAGATTAAGCAAAAAAATATGATTAGATCATAGAAAAAAGTGTAGGCAAAAAAAAAAACACCGCTTCCGCGATAAAATCATACGTTGTGGCGTTACTGATGCTGAAGATATGCGCGCACACACTGAAGTTGCTGCGTTTGAGTTGGCGCGTGTGTGCGCATGCGCACCCTTGAACTCCGACAATGGCGCTCTGTGTGAGTGCTCCCTTTCACTTTCGACGCAAAGATTGAGTGTTGCGCTGAAGTTCAATGTTGAATTCGTAATTTTTTGCTCTTCATTTTTTTTTACTGTGAGTGCACATCCTGAGCGTGGCGCCCTCAAAATTAAAAACTCTTCAAAGAAAAAATGAAAGAAAAGAAATCCGTAGTAGACGCCAGGCAGTTTTCACTTTCATGCCGCATTCATAAGTTGTATAATGGAAATCTGCGAAGCTGCTGCACTTCCTTTTCCACTTTTTTCCTAAAATTTTTTCTTTACGTTTTTTGCGCTCATCCGCTGAAGAAAGAGATCGTTTGAAAAGGCGTAACTAAATTGGTTGCACGCGCGCGCCAACGAAAGTGTGTGGAAATGCGCGACACCGCGTGTAAATTGCATTTTTTTATGCCCCTCAGCAAGCGGACGCACACGCTCGTCTTCGGCTCCCTCGGTCTCGCTAGATTTTTTTGTCCGCCAGTGCAGCATGTGTTTTGTGGTTTTTTTCACAGCTTCTTCTCCTTTTTATATTTTTTGTAGTTTATAGAAAATTTGAATAGCAAAAAAAGATGTTGAAAACTTTCTGTTGTGGTTTTTGTTTTTTTTTTTTTTTGTTTTATATCTTTTAATTTTTTTGTAGTGAAATCTCAAAGGATATACGATACTATGGGTGATCGCGTGGCCTCTAAGTCAGCGGCTGCTTTTGCCAGCTGTTGGGTAACGTTTTTTCTTTGGTCTAATACATTGTGTCCATGGCATTTTCGGCTCGTGCTGGAGGTGTGTTTTAAATAAAACCGAATTTTTTAATGAAATAAACAAATGGTGGCGCGTGGCTTTCAAAATAATGACAGCTGTCATCCAAATAAAACCAAAAGTGAGTACCTTTAAAAGTAGAAATGTAAAAAATCTCCTGTCAAAATATATCATATTCAGGTAATGTGTACCAACCAATCAACAAAGAGTGATCAGAGTTCTGTGCAAGAATTTTGCAACACAAATCGTTGTAAAGACAGTAAGCAGCATCTAATGTAATATCATTTTTTCTGCTGCAATGACTCATCCGGCTAAGTGGAGCACAACTTGCCACATGTTATTTAAGATCCCCAGTAGAAGTGGAACGTAAAAACTTAGGATACTAATTTTATTGTTGATAAATTGAAAAGCTCACTACTTGGCTTTTGGACTTTTTAAGATGGAGCTTTGATTTTCAAAACAAAAATAGTTAGCCATAAATTGTTATCTAAGATGGCACACATTTTATCCATGATGTCAGAGTTGCTAAACTTCGGAGATTTACTATCTATCCACATATTAACGCAAAAGTTTCTCTGAAGGCTGAAGGATTCAGTACATATTCGTATAAGGACACACTATAAATTCTTTAAGTGAGTAGTCAAGCCAGGTGTTGGTTTTAAGATTTTTACCATAAAGGTAAAATGAATCCCAATTGAGCTTTACCACATTCCCAACAGGCAATAAGGTCAGGTAAAAAGATGTCAATTATTTTATACTTAAATTGAAGGCGTTAAGGTTTCGGTAGATTCATCCGATTTAGGTTAGATATGCACCATCTTATTTGATAATTTGCTACCATTTCAAAGGTAATTTCATTATGCCACTCTCGTAGAATTAACAATTACCGTACCAATTGGTAAAAAAACTAGAAGACTTGCTTTATACATACTTCTCTTGAAGCAAATTCGTACCAGCAAATTTAGTTGCCAAAGACAGAAACAGATAGTAATCACTTGGCACTAGGACCGGACTATAAGGTGGATATATAAGATACTTGCAGAAAGCTTCAAGAGGGGTAGTATATTGTTTGGCGTTGTAATGGAGCACAATCACGTTCCTATTGGCCAATCCTGGCCGCTTCTGGGAGATTTCTTCCAATTTTCGACAGTATAAGTCCGACTCAAGAGTTTGGCCGTAAAAGAGCAGCACAAAGGGGATGATTCCCCGCCAATTTCATCAAACATAGAGCAAAACCTTCTTCTTCTTCTTAACTGAATGTGATATTCGCCGTGGCTAACGCGCAAAGGACCATACATCTTTCGCTGAAGTTTTCTCTCGAAAACTCGCAACGTCGACTTATCAATAGTTGTCATCGTTCAAGCCTCTGCACCATACAGCAGGACGGGAGTTATGAGTGACTTATAGAGTTTGCATTGACTCGGGCCACTATCTTGTTCCAGCCGAGATACGCACCCGCCTCTGTGCAGTAAAATACGCATGTCAACAAACACGAGGAACTTTCGACAACCAGAAGCTGCAATCTCAGTAGACAGCCGACCGATTTTTTACTAAACTTGCACTACTGCTCTCTAAGAACACTCCCCAGCATTTCGGTATAAGGAACCTGTGGGACGATATTTCAAGCACCTAACGAGCCATTGGTTTTCCGAAAGACAAAAGAACAGCTAGTACAATGAGGAGTGTCGTAGCGCAGTGGAGAGAAAACAGACAGCCTACATCGAAACGTTACAATCGACCACAACACGTGCGGGACAGACACATTTGTAGACAAAAAAGTATAGAAACCGAAAAGTGTGAGTACGAAGAGCTTGACAAACTGGCGAAATGGTCGAAAATTCTATGAAAAGTTGCCGTGAATAGAAGGTTTCAAACCGGAGCATACTCTTGTGGAACCCTCAGAGGTGATGTAATGACCGATGCCAAGAGAATACTACAATCATGAAGGGAATAAGGGAAGGAAGCACCTCTACTTGGATCACCGATTAAATATTTTAATACACTTAAAAAAGATACCTATGTTGATAGGTTTGATATTTCAATTAAATAAAAGCAGTACGAAGGCCGTGAATTCACCAGATCTTGAGTCACCCATCCACGTCTGCTAAAGACGATAACCTCGAAAAAATTAATGAAACGGTGTTTGAAAATCATTATTGTGACTTCTTTTTCGCCGAACACGAAACGATAGTAATCGCTCAGCCAGCCTAATCTCAAGTATAGGCTCTTTGTGACTATTTCTTTGTTTTCGGAACGGAAAATTTGCTTCCGGGAACGCTCCATGAGTCCACTGAAATCATTAAAAGCCAACGAAGCCCGAAATTAATAGTAAGCTGCTGAGCATCTTTATGACCCAAAATATTTCACTTGTGGCTTATGTTAAGGGATATCTTTATTATATGCAACTACTTATATATAGTATGTAAAACTGGAAAACTTTTGTTTAGTATTCAACTTATACACTCACATACGGAGAGACAAATACATATACACACAGGCAGTAGCAATGAGGCTACATTGTAAAATATGCTTACAAGCGTTGTAAGTTTTGGAAAATTTGTAGTACCACATGGCTGTAAAAGATATTAGGGCAACAGTAATGATAGCTACGCGGCTGCTGGAGGGTCATGGATGCGAATAGATACGACCTTTGGCAATGCATTCGCGCGCGCATAATGACGTTGTTTCCAGGGATGGCGTCACAAGGGTAACAACAATGTACTTATGCTATGCCGTGTTACGAACATTAAAGCAAAAACACAAAAAAAACCCTAAATGAAATAGATAGATATAAATGCTGTGGAGGCAAGCCGTTAGAGATGCATACGTTTGCCTGCCAATAAAGAGCCGCTCCGTTGAAGCCACAATTACAATGTTGGATGAAAATGGGGCATAACACATACAAA
This sequence comes from Bactrocera latifrons, assembly GCF_001853355.1. Taxonomy (NCBI): domain Eukaryota; kingdom Metazoa; phylum Arthropoda; class Insecta; order Diptera; family Tephritidae; genus Bactrocera; species Bactrocera latifrons. The sequence continues at coordinate 321,407 of NW_017537601.1, forward strand.
TTAATGGGGAGTTATTAGCAAATCGCAGCCTTGGCACTTTAGAAATGCCAATAGGAAGACATATTTGTTGYGTATTGAGCGGAGAAAGTGGCGCCAACTGAGAAAGTAACCGAAATGGACTCTCACGAGAACCAATAACCTGAGCACAAAATAAATATATGAACGCACTGCTATTTGCTTATATATATATGTGTGTGTGGGAACATGACCGTTATTCCCAACAAAAATATGTGTGCATTGTCTATGTGTCGCCATACATTTACATCCACCCTGTTTTGCATCAAGTCACCACACAGGAAGCTGCACATAAGTGATAAGCCCGTTGCAAGGTTGCAAGCATATGATCAGGATAACAAGAACCACCCACCTACGATGGCGCCTGTTTGCCTGTTAGCAGAGTCTACAGATACTCTTTTTCTTGGGTGAAATTAGACGCCCACGCAAATCGCTTTTTCTAATGCCACTTTGCTGTTGTTTGCGTGTGATTACTTTATACCGTTACATTGTTGTAGACTGCCAGCTGGCTGTAGTTACAGCTGTATGTGCGTGTGTGTCTGTTTGCATATGTTCATATCATGAATTGATAATATCAGAAACCACGTGGGACTTCGGTGCGAGCGACTGAGCAGCCAGCCACCAACACACACAAACACACGCACATAAACAAGGTGCGTGATAGGTGCCGTGGCAAACGCTGCCGGCATCGGTGCCACGTGGTCTCGTGCACTGCAGGCGCTGCACACAAATTCTTATCAGAGCGGCGACAGTATTAGGTGCACAAAATGGCGCAGCAAGTGGGTTGCGGTCGCGAGGTAAACAAATATACAAGGCGCCTCACTCTCACACACACACGCATACACAAGCACTTGCGTGAATGGCGCTAAAGGACCTACTTGTAGGGAGTCTCATGTGACGTGTATAAAAGCCCATATACACAGAGAATTGGTAAAGGAACGCGTCTACGCCTAAAAGTAGGCAACTTGTGGCGAAAGTTCATAGAAAATTTATGAGAAGGTACACACATCAAAGCAATTTGAAAAAGAATTGGCATAAACACTGAGGGCCCAACATGCACTCATACGTTTACTTACATCAATGCAGGGTTGCATTAAGGGTTTAGCTGTTGCTGTGCGCTCGCTTGTGCACTGCGCATGTCTGCTTTTTCAACCCACTAAGCGTTTTGTATCCTGTCAGCAGACATTCTCTGCCACACCCTTGTTGTGCTTCGTATTTTTACAACCAGCAAGCACGCCTAGAAGTATACTACTAAAAAATGCATATAGTCTGCGTTCAGCTGCCTTTATTCACTGTGCGCCTATTGCAAAACGACGTCGGTGGCTTGACTGTTTTCACATTAAAATATGAAATTTATTGCCGCACATCCATCAACTGTATAGACGGTGCGAACTCGTTTCCAGCCGTGGGTCGTGTGAGACACACACGTAGTTTTTCTATTAGTGTGCTTTTAGGCGTTCATCGCATATTTTTTTATGCCGTGTGTGTGCGCTTGTGCCACATCTAATCTCTAAACAACACTTAGTGTTGGCATTTCTAACCGTGAGCTATTTCCTAAAATTTCTATGCGAATATTATTTGAACAGGCGTCGAGCACATTGTAGGGCGTGTCTTTCGCAACTCTTCGTTAAGTCGCAGGAATTTCTTTTTGTTTGTGACAAAGGAAAGATACCGCTAATTCGCGTCTCTGTCGGTGTGAAGAAAAGTGGCTGTAAATCGCTGGCCAGGCATTCATTTCCGCTTGTGGCGTTGGCTCGCCTCGCTTGGCTTGGGAAAAATTGCTAATTTTATGGCGCAAAGTGCTTGCGACCTTTTGCTGTTATCCTGTCGAAGTGTGACGAAAATGGAAATTTTTCGAACTTGCCGTGTGATATTTATTGGGGCATTACATACGTCATGTGGCTTGCATTTGGGGCATTGATGATTGGAGTTTCGGTATAAAATATTATGCTGCGAAAATATTTCGCTTCATTTTGTGTGAGTATTTGAACCCATAATTGTCCAAGTTTGTTTGAAAATACATTTTTGTTTAATTTAAAAAAAAAAAACAATAATGCCCAAAACAGCTCTTTGCAAATAAAATTATATTTATTGTGAGAAAGTGGAGAAAAGTCTATTCATCGGAGGAAGAAGAACACTGTTTCTAATTTTCTGATAGCTATTTGTTTTCAGATATTTCAAATCTTTACAAGAAGAATTTGTTCTAAATAAATAAAATTGTTACATGATTTCGACGTAGGATTTCCGTCCGTCATGTCATGTGACAATCACATTATTTCCATTCTGTTTGCAGAATTTTTGACAAAGTATATTGGAACCTCGATTATCCCTTTATCATGCCAGAGTATAAAATGCTCGGTGACACCCGAACTTAGCCCTTCCTTACTTGTTAAAACACTTTTTTTTAATTTTGGTTAGACCTACATGCATATTGGAATATGGCTCTGTTTTATGGAACCCTAATTACCAAACCTATTCAGACAAGTTAAAGTCGGTTCAAAAGCAATTTTTACTATCCGCCTTAGAACATTTCCGATTTTTTGCCTTTGATGCCTAGGCTGATTTCGCACGTATGTGGAAGTGCCCCACGCGACGGTTTGGCAGGAAGAGGGTAATCATTGGGTTATAACGATATAATATAATAAATTTTAGTTCATGTTAGGACTGAATATGTAATATTATCGAATTTTGAAGAGTACAGTCTTTTTCTAATGAGAATTAAATTTGGTAGGAAGAACTATTTGCCAGAGTCCTAAATTATACGAAAAATACAAATACTATAGAATCTCGAAGTTCAGATCTTTATCCATTATCATTTTATTCTTATGAGATCTTTCAAGCATATAGTAACAATATTGAATTGTAACATTTTTTCATTAACTGGTTTGAAAATAACTCTTCAAACAGGTGGCAGCTCTTGCTAAACTATTCAAAAGAGCTACTTCATTTATTTTTGTTAAATACTATTCTGAGTAAAAAATAGTAGTAAAACTTTTAAAATTCGTTGAAATCTTTTTTTCTAGGGAGGTATGACTGTAAGTGACATCGATGCTAAATGTCACATCCAAATAATTATTAGTGTTTAGTATACTCTTTTGTTTTGAAGTATATAAAGACTATTCGACGATGAATGAAATTATTCCACAAAGAAGTTCCATTTATGCTATATTACTACATATTTCTGGTACTGAAACATTCACAATGTTCAAACAGGCCTGTGGAGATAATTGTTTGCGGAGAGCAAGTCTTTTTCATAAGTACAAATAATTCAAAGAGGGTAGAGAACGCGTTTACGTCGAACCACATCTAGGATGACCAGCATGTCAACGAAATAAAGAAATTGGTGCTTGAGTATTGACGATTAACAGCGAAAAATCTCACTATCGTCTTTGGAATATCGAAAGGATCAGTGAAAAACATATTCAAATATAATACAATTTGGGACTAAGAAGAAGAAAGCACGATTGGTTCCAAAATTACCACATTTTTAAAATAGTATAAATAAAATTCCTTCGAAAAACAGTGTCGGCTTAACGTCTGTGAAATAATGACTTCCGACATCCTGGTGTATGAAACGTATTACTGGCGATGAGTCTTGGATCCATGTTTATGACCCAGAAGCAGAGGATCGATTGGCCGAATATCGTAGCGAAGGTGAACCAATGTCGAAAAAAGTACACCAGAGTAGATAACATATCAAGGTTATGCCGACAGATTCGATTCTCGAAGTGTGGTGCACTCCAAATTCCTTCCGGCGGCTATATTGTCAACAAGGAATACTATTTGAGTATTATGCGTCGTTTATGCGAAGCTATTCGTAAATAGAGAGCGGAATTATGAGCCGACAACTCTTGGTGTTTGCACGACGATAATGCACAGTGGAATACTGCATTGATTCTTCATGATTTTTTCGCCAAATTTTTAACCAATTTGCCTGATTTAACTTCGTATGACTTCTGGTTATCCGGTAAAAAGAAACGACCGCTTCTGGGAAACCGTTTTGAGTCAACTGAAGGTTATTCTGGAAACGGACTTCAACAACTGTTTCTTGGATTGAAAAAAAAAAAAAAAAAAAAAAAAAAAAAAATGTTGACACTAGTGTTTTTGGGGCCCAGGGGATAACTTCGAGGAGGACGACATAGTTTTTGAAGAATAAATTAGGAATTTTAAAGTGCTGAACAAAGCCTTACTATTTTTTGCTCATAGTATTAGATCGGACTTTTTAGGCTTCCTAGAAAATTCTTCTCAACGACGTTTTATAGCTAAAGAAACGGATCTACTGTTTATAGATATTCGAGACTCTTGGTATTGGTACTCTTGTCTCTCTTTACCATTTCACAAAAATATATTTATCAATTTGTATTTTTGTATATATATATTTGTATATATATATATATATATATATATATATATATTTGCTTCGGTTTGTAGTTCGCTAATTCTTAATAAAAAATATTTTTACACAAAAAAGTAAATAAAATAGAGAAAAGAAAAAAAGATAGGGAAAATAGAGAGCGTTTAAGGTAAATTTCTAAAAAATAGAATTTTCGAAACAAAAAATCAAGATCTTGTTCCAAACGAAGATTATTCATAAATAATCGATAAAAATGTATCCAGAAATTTTACTGTATAGCGATTTTTCATGTGAAGTAGTGAGTCCTCTAAACATTTAAGCCGTAGAAGATCCACATAAAGCGTGCATTTGCGCGCTTCGCCATGCGAAAGGGTTGATTTCGAGTAAGAATCCTTCTGGTTTTACCGTTATCTCATGGAAATGTTACACAAGCGCGCACAAAACACACAAATTTGCTTCCATTTGAGTGCCATGTAAACCAAACACTCACAGCCACTTAAACATATGTATGTATGTAAGAATGTGTGAATGTATGTATCATCATGCGCTTGCTATTAGAATTCCGTTTGTGCGCAACAATTTGTACTACACCAATAACAACAAGCATTTGCATACAACATTTAAAAGTTTTTCGGCTTTTTCGAATGTGCCGCCGCCAAAATTACACGGGCGCGACGCATAAGGGCCGCCCAACTGCACGCTTAACCAAATACACCGCAACATTTCGGTTTTGACAGCAAAGCAACGCTGCGCATTTGCTGCTGGCCTGGTGGAATATACAAAAAGATTGATGACTTGACGTTTTAATGACGTGTTAAGTGCTCGTAAAAGTCAACGAAAAAGGGCATTGCGTGTATGTGCATTTGAAACCATGTGTGTGTGTGTGCGTGGAATTGTGGCAAGTGTGGCCAAGCGCTGCTCGAATTTCCAAACTAACTTTTCCACTTCGTTGTATATGTAGATGCACATACATACATACATGCTTGTGTTTGTTAGTTGCTTGTTTGACTCAAGCACGCTTGCAGTTTCGTTGTAATTGCTGTGCGGCAAAGCTTTATTGACTCTTTAAGTTAAGTATGTGTTTGTGCATTTGTGCATTGCTAGAAAATCGCTGAGACTTCTGTGGCCGTGCAGCAGCCAGTCGAGTATGTTGGCCTGCTAAGTGAACCCCAAAATGATATTTTTTTAATGCTTTCGATAAATTTACTGCGAGGCGACGCGCCGCTCATTTGCATGCTGAACTTTAAGGGCATACATGGGTCTGTGCTCCAAAAAAGCTAACCAAGCATGCTACACAAACACACATGCAAATATGTGTATAAAAGGTGCCCAGACGCTGACGAATTTCTAAAGAGTAGCGCCAAGCAGTGGCCCCACTTTCGTTTGGGTGTTCATAAGCGTGCGTCATGCGCGTTTGTGTGTGTGTGCGTGTGTCTATATGGATGCAGCTAAGTTCTTGCGGTCATGTGAAGTGCTTCTACAAAACTTTTTGAAATATTTACACACGTTTTGTCTGTCTGCTGTGTGGCTGCCGCCGTTGGCTGACTCCACATTCAGTTCGATATTCTTGCTGTTTGTGGGCAGCTCTGTGCACCTGTTAGGAAAAAGCCTTCAATTGACTCTTTAAGACGCCATTTTGTCGGCAGCCATATTGCTAAAAAATTAATGCACACAACTGCATGCAAATATATATACAGTTCGGGATATTTGTATGTGTGTTTTTGGCGGCGCGGCGTGACCACAAACTGCAGCACGCTTGAATTGCTACACAAACTGCGCTGCGATCACGTAAAAATAACTTTAAGCAAAAAGCATGCGGCCAACAGACATAACGGTACTGCTTAATGGGAACTTGTGAAAAACGTTTATTAAAAGCGCCTGGAAGCATTAATTGAATTGGCAGACAACATGTCCTTGCTAGCAACCAAAGGCATATGCATACAAAGGATGACATATGCACACACTTGCATATATGAGCACACAAATTCAATGCACAGTTAAATAAGTGAGCGCGCACACATGCGCCACCATAATCTCCATAAAAAGCATTTTAGTAGCTTTCTAGGCGACTCGCTTCGGTGTGGCATGTTTGCGCGCCTCTTGCTGTCGTTTGCTGCGTCGCTGGTGCAAAACAGCGAAATTTAGATGGAGCCGCTCTTTATCTATTGCGGCACATCTAACAAACAGCGTTTTGGCCCCACTCGTATGTGGCAAGTCCCAAGGCTAAGCGCGCGCATCACAGCGTCGAAAGTGAAAGTAATTTCTAATGCCAGCGAACGCCTTACTTCAACGCAAGCACAAACGGAAAAATGTCTAATGGTGTTTGCATTTGTCAAGCGTTATCTGGTGATGGCGCTCTCAAACGCTCCACAACTGGCGCATATCCTTGCGGCACATGCTTATCGATGCCCGCACATTTTGTTTGTGGCAGTTGCATACAAGGTTCGTCGTTTTGTGGCTTCTAATGGAATTCCAGCGGCATGCGAATGCGGAACTAACGCATTTTCTAACAACAGGCCAACAAAATGCGCCAGCAAGCGAAACCGGAAGTGAATTATTTATTGTCGCTTCCGTCGCCACACTTGGCAGCTAACTTGCCTATGTGTCGGTCGTCGTCTAGGAGTGGGCAAAATGTGCGGTATTTCTTTTTGTCGCCGCTCACAACAAACTCATACATACTTGTACAATAGCAACAACAACACTTACAACAAAGCGCCATTATAGCATGACCACAGTGTAGCGAGCGCCAGCGAATCAATATCCTCGCCACTAAACACTCAAAGCGCATGCACAAAACCTCTGTCCGTGTGTGTGTGTGCATTATTGTTATTGTAATTTGCTGGTGGTGAATTTCCGTGTGACACCACAAACCACACACACAGCGCTTGTCTTGCGCTCTAACAATGCTCATTAGTTTGCCGTTAGGCGGCAAGTGCCGCTGCGTTCCATGCCTTTTGCTGTTGTCCTGTTGAAAAACTGTTTTGTAAGTTAACTTTTTCCCACCAAAAATTTATATGCGCATAAAATTATTTATGAAATTTGGAAAATTTGCCGCAAGCAATGCGCTTGGCATGTCGACATTTTGTCTGTGCCGCCATTAAGCGTCGAGCGAAGTATTCTCTCCTCGGCTTGGCGTGCATTGGAATTTCGCTCTAATTTCCCGTTAGATTCATTTCGTGCGCTTGCAGACGCTGTTCGCCGGTTCTTCAGGAGCCGAAAAATGTTTGACTGCATTTTTGTTTCCATGCATACACAACGGCGCTTTGTTTAACGCGTTTATCGACGGTGTGATTTGTATGTTGACCTTGGTGACCCCACGTATCGGCCGCGGCTGCGGTATGCCTTTGTTATTTCTGTTTGCCTAACGTCAGTATTTTCGTGGTATCCAAAATGTTATCGACAAACTGTTTAGCTATGTTAGATATTAACGGTATTTTTTGTGGCGCTAAATAGAGTGTGTGGAAAATGTTTTGGGGCTGAGTGATAACATGATGTTATTGGCTTTTGCCATTAGGTGAGCAGAAGTGCGATAAGTGGTAGTGCAATAATTTTTCAGTCACGACTATTGAAGTTGAGAATAAATAAGAATTCTTAGAATTAAAGATAATTTGTTGCGTGTCGGCTGGTAAAACTTTGGGGTGACGAAGCTCTGGCAATGGTTATGGAATTAATATACCTTATACATAATTACAAAAGACCAGAGTCTAAACGACAAATAAGAAAAAAATAATTTGAAGGTGAAAAACATTGACAAAAAAAACAAAAAAAAAAAAAAATATATATATATATATATATATATATAAGAAAAAGAGAAAAATTAAAAAAAAACGAAAATTTCAAATAATAAATTTTTGGTTCTTTCTTTTTATCTTCTACAAAAAAATATTTTCTTTGATGAAATATGGAAGAACTCATTTTTAACCAGAATATAATCGAAGTACATTTCAAGGACCTCAGATACCGTAGTTGATTTCAAGAAAGCTGCTACCAGCAAGGAGTTCATCAAGGACAACAGCAAGTTTGTTGCTGTCTCTGCTCCAGCTGTTGGAGCTGGCACTGCCGCCGAAAAGAAGGAAGAAGCCATAAAGGAGGAGTTGGGATTTCGGTCTCATCGACGAAAGATCCCAACACTGAAGTTGATTTAAAATATTTATTTTCTCAACTTATTTTGACTTAATATCAATAGAAGCCTATTTTTCAATAGAAGTGTTCAATAAAAATGGTTTTGGTTCTAGCAGCCATCTCAAAAAGTAGAAGGAAGAAGTGAACAATACTCTCGAAAAACCCATCTCCATTTTAGCATACAAATACGAATAGCGAATACTGGTAACTGAGTTCAGAGCCATTAGGACAAAGGGATCCTCTACGAAAATAAGAAACCTGCGGTGTTAGAAACACGACTCTGAGCATCTGGGATTACCAAAAGTTTAAAAAGATTGCAGCATCCCAAGTGGCAATCCATTTATAGGACAGCGAATACTGGTAACTTTGTCCAGAGTTCTCAGGAGGGAGGTGCCTTCACCAAAATGTTAAACCTCTGCAATTAGGAAAACGACTACGAACTCCTGAGTTTCAAAAAAGTTCAAAAAGAGGGAAGCCTCACTTTTAACTAAGAGGGACAGTAATGGACCACCGATTTCAGGGACCGGTAAGGAGAAAATTAATAGTAACAAGGCAGAGGGGAAAATTTGGTCATATACGGAGACGACTCGTGGAGTCGGAGGAAACATATAATTTATATTATAATGACATAATTAAAAGAATTTGTAAATATATTAAAAGCATGGACCGAAGAACTTTGGTGTGTGACTTCGATAAATTAGTGTGGTAAGCATTCCAAATGTAAGCAATAATTTCTTTAAAAGGCAGCCCACGTTATTGAATGAGACATGCAATAACTAAAATTTTAAGAGAGAGAATAATATAAATAAGACTTGTATATTTTGAAGCTTTTTGTGTCGACTTCGATAAACTAAATTTATCGATATTCCTATGCTACAAACGGGGCTGATTATAAACAATTAATGGTGCCGAAAGAACATTCAAATAACAATATAGTAAAAGCTGTACGATCTTGGATTTTGAAAATAAATCTTTGGCAGTAATTTAAAAAAATTTGTATTTGTATATTGTTATTGCCACAATTTCTTTAGAAAATGCATATAGGAATAGAAATATATCATAGGAGTGTGTCTTCGCTAAATTAGTTCAGTAGTCAGCCTAAATGTAGGCAATAATTTAGTTAAAATTAAATAGCAGAGAGCATTGTCATTCAAAAAGCAAATATTCGAGATATTATTTATAAAATATAATTACATTTAAAAAAAAAAAAATAGTAATCTATTTTTATTTGCTTTGAAAAATTTGTAAACCCAACATCGACGGATTGAAATTATATACATATAAGTGTTTATATAAAATGGTGCAATTTAGCAGACATTTATAGTAACAAGAGGGGAACGGTCTTTCATCACATTTGAAAGCAAAAAAAAAAAAAAAAATTTAGAAAAAAAAAAAAAAAAAAAAAATAGAACAAAATGTTTAATTCCGTAAAAGGCTTTTGAAAAATTCTATATGAGTATACAATTTTAAATTTAAATTTTTATGTTTCTTCTAATTTAGTAGATAATAATAAATATTTAAATTTAAATAAGACTTCTGTGTATTGTAAGCTGTGTATAAGTAATTGATATGTGCGTTTAAGAAAATAAGTATGTTCTCAATAAGCTTGCCTACATTTAGGGTTTACAAATTCTTGTTGATTACTATGAAAAATTAATTTAAAAAAATCCAAAAAATTTACAACAAAGCTCACACGATATTCATACTTACATGCCATTGTCGCAATGCGCCCCAACTAGCCCCAACATCACACCACTTCAATGATTTTTATTTCGCCTGCAATATTAATAGAAAAATGCTACGCTATATACCCTTTCTAGCAGATCCTACTCTCCCAATGCTTTTGCGCAACAAGGGTAACTTTCACTGATTTCTTTCTACACGTCATCGAGATAAGAAAGTACGAGCCTACGGCGAAGCACGAAAACATTTCTGTGGGCTGAAGGTAGAGAAAGGGCAATGAAATAAAAGTGAAAGTTTTATAGTGTATATTCAAAGTTTTTCGTACTTCAAAAGCACACTACGAACACGTAATCCTTTGAAATATACTTTTAGTTATATGTGAGTCGGAAAAGTACGAAGAATAGGGGTTGTTCGTTTGCAGTTAGCACACACTAGCATGTAGAAAATTCGCATATGGGATATGTGTATGGGATATATGCTTACAGTTATATTTGTATGTATTTGTGGTTGGGGCGTTGCAACTATAATCATAAACTTTGGTGGCACACACATATGTGGTATGGACATGTGTGTAGTTTTGCGCGGAGCGTGTGCTGGTAGCGAGTCGTCGGCCACTATGGCGTATGTGCGATAGTTTTGTATGCTTTTATGCCACTACTGGGCGCCTAGTGCAACGATATGGTAATATTGTTAGTTTTGAAACATAACTATTTCGCTAATAGTTTCGCACTGCAAATGAGTGCGGCTTTGGGGGGAGTGGTGCTTTAGCAGAAGCATTAGAAAAGCAATTGTGTCTAAGGAAGCTGAAAAAATTTCGCAGAAGTTTGTCAAATGCAAGTTACAGTGGAAATTCAGTGGATAAACAAAAAATGAAAAAAGAGGAATAAAAGAATCAGCCTTTCCTCTTTGCATATGTAAAATAGCTCACCAGCGCTATGCAGTAAGTTCTCAACATAAATTGTCAACCTTCTAGCATGAAAAAGCGAAGCTGGCAACTGCCCCTCTGCCACTTATGCCCGCAAATAAATAAATAACTAAATTAATAATAATGGCGTATAATAAATCCACCAAACACCTACACTCTTTGCTGTTCGCCATGTCGTAATTTATGAAGGTCTAAATATCCTGCGCGCCAAGTAATGCGCGAGCAAGACGCTGCGTGCGCTCTACATGCGGCAAATAAGCGATGCTTATCTGAATTCATAGAGTATATGATTGTGGGGTCATTGCCGGGGTCGCTCAAATGGCAGCAACTCACCGCATGGCAACAAAACTTATGCACCTGCCTTATCAGCAGCGAGAACTCGCATTCCGCCCCAACAATACGCAGCAGAATCGTTTAATTTTTTATCAGCCGCGCATTTCATATGATTAGTATAATTTGTCAGCGCTTATTCTCACAGGTGAATTAATAAAAAATGCCATGATTTGTTGATAAAGATTGCATAATTTACCTGGGTTCAACAGGCGTCCAGCAAGTCGAGCACACAAACGCATTGGGGATTTTTTCAGCGAGCAAAAAATGAAATCAGGCGCCAACTGAAAAAGTCAAGAGAAAGTTAGACGTTGAAGTAAAGAAAGTCCTGCGGGATGCCGTTAATGGTTGAGAAAAGGTTAGGCGCTTAACGGCAGCAGCAGCGATGGGAGGTCGAAGCAGCAGAACCAAAAAAAACAAAAAAATGTAACATATATTGCATGTGTATGTAAGAGAGATTTCACAGTACTCGTATGCAGTGAGAGTCAGCATGAGAGTACAAGAATGTACACACGAGCGGCTATGCTTGGCAACGCAGCGCTAATGGTAACCTGGACTATTTTCTAATTTCTCTTATGGCAAGCTGACAGTTTTTATGAAAGTGGGTACACATACACTTTTAAAAAACGCTTACAACGCATACATATGTACACATATATGCAAGTTATGCTCTAAGCACTCGGCATTTCTAAATTAGCTAAATGGCTGTCGAGCAACAAAGCCTCTCAAACCTTGTGCTACACACTCACTCACACGCACACATGTATTTCTAATGTTATGCCGACACGCCTGTAGCGTTAGAAAATTCTATATCAAATGCATGCAAGGAATTTCGATATTAGAAAGTGACAGGCGAACAGCACGCGGCAATAGGCCGGCATTGGTATTAGAACATTTGACGCCACAGCTATGGTGCATGCCACACACATATATACATATATGCAAGTTTACATACATAAATAGAAGTATTATGGAAGTATGCTTTCACATCACTATAACAACAACAAATAACCACCTGAAAAAGCACTCATGCGCACAGCCGCACAGACAGCTGCCACATATGGGAAAGCAACGTGTATAAGCCTCGTGTAGAGTGTCACCCGCGAATGTTTGGGGGTGGCTTGGCGAAGTGCATTTGGCGCTCAGGAGACGATGGTAAAATACTTGCGGAAAGCTGTGTTGTTTGTGAGTAGAGATTTTCATAAATGTGTACAACAAATTCTACCCATGGATATTTGTATATATCTATTTGTAAATTAAATATGTATATATACATGTATAAATATGAAGACAGACAAAGGACTTGTTTGGCTTGGCCAGGAATGCTCCATAAACAGGATATGAATATAAAGTTTATACCACGGCTGTGTCTATACATTAGGGTGCACCTCAAATACGAGAGAACATATTTTATACCATATTTCCGGCTTTAGACCCAAAGTCTCTTAGTCAAAGTTGTTCAGAACGAACCACATATGTGAATTTTCCGTTTTTGTTGGACTCCTGTAAATCAACCCATTAAAGCGGAGGTGAATTGGATAACGGCGTCTATCTGATTCAAGTTAGTTAGAAGCATAATTCGCCTAGATAGTCCTACTCGAGTTCGATTGTTTTACATATGGCTCAAGCAGCTCACGGCTTCCGATCTTGGACCAAGTATCCGTTTGAAGGCGAACTAAAGTCACGAAAAACCCCTAAAATGAAAATTAAACAACACCCTCGAAAGAGAAAACATCCTTTTGATGACTACCATTGCAAACGCATTAAGGATAATACCAATGCAGAATCAATCTTGCCAACAGGTGCAAATTCAGACTGAGTAGGCCATTCAGAAGTCAAGTCCTCTCTGGACAATAGAAAATCAAACTCTATAATTTATTTATTATTCCCGTCCTGCTATGCCTCTGCACCATGCTTGGACGATGACATCAACTGATGAGTCGACGTTACGAGTTTTCGAGAGAAAGGTTCTGCGAAAGATCTATAATGCTTTGCGCATTAGCCACGGCGAATATAGCATTCCATGGAAAGATGTACTGTATGAGATATACCACGACATTGACATAGTTCAGCGAATCAAGAGACAGCGGCTGCGCTGGTTAGGTCCAGCTCTGAAAGTATTCGACGCAATACCCGGAAGAAGCAGAGGAGAACGAAGGCCTCCACACCGTTGGAAAGACCAGGTGGAGAAGGACTTGGCTTCGCTTGGGGCCACATTAGGTTAACTGATTGGTCGAATCAAGTTCGTGCTAAAACTTTCACTTGCAATTTGAGAACCACCCTAATGCATATAACTTCTTATATTCGACAACAGCCATTATATATTTTTGGCAAAATTAAAATACAATCAATTCAAGTATTTAAGTCTCACCCTAACAAACATAGGCACATACATTTCTTCCTAACAATCAAAAAAATCGATGATTCCGGCGTTGGCGTTCGCATGACGCAACTACTATCTATGAAATGTCCTTTGATCACCGCCTGTTACCAAAGAACTTCGCCGCTAAACAACAGTTGGCATTATAGACTACTCTAAAAGAATGGATGAAAGCCATTACAAGAAACCAAATATTCTCACGTGCAGGAAATGAAAGCGCTAGTTTATATTAACTAAGCAAATCACTTGCATCTTTGGCCTGTCGTTTCGTCTAATCGCCTGGTATTTAAGCTCGATTGGAGTTGGCCTTAGTGGCGCTTATTTATTTACAAATTTAGTTAAAAGCATTAAAAAGCATAATAATTATTAAGAAGTTGTATTTGGTTGGGGGCTTCTGCTTATGCTTAAAAGCATAGCTATGAGGAAGTTAAGCGTTCTTGAAACTTGTTTTGTTTTAAGTTCACGAGGACTTTAATATTAACAAAAGCTTTGAAAGTTTGGAAAATTGCGCTTTTGCTATGTTTTTGTGCAACAAACAAATTAAATGGTTTTAATGAAAAGTTGTGACTTTCCCATATTTTTTGAATATTGACCTTGTAGTGACCGAAAATGCCATTTGAGCTTTATAACTGTATGAGTATGATAGTTAAGCTGAATCTAAATTAGTGTAATTAACTTAGAAATAGCATATTCTTAGTGCTTCGTGAGCGCGGTGCGACTTTGGTTTTATAGAGCTTGGAAACTTTTTTGAAACCATCGCGTCACAAAGCTTTGATATCGACTTTGTCCACAAAGTTGTATATTTGAATTACGAACTTTTTGATTTCCAAGTATAAAAAAAAAACACTTTTGAACTTATTATCGTTTAAAAGTATTTCGAGCTAGATTGGAAGGAAGTATATTTACCCATTTCTATTTTTTAAGTTCTTGTTTAAGCATCCAATCATATAAAGTGTGAACGTTTTATCAGTCCCTTGCTTGCTTTCACTTATTAACAATGCTATGGGAAGCTAAAGAAAATCGCATTGCGTTGATTGTTTTACAAAAATGTGGTAAACGCGCAACTGCAGTTTTTTAGTTTATAAAAAATATTTCTAGAATGGTTGTTTGCCGCATTTTTTCATTTTTATTGGCGAGGACGCCGCTTACGCGGTAATAGCCAACTTTACAGCATCGCGCCAGTCGTCCTTCCTTTTCATTGTTTAACGCTAACAACTCCAGCAGTAGGTTGAAAAAGTCGCACGATAGGGAGACGCCGTGTTTGAAATCCGTTTGGCATCGAAAGGCTAGGAGCCGTTCTTCCCAATCCTATATTCATCCTTTTTTCAAACGTCTACGGTTGATGACAAAGAGAAAAATTGTCGTCCTCGAACCAAATTAGAACCAGTAAGAGGAGCTAACTTGCAAAGATTAAAGCCAGGGAACACGGAGACGTACTACTATCAGGAGAGGATTTTCTCTACATTTAATTTATTTGAGGTAAAAGTCAGCTATACGCAATAGGTCACATATTCCGCACCTAGTTTTGGTTCTATTTTCTAAATTTTTAGTAATAATGTGGCACATCACCTGACTAATTGATTTTTAATTTGTATACTGGAATGTGAAAGTCGCGAATGAAATTTAAAAATGGGAGGTAGGCGTATAATATATAATACGATTTCGCCCATCTACACTGGAATATAAAAATGTACGAAAAATGTCGTTATTTAGTTAAGAGTTCCTCTAATATTTGCGCTTGGTGAATTTGGTTGTTGTAGCTTGAGTGACTTAGGAGATATGTACATCCAACCAAATAGAGAGTGGGACCCGGCCACTATTTCAACATTGCGAACCCCTGTGCCAAATTACAGTTTCATATTTTAGTTTAGTGCTTAGTTATAGTGCTTTATAGATTTTCGATTAATGGCAATGGATTTTTTGTGACATACTATCTATGAAAATTGCCTTACTTAAAAACCGAATAATCTCGTGAAGTATTACTGATTTCACGATTTTTTCTACAAGTTTGTCATATACATTTTTCCTATAGCTCCTGTTATTTGCGAGATATATACAAAAAATACGACTTTCGTGGGAAAATCAGGTTTAGTGCCCCGCACGTCGCTGGTGTGAGTTTCAACTTTGTCGCAATGGGCGCTTTTGAAGAGTGTTTAATTGTAAGGAATATGTGTCGAAAGTCAAAGCCATGTCATAAAATGCCTCTAAGCTATAGAAATTTAAAGATAAAAAATCACGATTGTCGTGTATTTTCAATGGAAAATTTTTACATGCCTTGATCCAGTCCTTAATGTTAATATTAAGGGCTCACATTTGCCGGGAATTTCTTTAAGGGAAATTTCCAAGGAAATTTCATGATGAGATCGAAAAAAAATGAATAGTTAAAAAAACACCCTAATATATATGTAACCATATTTCAATTAATTTTAGGTGAGCAAAACTGTGGCAATAGATTGCAAAATAATAAAAACTGTTAACAGAAATACCATTAGCAAAAAAAAAACAATATCTCAAGACACTCAAAGTTACAATTTATTTGAGAGGATTTCCACATAAAGCTCTACAGTTGGTGAACGAATCATCTTCTCACAACGAGCTTTAAACAAATTGACTGCAACAAATGTAAACGAATTCTACAATGGCATGCGGTCAACAACCTTGAAAGTATCCTTTCCACATATGACAAAAAATTCACAGCGGAAGAAGATTTTTATAAATGAAAAAAAAAAAAATCTCGACAAAAACTTCTAAAGTGTTAAATCAAGAGTTCAACATGATCACCATTCACCTGCTGTAATGCTTTGATGGGGATTCTCTTGTAATGGGGTGACACCTCTTCACTTCAGTGAAAATTAAGTTGAGACAAAAGTGCACCAGCAGGATGTTTTAGAAGTTGTGTTGAATCAGTTAAGCAAGTCGCAATCTTCGATGAAGAGCATTGGATCTTTCAGCAATATCCTGCGTCAGCACACAAGACAAAAACCACACCACAGTAGCTCAAAGATGCAGATGGCTGGCAGTCACGAAGTTCAGATTTGAACTCATTGGATTACAGTTTGTGGTCAGAGAAAGGTCATCAGAAAATGGGCTCTCGAATGCCCATAGAGGAAAAACGCTCATATCTCGCTTATATGCAGAGATTTCTAATGCGGTTTAGTCCATTTTCCGTTTTATTGATAGACTAAGATAAACGCCAATTTGAAAAATTTTGGGAAAACTTATAGGACATCACGAGTTGCGTAAATATTTTATATAAATAATACTATTACTACCTAAAGCATAAATATAGTTTAAGAAATTATTGTTTGTCTCCTTATCTCATGCGATTTTTTTTTTGATGACTAAAACATCAAAAATCGAATTAAATTCGAAAATCGTATTTTCAGCATTATTGCTCGGCTTTGATTTGATGTAATTGACGCTTTTACTTTGGTGCTTTTTCGAATATATCTCTGTACCATATTTTACATCGCAGTAGTCGGTCATCATAAATTCTTTTCCCTTTTTTCAGTAGTGTCAAAATCCTAGAAACATCGCTATTTAGTTCGTTGTTCGAGTCCTGTTATGTAGAATCACTTCTACAAGTATATTTATAATTTATGAGCTTTAAAAAACACCAGATATATCGCAGTAGTCTAAGAAGCTGACATAAAGTAAAACTTATTTGTCTACTTTTAATGAGAAAATTCTTATATAGGCTTCGAAAAGGTGGGTCTTCCTATTTTTTAATGCGTGCACCTTCAAGTAAGTTCTCGGAATTTCAGTTGCCTTTGCTTAAATATATTTTTGTTATCTTACTCGTAAATTCCAGGAAAATTGAAGAAAAGATATTGGATAAAAAGATAATAAAGGACTCATCACTCAAATTCAAGGTGCACAACGGTGCCAATTCAAAGGACGTGGATAGATAAACAACATGGGAGCCTGGATTTCCACTTGACCCAAATACATAGTGGCCATGCTTCGACGGGTACACAGGGTATAGAAGAGCATGTACTCTATTTTTGCCGTCGGTTTTCAAGTGTAAGGGGAAAAACTGAAAAGCACACTTAGAGGCAGTCTCTCGCAAGAAAGGAGACTTTAATTGTCTCGTGGGACACAACTGAGGTTAGGTTTAGTGGACTAAAGTACCGCATTCCTGCTTTCGATACTTTCTTATACTAAAAAAAAATGCCACTAACATGTCCGATTAAACTGAAATCTGCTTTCTCTTTGAAAATTATTTTACAATATAAATATATATTTATTTGGATTCTTTTTGGATATTAATTTCAACGATTATTAGTTATTGTTTTAATGAAATCTTTTATAGGGAACTTTATGCCTCTAAACAACACCCTGTACATGCAAATTTACTAGAAAAATATCTCATCAAGAAATCTAAAAAACACGAAACTTCGAATGGACCGAAGCTATACTCGTAATATCCTTCTCGAATATGATTCCATTTATTCAATTTGTATGGCAGCTAAATGCTATAGTGCTCTGATATCAGCGGTTCCAACAAATCAGCTGCGTCTTGTGGAGAAAAAGACGTGCTCAAAATTTCAAAACGACAGACGCACAGACAGACAGGCTGAATCGACTCAGCACTTCATCCTCATCTACTTGGAAGTTTTCGTTGGGGTGTTAAAAACTTTGTGGCGAACGTAATATATTTTCTTCTTAAAAACAATTTTATTCAAATACTTACCCCGATTTAAGCACCCTGTGTAGAAACATAAGTTCACACTGAATATTAAACAATTTGGTTCCAAACGCCAGCAAGAATATACTATGCATTATTAAATATCCTATGTGCATAAGTAAACAAAATACTTATATACAACTCATTTGAAATACGTCGACGTCAGGGGGCCCTGGAGATACATACGTGCCAACCCCCATAATTCACCGTGCGCATGCACACAACTGAAGCGAGCTAAAAATAAATACATAAAATAAATAATAAGCTTACAAATGACAGCAAATAGGCGTCGCCGCAAAAAAACACAAAAGTAACAACAACATTGAAACAACAAATACAACACAGCAATAATAATGAAACAAAATCAAAACGTGCAAAGGTTAGAACTGTACAAGCGCAAGTATGTCATAACAAATTGCGTTATGCGGCATACCTGCTGTCACATGCTGGGCGCTTGGTCGCAAAACATTTCTCAAGCTTTGAAGATTACAAAATCACTTAGCGAACGCTTTGAAGTTGTGCCCGAGAGCACTTAAGGGCCACTCGTAAGTGGCGAATTCAATTACTAAGGATCAAAGCGGTCTAGAGGTGAGCTGGCAGCAGACAGCAAAGGCGGTGCAAAAGGTGACAAGGTGCGTAGATAAGGATGCTGGTTGCCACACGTCTTTTCTCATGTGTATGTATGTGTGTGTTTGTGGCGCCTGTGTGACTGCAAGGACATTGCAAAAGTCGCACTTGAAGACACAACGAATAGGTTAGCATAATTTCAGGCGCATAAACAGTGAATTTGCACAGTTCATTGCTTTCGAAATTCAAAATAAGCAATAGCACGTAAATGAAATGTGTTCGCTCATTTGCTTAATGTGCTGTTATGAATTTATTACTCTTGTTTACAAAACATGAACATTTAGTCAATAACCACACGTGGCACGTGAGAATGGTTTTAAAAAATAAAATAAGTAATAATAAGTGCTTATGTGTGTGTGTGTGTTGCATGCCAAACAGCTGTGTTTGCGTTAAGCCGCCTACCCGCGCTGAATAACGTTATTTGTTGCACCCCACATGTATTTACAACTATTTATATGCGAATTGCATACATTGTGGCAACATTACCTACCTGCACCACCTGCCTGCATGTGTGGGTGTGAGCTTTTATTGCAGCGGTGCTTTCATATATGGTTGCAAGTAACCACATATGTATAATATGTCTGTAAATATGCATTAGTATATGTAAATGTGTGATTATGGCATTATTTACACTTGTAAAGTATCTAAATATTTATGTTTATTCGTATTAATTTTTTCTTCTTTTGCCACACATACTTAAAGAAAGCGGCGTTCACCTGCCTGCGCTGCGCTTATGATGCATTTGTATGTATGTGCCGACATATATACGCTTAGACATAAGTATATGAATTACGAATAGGTTCGCAGGATATGCGCGCAAGCTGCAAAGCACCCCCCGCCACCCGTGCGCTCCATGCAACCACTGAGCAATCTACTAATACCCGGTGCCACATTTACCACACACACTCTCATAGCTTCATTTATTCATTCATTTACTGCCACACACACACACACACACAAACGCACATATAAAAGCGTAAAGTCGTGCGCCGTGCGGCACTCGTGCTGTCCTTAGTGTATCAATGCCACATTTAGTGCTTGTAATATAGCAGTTACCGTTATTTGTTTACATTTGTGTTGCGCCGCCATTTGTTGTTGCTGTAACTACAGTTATAGCACTCACACAGCATATTATTGTGTGAGTGTCATAAATCACACGGCCGACATATGGTCGAGCACCCTCTGCCGCATGGGAAACTAACGGTATCAAATAAATAGTCAAATATACAGTTGCACATTGCTATTTGCTTCTTATATAAAAATTTATAGTGATGCTTAAGTATATACATATTCTTCTTATGTATCGCTTTAACAATTTTTTCCAACCACCCTCCTGTGCTACATTTCATTGCTTTTCCGGCTACATTCATTATGGTCTAAGAAAATCTTTCCCGCTGTTTTGTTATTCCTTTTTCTTTAACGTTCTTTTGCTTTCGTAGCAAGCTTTTTGTAAAACATAGAGAAGCTTCGAGCGGCATCTAACGCCAACAACAAACACCTTACATTATGCTTTTATCTTCAACTTTCTTGGAGATGAATTTCAATTCAATAAACAAATGTACATACATATTTATTTCTGTCATCGATTGCTCAGAACTTGAAGAATTGCGTGTATTAAATTAGTTGGCTCAATCAAATAAGGTTTCAAAAGTACGAGATTCAATCACTTTAATGATGACGAAGAAAAAACAAAAGAAAGACATAGTGAGCGCAAGAGTGGCGTATCGATGTCACCTTCTCACCTAATTTTCAGTAATTTTAAACCGAAAATTGAAATCAGCAGTTATATACTCAGGACGGAATCTCTCAAATATAACAGCAATTAAACGGTACCTCTGATTGAATTCAGATATATGATTATTCCTTAAAAGATAAAATTAAAAGAAATGGCGAAAGATGCGAGTATTATTGGGATAAACATGTATTATTAAGGATTGTAATGGTAATGGATCATCCTTCACTACTTTTTTAAAGAAAAAACATAAAAACTTCAAATTTATTGAGGAATATTTATTATCAATCGAAAAAACATTCTTTGGCATTTACTTTTTTAAGATGAGCTCTTTCAAATGTTGACCTGCGGCTACAGACCGATGATACCACCGGCTCACAAACCACACTAAACCATTGTTTTTCATGGCTGAAATGACAGTTCTTGAATCTCTTCAGGTTGTTCTTCGTCCAAAATGTGACGATTTGCTAGTTCATTGAGCCAGAAATAGGCCTCAACGCTGAACAAAATTTGGCTCGAAAACGTCGGATCTCTTTGGAACTTTCCAAGAGCCCATAGAACGAAATGATGTCGCTTAGGAAAGTTAAGCGCTTTTAGTTCTGACGCGAGCTACATTTTGTACACTTTTAATATAATTTCTTGACTTAAAATCAGCCATTTCGTAAGATATAGTACATCATACTGAGTTCCAGCGAACGGTGTCGAATCGACTCTCCACGGTCTTCGTGTACACTCTGAGCTATGGCTGCTATATTTTCTGCACTGCGTGCCGAACATAGTCTATTCGGTCGAATATTATCCAATAATGAACGCTGGGTCTTAAGATGGGTGATGATGTTGCGAATAGTATGCTCAGTAGGCAGATTATGTTGGCCATAAGTTGAGCAAAGCGCTTGAAACACATTCTTCACAGAATGTGAAATTTCGTAATAGAGTTGAACGATTTGTAAATGTAGACCTTTCTGTGATGAAATGAAATGCCAAACAATATTGAACGAAAATAACATGACAGCTTGACACGACTCACCCGTCATCTGTCAGAAAAAGGCGAATGAAAAAATTCCCTTGCAGCAAAAGCTTGGCTTGATGATGAGCTTTCGGACACTGCGCCAAGATAATCAACCATCAATGATTGGTATGGTAAGTTTAGACGTGCTGAAATGAGCACGTGTTACTCACGAAAACATCAAAAAAGTCCGCAAAATAATTTTGGATGACCGTAGCATGAAGTTCTTCGAGATATCAGGCATTCTAAAGATATAAACTATTAGTGTACATCATATCATTCATGTATATTTGGGTAATACTGGAAAGCTCTGTGCAAAGTGGATGACACGTGAGCTCATTTTTGACTAAAAAGAACGACGAGTTGATGATTCAGAACAGTGTTCGGAGACGTTTAGGCGGAATAAAGCCGAGTTTTTGCGTAGATATGTGAAAATGGATGAAACATGGAATCGACAGTCAGCCGAGTGTACTGCATACAATGAACGCACTTCAAAGCATGGAAAAGCGCAACTCTCGGTTGGCAAGCTTAAGGTGTCTGTATTTTGTATTTAAAATAAACAATGCCGTGACAAATATTTTCCTACAAAGCCCATGCTATTTATGTTGACTTAAGTGCCGAGCATGCATATTTATAATGATAATGATTATAGAAATAATAATAAATATTGAATTTAATATGTTAACAACTTATAACAACACTAATCAAACGCCGTCATCAAAAATAATGCTTTTACGCCCTTTTGCGTGCACGCGAAAGAAAACAAAACTGGTAAAAGCTGCAGGCGAATGAACCCAAAAGAGAGTGAAAGTTGCGAGCGAGCTCTGCGCCGCGCGTACCAGAAGTGATTGGCCAGCGCGGCGGCGCGGTTCCGCTGGCTGAGCGCCGAACGAGGCGGCGGCAACGTGTGTGGCGGTGATAAAAGTTTATTGCGCTTTTAAGAATTTACAACAACAATAAACGGATCTATGTTGTATGCAACGCGTTGCAGAAGGAAGCGGAAAATCAACAACAAAACAAATATCCCCTTAATTAGACATTTGCAGACAAAGTTGCGCGAATACACAAACGAAGACACATACGAAGACAGAACGAAGAAATCGCAGTGTTGGTGTGTTTGCACCGCAACCTCCTCTGCTGAGTTCAGCCACCAGAAAAATCATTGCACCAACAGCTGTGGCAGGCGATTTATTCACCTCATATTGTTGTTTTTGTTGCTGCTGATTCTGCTTAGTCACATTTATCTAACTACTTCCATATAAACGGCGCATTCTATGGCTGGGAACTGCCTTTGTGCTGCTCCATTTAATGTCGTGATGGCATTGGCTTTACCACGGCGCTGTCTACCTCTATCTCTGAGTGCATTGCAGCGATCGCGCACACATGCACACACATGACCGTGCGCGCTAGCTTTGTGTGACTGCAACTTCCCGTATTCGTGCCGTTGGGCTGCGCACGCGATACCCTGCAGTGGCCGCGGCTGTCGACGGCGACTTCTGCTGCGTTCGGCAAACTGAGTTTGCGTGTGTGTGTGTGTGGCGTTGCATGCTTTGGCAGTACATGTTTAGGCGCAATATTCCTAATTTATATGTTCATGGGCACACATGAGTACTCGTGGCCGATTCGTAGAAATCGTAAAATTTCATCTGTGATACCTTCTGCGGCGCAGCAAGCTGTCTGCTGCTCCAACCCAGCGCTCGCTGTTCTTCCGCCTTGTCGTGTGAGTTGGTCGCTGCGCCGCGCTGCGATCGGTTCTGTAATCACATGCTTTGTGCGACGCAATTACTATTTAAGTACATGCAATTACCAGACGAATTAGTTGCAAATAAAAGCAAAAGGAGGTGCTGCTGCTGCTACTAAATGGCACGGCACAGCATGGCATGGTGTGGTACTCGGGCGACAGCGCCTGCAGCTTTGTGGCGGTGTAGGTGAAAAGCGATCTCACAGCGTTCACTGGCGTACTGTGGGGCGTGTCGGAAGCGCATTGGAATTTTCATTAACATTATGTAACATTAAGTGTCTAATCATTTTTTAATGCTTCCGTCAACACAAAGTTATATGAGATTATAATATCACCTGTTGTTGTGTTGAATACTAGTTTTAATAAGAATTTCCTTAAGGTCTTAAAACTCTTTTCGCTCTTGTTATTATTTCTTAATCTCGCTCACATTCCGAACGATTCTAAGAATTGCACTTAATTAAAATAAAAAGGAGTGAAGTGAGGTCACTGATACCGATGACAGTTGAAATTTTCAAACTAGAAATACCAAGTATAGCTGAAACTTTTCGAATTTTCAAAGCAAGCGATTTTCCAGTTAAAATGAGAAGGATTTCTCTTGTCTCACAAACATCACTGGAATGCTATTTTATCGAATATTTTCCATTTTCCAGTGCCACATGTTATAACGAACGTAATGTGCGACTTTTCCAGCAATTTTTTCGTTCCTCAGCATAAGCAACATGCTTTTAAATTGTCGTCGTATTTCGATGTAAAATATATTGGTTATATGGGTTATCTATGGGTTAACATTTTTATGAAAAGGGTACATTAAGTAGAAGGATCAGAAAAAATGAAAAAACTCAATACAATCTAACTTCAACCAATAATTTCTTTTAAACTGTTAGGTTAATGAAAAAAAAGTAAGAGATCATTTTGTAAAACATTCAATTTCCTATACAATCTACGAAAATGGATATTTTTCAAGTAGTAGACGCACAAATTGAATTTCTCCATATAATTGAAAGAAAACAAGAATAAAAAAAAAACCTTAGGAGAAAGGTCTCTCCGTTAAAATTAAGAGTTCATATTTGGGTTAGGTTTTTGAAGAAGCGTCTGAAAACCTATTCTTCCGTCTACCCAGTGCAAAAAAATAGTTCCCTTGACCCACACCCTAATGTATGTACTAATTCACCCTCAGTTTTGAGATATTGATCTGCTCTTCCCAAGAAATTGCTCGGTTGTCGAAACGGGCTATATCAGACCACTGTACATTACACCATACATATGTAGCTGTTGTACAAACTGATCGATGGAAATAGAGTTTGTTTCATATCCATGAGTTGAGAGAGCTTCTCATGTATTTAACGAAGCCGCCTATTATACTCAATATACATAAGTTTTTAAGGTGGCAAATCAAGTTTCATATTAAGATATCGGATGACTTAATTTCCTTTCAAGAGCTATTTTACTTAATAAAGCGATTAGACTTACAGCTTATATTAAAAGGTTTGACCACATTCTACATAACGTAATTATAGGGTTCTGTAAATATGCTAAATCTTTTGCTACGCTTTCGGATAAAGATTGTGGGAGAGTTTCGGACAATTTAGACATTTGCATGACCAGTATTTCTCTTAACATCTGGTATAGTTTATTCGATTACTGTCAAATGCTTCATGAATCGAAGACAGCTAATATTTTATTTGGATTCCTTTAAGTGGTATGACTGCTTGCTCTATCTTCAGGTGAATAATACATTCGAATAAGAGTGCTGGTCATCTAAAGAGCTAAGACGTGATAAGAACATTTAAGGGTGAGTCATCATCAATTTTAGAAATAATTGCTTAAGCCTAAAAAAAGGCAATTTTGGGAAATTAAAAAAATATGAATAATGCATACTTTTTTCTCTAGAAAAAATTAAACATTTGTCATATTGTATGCAATTTAAAACAAATGTCCTCAACTGTTGCAGTGATTTCGGCCTTCCCCTTGGATACAACATAAAAAGAATACCAACTAGAAGATATTGTCCATACAATGACAAACGGTAGATTTCAATTACACAAATTAATACAAATTCCGCTAGAAAAAGTTGAGTTTTGTTGGCCAAAATTCTAGTTTTGATCAGAACAAAGAAGATCATTGTATGGAAAACTATATAGAGAATATGCAGAAAAAATTGATAGTGAGTGATTTTGAGATAAAGAAATTTATAAACTGATGAGCAGTCTGAGCGAAGTTGTTACAATTTAGATGACTGTGTTTGGGACACAAGAAGGTAAGCTAACAGAAAATTTCGCGAAAAAATACAATCTTGTACAAGATAAAAATAAAAAAAAAAACTCAAAAACTGGGTTATGTACACTTTTCATATAAATTTTAAGTTATGTGAGAAAAGTTTGTGATATAGATATTTTCTAATTTTCTCTTATAGTACTCATACCTTGGCCGCATATCAATATAAGCCATTCTTAACCCATAAATTTGTTATTTTTTATTATTTTATCTTTCGTTTCCGCAAGGTTTCATTCGCTATAAATTTATTTCCTTTACTTATCATTTTCAAAGATTTTTATAAATTTATACTACCTTGAGCAAAAAATAGCAAGACTTTCTTCATAATTTTGAATCTCTTAATTATTTTCTTCAAAATCCATGCCGTTCCCCACAAAGTAATCTCCCTTGGCACCAATACATTTGTTTCAATGCTTTTTCCCTTCCCTAAAACAGGTTCAAATCAATTTCCGAAATAACCTTCAATATGCGCAGTTATTCTCGTTGAATGTCTTCTATTGACTCAAGATGGTTTCCCCGAAGAAGGTTTAGTCAGAAGTCACACGGAGCTAAATCAGGCGAATACGATGGTTTCGGCAAGATATTGGTTGAAAGTTTGGTGAAAAGCACACGAAGAATCAGTGCAGTTTGCGACGGTGCATTATCATGTTACAAAATCCTAGAGTCGGTCCATAAATAAATAGTATTCCTGGTTGACAGTTTGGCCGGTCGGAAGGATTTTCGCGTACACCACACTTCCATAAACGAAGAAAATTATTAACATTTCCTTGATTTTTGATCTGCTTTGATGTGGGTTTTGTGCTTCGGATCACCTTTACCACAATACTCGGCCGATTGATCTTCTGTTTCCGGATCGTAACTATAGATCCAAGACCCAGCGCCAGTAATAATACGTTTCTTCACATCCTTATAGTCCCAAAGATTTATTTCCCTGTTTTTCGAAGAAAAAAATTTATTGATTTTGGAATCAACCGTGCTTCCACTTTTCTTGGACCCAAATTGTATTTCAAACCGGTTCTCACTGTTGCTTCTCATATTCCAACGATACCAGTAAGACCTCTGACTGTTAGTCGTCGATTCTTCGATTCTCAAGCACCATTCCCTTTATTTTATTGACTTCTTAATTATCAGTTGATGTTAATGGGCGTTTTGAACGTGCTTCGTCCTTTACGCTTTTCCGATCCTTTTTGAATGAATTGTAGCAATCAGAAACATTTGCTCGCTATAAGCAAATATAATATTACCGAAGGCCTTTTCAACAATCTGTGTGTTTCGGCACCAGAAATTTGAACGTTTAATGTTACATTTTGTAAGAAATCTTAACAGAAAGATGTTCTACGATTTTAAAATTGTTGCATTCAGATTCCAAAGCTTTTGTATTGACATTTTTAGACAAAAACGGATTTTAAAGATATGGGATACTGAATATTAAATTTACACTTATTTTAAATCAGTGCTTTCATTTTAAATAGGTTCTGATATAAATTCAAAATTCCAGAAAGTGTTTATATAATTCTTTTAATAAATTAAAAATTAATATTTTTTTTTTTTTTTATTTTTCATAATGAATCGAATTTCAAATTTTCAAAGTGTGATCTTAAATAAAATAAGTTAAATACGGCTGCTCAAAAAGACAAAAAATTCTTAATTAAAAGTAGCATATATAATCTATATTGTAAATTCGAGAATTGGGAAAACCGCATAAGCGCATATCTGCAAACATACCTAAGTACACATCATATATGTATGTATGTATATACCCAATACATATATTATATGTTTATATATGCAAGTAAGAGACAATGCAATAAAGCATGTTGCACGTGTAGTTTGTAAAGTTCTTTGAACTTTCGTTGTAATGTTACATGTCAAACACAGAGGAGAACACACACACGCACACATATACATATATCTATACACAATTGTATCAAGCTAAAAATGTCAGCGTATAAGTGATGACAAACACAATGACACATACAATCGTGGAGCGTTGAAAAATGTACAAGCAACATAAAAATAGATCAACCAACCTGCGGAAGAGAAATCTCTAAATTGCCCATTAAGCTGAGCACTCTTAAATCAATAGCGAGCGAGCGCCAAAGAGTCTGCTCAGCAAATAGTACGAGTACGAACTCGACTTGGATCAAGGTGCTCAAACGCGCCCACTTTACCACCAAAACAGTGAGCATAAAAATGTTGACAATCGAGCAGATCAGTGGGCACTCGCTTAGCGCTTGAGTGAGGGGGATTGTATGTGTGTGTGCTGGCTGATAAGTTGGAGAGTCACAGTGATCTGCAGCTTTATTTGGCTGTGACAAAGCAGCTGATCGTGAAATATTTTGCTACTCACCGCAATGCTGAGAGTAAACAAAAACTATTTTTAGCTCTTGTTGTTGTTTTGTTGTAAGTTTGCTCCCGAGCGATGCAGCGCTACGTGAAACTCTGCACATTGAGAAAATATATGTATTCCGGGCGACTTTACAACCTACAACAAAGTTATGTTTGCTGCTGCCGCTCCATCAGCTGTTGTTGCAACACTTGCCGCTGCCGCTGCAGCTGCTGCAGTTGCTCCTCTCCAGCATGTTGGTGCGATCATAGCTGAGCGTGATGCGCTTGCCGGTTGCATTGAGTTGTGCGCGCTCGCCTCGCTGCTGTTGCATATTGGCCCGGACCGGCCCCCTTTTTCGTCGCGACCGCTGCAATTGTTGTACCACCATCAAGTGCCACAACATATTTACGACAAAGCATAGTCATGTGAATAGGAAAAAAATCAAAACATCGTAGAAATTTCTGTGGAGTTCATTCAACCTCGCCCCAGTGAACTTAGTTGAGGTTATTTTTACAACACCGCGCGCCGTGTGCCCCGCCATGGTCCTGCGGCGTGCAGAGTGGATTTCCAACTTTGCTGGCTGCGAAGTTGTTGCAGCAGCCAGTCGACTATGGCCTGTGGCATGCCAGTCATCAATCCACCAAGCAGGCCAGGCCGCCAGCCAGTCAGTCAGCCGGTTCACATGGCAGCCAGTCATGCAGCAGCTTTTTGCTGTGGCAGATTGGCAACTCGGCTCGGCTCGGTCGGCTGGATGATTGCTTGGTTGTTCGGCGCGGCTTATGCGCTTGTATGCGTTCGTTGGTTGGCTGGTTGCTTGAATGTGGTGGGCAGCATGTTGTATGTTTGCATATATGTAGGTGTATATGTGCGCGTGTTGCATGCAACGCATTGTACCTGGCGCATATTCGTACATTTTTCTTTGCTTTTCTTGCATTTTCCGGTTGTTGTTATTATTGTTGTCACATGTTGTTTGTGTGCTGCTGTTGGATTGTTGGCCTGTTTTATTTTTCTTTGTTATTGTTATTGTATTTTTATTGTTTTTTTCGTGTTTCTGTTTCGTGTTCGTGTTTGTTGTGCCTGGCGACTTTCTCGACCGGTTGCGTGGCTCTTTGTTGCTCCTGCTTTGTTGACAACAACAGAAAAACAACAATAGCAACAACACTGCCGCTAAAAATGATTTTTCTTTGCTTTGCTCTTCGCTTTCGCATTTGTTCGCATTCAAACTTTATGCAGCGCGTCGCACTACTGCCGCACTCTTCTCGCCCAGCAGTCAGCTGTCTTCTGTGCATACATATGTATGTTAATCTGTATATATGTAAGTATGTATGCGTTGATTTTTTTTGTTTTTTTTTGTAATTTCTCATTTGTTGCATTTGCCTTTGCCTTCGTGGTGGTGGCAGCACTGGCGGTGGCGCATCTCAAAATTGCGACGGGGTGGTAATTGTAGCTGCCTATTAACATATCTTCACATTCATGCACATACACATATGCGCATATGTATATGCCTGATTACATTTAGTTTTTGTTGCGCTTATTTTTCTTCCTCGTTGGCGAAATCGGTCAGAAGCTCACAAATATATTTCAGTGTTGTTGTTCTTTTCTGTTATCCGACTTTCTATGAAAATATTGTTGTTTTTGTATTTTATATCTGTATATATTAAAACATTTTCTTGTACTTGCACAGCCCATAAATCGTTTTTATAATAAAAAAAAAATAAAAACTTGCACCCTTTTCTTATGTACATATGTCACTCAGCCGCCGTGGAGTCCTGCTAATGAATATTCGTACAAAATAGATAACAGTGTTGGTAAGCCACAAGAGTATAGCATTATGTGAATTTAAAAAGGAGGTATATTTGAGCTTTATACTTTCATTTACGGAATATATTTAATTAATTTGTGAAATCTCTAAAATAAAAAGGGGGCTTAACAATCTCTTTTAAGCGTCGCGCGCTTAAATAGAGAGACATCAGAAGAATGTACTGTAGTCGCAAATAGAAAAATTTTTTTCTGCAAGTATACAGAAATAGTTTTTCAGAAATGTTCCCTTCTTTAGAAATACGTACTTAAGATATCCACTACCATATTTTTACTGACTGCCTGCAGTCCAACATGATAACCTCACGTGGGCTCGTACAGACTGATAATGAACTGGAGCTTTTCCTCTCGGATTTTATTTCTCTACAAGGTCCCTAAAAAGGTCTGCATCAGCCAACAAAATGGTCTTAATCAGTCAGTATCCTCACAGTAAATACAAACGTGCTCATTGAAGATTCACGTGAATGTGTGCGGCGAAGTTCTTGGCAATCGTTAGAAACTTTAATGGACAACAACACTTCGGCTGCATCGCAGCTATAAAACCCTTCACAAGTCCATTTTTTATAGCAACCATCTTTATACACCTTCACTTTTAGTCGAATTAAGATCACTTAAATATCTATTATGAAATTTTTTATACCCTGAACAGGGTATATTAACTTTGTCATGAAGTTTGTAATACCCAGAAGGAAGCGTCGGAGGCCCTATAAAGTACATATATAAATGATCAGTATGTCGAGCTGAGTCGATCTAGCCACGTCCGTCTGTCTGTTTGTATATACATATATACGAACTAGTCCCTCAGTTTTCAAAATATCGTTTTGAAATTTTGCAAACGTCATTTTCTCTTGAAGAAGCTGCTCATTTGTCGGATCGGCCGGTAACGGACTGCTATAACATATAGCTGCCATACAAACTGAACGATCCGAATCAAATGCTTGTATGGAAAACTTTCACACTTGACAAGATATATTCATGAAATTTGTTATAGATTATTTTCTAAGACAACAATGTAATTTCCGAAGAAATTGTTCAGATTGGATTACTAGAGCATATAGTTTCCATACAAACTGAATACATAGTTACTAAAAGAAATGCACCTGTGAAGGGTATTTAGCTTTGGTGCGACCGAAGTTAACATTTTTTCTTGTTTTTATTTTGATTGAACAGTTTGTTTGGAAGCTATGCAAGATATCGGCAGTTTCAAACAGAAACTACAAATGTTTAGCTAGGTGAGCAAACGAGGTGTGAAAATATTCAGATTGAGATCTTAAAAGCTGAGCGACAAGTTCACATATATGGTACATAGACAGGCAGACGGACAAACTGACATGGCTCGATCGACTCAGCTGGTCATGCCAAACATTTGTATATGCACCAGAACCACTTGTCAATGATAAAAGCTTGAAAATATTGGGTTATCTTGTCTATGCAATTCGGTGTCAGTATTCTCGCTTTCCATAATTAAAATAAGAGGATTTAAAAACATTGTAAAATAATACGTATGAACATATAAAGAATCATGAGTTGATAACCCATTAGATTATATCGCTTATTGAATAGTTTTATGACCAACTTGTACCCAAGGAGCAAAATCATAATGGTTTTCAATATCCGGATAACGGTCCAACAAAGCAGGTCAAATACAATATTTTCATGAATTTCAGGTAATTTTTGAAAAGTCGTCAAAAAAGGTAATTAATATTTTTGATATACATTTTTCTAATAATTATTTAATAACATTACAAAAATACAGAAAAAAAAATAAAACAAGGATTTCATTTGCTTGAGATATTCTAAAATTAATCGATATTTTGGCAGAAAATAGAAATAGTCATTGTCTGGACAACCGTAATTTAATGGTCCAATTTTGATAATTTTGTTTTTATACAAATTGACAAATATTAGGTCTACAACTTTGCTTCCGCCGTATTTTTTGTAAATTCAAGGCTTTAGTATATAAAAATGGTCTAAAAGTGTTTTCCCTTATTCCCTCAAAAAACAACACTTAACTAACACACGAAATGCTTCATAATCCATTTTTTTGTAAACTAACACAAGTTGCTTTACAAAAATTCTATATTTCTTAATACCTAATAGAAATCATATAGATGTAGTGGTAGAGTAATAGTATTATCTATGTATGTGTCAGCCTCAGCAAAGCGTGGATGGGTCCTTAGCCGCACTTTTCTTGGAATTAAAAAAGAAAAACAAAATTTCCCGCAAATGTCGAGAATTCGGCTCAAAAAGTGGCATTTTCAGTTGAGAATTAGTTTGAGATGCAAACAGATCTCTACAAATATTTTGTTGGGTTAACGCTGACACAAATATCCAAGATCGATATAAAACGATTTAATCGACCAGTGCTTGACCCTAGAGACATCTATTGGAAAACGGCGGAAGCAAAGTTGTAGACTAAGATAATATATAAGTATTATTATGCTGAAGTTTATTTTGGATATTATAGTTTAATATATTTTATAAATCTTCGGCAAAAGAAAAGGATGTGATGTGGTTGGCATGATTTTCCCGAATTTTAAACTTTCATCTTATATTTGTCAATTGTCAAGAAAATGGTGGCTCAAGTGTGGTGCCACATCATCATTAACTATTCGAAGAAAATTGATACGTCTTAATAGTAGATACTCTCATCGCAGAAAAAATATTTTTTCGTCTTTCTGAAAATTTGTGAATTAATTATTATTCCACAAAACTTAACCCTAGTCAATACTGAATCAGCCATTTGTTCCTGTTCTGATGTGAACCTTATCCCAGTGAGCACGATCTGCTGCGATCAGGCCCAATAGTAATCAGAAGGGCAAGGTCTGGGCTGTCAGGCGAATAAGGCAAAACCACCGCTGTTTTCGGAATACTTTTAAACGGATTTTGCAACGCGTGGCCGAGCATTGTTATAATAGAAAATTATAGTCTCCTGTTTAGTCGCACATTCCGGGCGTTTTTTCGGACACTTGCTACAATTTAATGAGTTGTTGTCGGTTGCCCCTGCATTAATCGTTTCACCCGGTTACAGCACGCTTTTCTGACATATTTGACACATTTATTATGAACATTTGGATATGTGAATGTACACAACTGGAGCATACCACCTTGTCGTAAAGCAGTGATTTTTAACTGTTAACTGACCTCTGAAGAATGCTTGCTAGGAATGAATTTAGCGGTAATAGCGAGGTTATCAATGTGATTAATGCCTATTTTGAAGATCTATCATATTACTAGGAAACACGTTGAATAATAAAATCGCATAACGAATTATTAAAACGAACTTACGAACTCTTCAGCCGACTTGGTAGTTTAGGCTATATTAATCGAAATCAAGCAATATAAAAAAAACTATTAACTTATATAAAGCAAAAAATCATAACAAACAGAAGCCTATCAGTTGCTTTGGCGCACGTTCTCCATTAATCGAATAATAAATTGCCGCTGTAGCTCATACAATGTGCATATATACTTACATACACATTCATATGTGGATGTGTTTGCAACAGTATCATCACATAATCGTTGCGCGCGGCCACAAAATGCAGATTTTCTACAACAACAAAAAAAAACACCTACATATGTACATATATAGATCAGTGCATTAAGTAAACACAACCACACATACTATGAGCGTGCTATGAGCGATGTGTTGTGTGTGTGCGCGTAGCGTCAATGGAGTCGCAGATGCAAATGCGTACATGAGATTGCAACGTTCGCAGATGAAATGCAGGCAGCCAAGCGCACACACGCATATTTGCATAGTTGCATGTATGCATGTGTGTGTGTGTGAGTGCCTGTAAGTGGTGGCGCGATCGGCTAGTGCGTACCGCTTATATGAGGCCATTGACCGTTTGACCGAGCTGCCTTCACACCACCAATGCAGCATGCCGCAACAACGGCGGAGGCCGCGGCCAGCGCTGCTGTTACGATTCATTTGCGCCGATCTTGCTGCAACCATATTTATTTCGGTTATGACAGGCAAGTGATTTGCGATTTGCCATTACTTACTGATTGACTTCTATTTCATTTCGCTTATTTATATACATATAAGTATTGTGCGGCACAACAGGATGCCAGCATGTAACCAGCGCGCAAAGCCAACCGCTCCAATTGCATTTGTGGGGAAAATTTTCATTGAGAAAAATGCGCAAACGTAACGACGATTGCGTACGTGGCGCAAAGCGGTAAAGCCGCACAAAAATTTCATGAATGTAAATAATAAGTTGAATAAGTTGCCGCAAAAATATTTGCATTATGATATAAATTGTGCGGTGAAAACTGCATTTGCATATAAGTGGCACACACACACACACACACACATCTACACTTACATAAAATTTCTAACAGTGCTGTATGCCACATAGACTACATTTCACAAGCGCGACTTGGCCGCGTGTTCTTGAAAGTTGCGGCGGTTGTTTACGCCACTCCACTCCACTCCAGTCCAGTCCGGTGCGCATCTAGCCG
This sequence comes from Bactrocera latifrons, assembly GCF_001853355.1. Lineage (NCBI taxonomy): Eukaryota > Metazoa > Arthropoda > Insecta > Diptera > Tephritidae > Bactrocera > Bactrocera latifrons. Next base: position 355,900 of record NW_017537601.1, read on the forward strand.
CCGATTTGCATTACAAATTCGTTTACGAATTTACTTTTGTTTTCGCATTCAAATGAGCTTCTTACGCGTACCGCTTACGGGTGTCACATGCGTGGCAACATGGTCCGCTGCTGTCCCTAAACAACGTATTTTGCAACAGTTGCATGCGCCGAGCGACTGATTGCCGGCCGACTCATGGGGCGCTATTTTCGTTGATACGAGCACTTTCGGGCGCGGAAATTGCATTTGTATGCAATGCAGCTGGGTGCGTGTGTGTGTTACGGTCTACGTGCACTTTTGGATGGGCGATCACGTTGTCAAAAGTGGAGTAAAAGTCCATGGCCAAGCGCTGGCCGTTGAACTTTTCGCTAAGCTGTGTGCGGCTAATATTCACATGGGCAAAGGGAATGCATAGTTTCCATTACCCATTTGCATTTGCAACAACTGCGACCGCTTGTGTATTAGTGTAAGTGTGTATATATGAGCATACATTTGTGCTGCTTGTTGACAAGTGAAAATTAATTGCGTTTGATGGAATGGTGGAGTACATTAGCGGCCGCTTTGGTAGCGGATCAATAAATGAACCACCTATAACTATATTCGGGTTGTAAATGAATATTAACTGATATATTATCTTTATAACTTAAACACAGTCAAGGGCGAAGAAAAATATGATAGATTTTCATATAATTATTAAGAAATCTGAAAAAATAAAATGGAATCGTTTCACTCAATATTTATGCATACAAATAGAAATTTAGTATACTTATGATTCATATGTGATCCGTGATTATTTTCAAAGACGCTTTGTCAAGATTTTCGTGAAAGATCCTAGCACCGCCAGTCAATACATTTCTTTAATTCCGTAAACGCTCTGAGCTCATTCGTTCAAAGTACTTGAAAGTTGCAAATAAAACAAATGTAATACACCAATGACAACGATTTTTCCAGCCCTCGAATCACTTTTTATAAGCACTTTTTGGGATGGCCAAACTTCAACTTCTTCAGTGAATTCTGTTTTATCTCTTCGAAAGACTGAAAACGGACTCCACGAGCCGGTAGTTCCAGTTTGTGGCACAAGAGAACATCACACGAAGCCAAATCTGGTGAATACGGTGGTGATCGATGGTATTCATTGCGTTTTTGGCTTTAAATTCGGTCATAATCGTACTCTTTTTGACAAATAAAAAAAAATGTCAGCTTTATCGGAACAAGTCGAGCAAGAACGCACTTCAAACCAAAAATATCCATCAAACTCATTCGAAGGGACTTACGAGGAAGTGGTGCTCTTTTGCCATCTCCCTAACACTTGCCTGATCAATTTCAAGCACCATATCCTACACTTTTTTAATATTTTCGTCGTCCGGAATGAACCACCTTACACCTCAAGTCCTCAAGAGATTCAAACGAAGGGTCAATCGGGTCTAACAAGCCATCGCAGCCGATTGGAAGTTGCACCACGACAATGCACCTCGGCTTTCCGACGTTTCCTAGCCAAAGTTTGTTCTAGCTCAATGGCTCATATGTAAACAAGTAAAATTGCCGCATTTTGGATGAAGAGCCACCTGAACAGATTCAAGAGCCGTCATTCCATCCAGAAAAAAAGAACGGTTTGGTGTGGTTTGTAGGCTGATGGAATCATCGATCGGTTTCTTCAAAAAATGATCACGGTCAGAACATCAATGGCGCCATGATAACCGACTATTTGATGCCTGAAATTGATATTGTTGACATTTGGATTCAACAAGACGGCACCACTTCTCACACATCACATCTATCAATGGATTTATTGAGAGAAAACTTCGATGCAGATAATTTCATGTTTTAGACGCCCACTTCGATTATGGCCTTGGAGTAAAATATCACTCGTGTAATTCGCCAGTCGAAATAATCGAACGAGCCATCGAAAATTAGGCTCAACGGATAATCTGAAACGTAGCCATGACCGACATTTGAAATTGAATTTTATTCTTCATAAAATAAATGCCAAAGATGCTTTCGTATGATAATAAACATTCCCCCTTTACTTTACAGTTTCTGTGTTTTTATACTCTCGCAACAAAGTTGCTATGGTGAGTGTTATAGTTTTGTTCACATAACGGTTGTTTGTAAGTCCTAAAACTAAAAAAGTCAGATATAGGGTTATATATACCAAAGTGATCAGGGTGACGAGTAGAGTTTAAATCCGGATGTCTGTCTGTCCGTCCGTCCGTCCGTGCAAGCTGTAACTTGAGTAAAAATTGAGATATCATCATGAAACTTGGTACACGTATTTCTTGGCTCCATTAGAAGGTTAAGTTCGAAGATGGGCAAAATCGGCCCACAAAATGGCGAAACCTATAAAGTGTCATAACTAAGCCACAAATAAAGATATTAAAGTGAAATTTGGCACAAAGGATCACACTAGGTAGGGGCATATTTGGATGCAATTTCTTTGGAAAAGTGGGCGTGGCCCCGCCCTCTACTAAGATTTTTCTACATATCTCGGAAACTACTATAGCTATGTCAACCAAACTGTGTACAGTCATTTCTTTTAGGCATTTTCATATACAGTTCAAAAATGGAAGAAATCGGATAATAACCACGCCCACCTCCCAAACAAAGGTTATGTTGAAAATCACTAAAAGTGCGTTAACCGACTAACAAAAAACCTCAGAAACACTAAATTTTACGGAAGAAATGGCAGAAGGAAGCTGCACCCAGACTTTTTTAAAAATTGAAAACGGGCGTGGACCAAAAACCATATCTCAGGAAGTACTCAACCGATTTCAATGAAATTCGGTATATAATATTTTCTTAACACCTTGATGACGTGTACGCTATTTTGAAATCCATCTGATGCCTTCTCTGTATAATATATACATTAGAAACCAATGATGATAGCGGAATAAAACTTTACACAAATACGGTATTTGAGCTGRRGTATCCCTTGTGGAAAAATTGTCGTGATCGGACTATAACTTTTCAAGGTCCCTGATATCGAACACGAAGAACTCAGTGCCTAATCTAACCTAACCTAATTTTTCACCGAAAATATCGGTAAATCTCTCAGATATTTTCATGTAATTCAGAGGGCATAATTTTTATACTCTCGCAATAAAGTTGCTAATAGCGGTATATATCGGCAGATATATGGTTACATAGACCAAAATGCTCAGGATGACGAGTAGAGTTGAGTCCGGATGTCTGTCTATCCGTCCGTGCAAGCTGTAACTTAAGTAAAAATTGAGATATCTTGATGAAACTTGCCATGCGAGAGTATAAAATGTTCGGAGACACCCGAACTTAGCCCTCCCTTACCTGTTTTTCTTCAAAAAAAAAAAAAAAAAATAGGGAGCCTCGAAATGGATCACCCTTTATTATAGTATTTACACGTTTTGAGTTCTTCCGAAGTGGTCCCATCTTTCATACAGTTTAAAATAATGATTTATTTAGTAGATTATAAGAACTTATTTTGTTTCGTGTAAATTCTACGAATTCCAGTGACTTTGGAAAAGCGCAAAGGCAAAAAAATTTAAAGTAGCACACGCAATAAAAGACAAGCAGTGAACGCACTATGGATATAAACAAAAATGTGTGTTAATGTGTGTGCAGAAGCATACCTGTCTGCCGAAGAAGTTGCAGCAGCAAATTTAATTAACCCATTATTGCTAACCGACAAAGATCAAAACTGTGGCAGACACAACCGAAACATAAACATAGCAACAAATAAGCAAATAAACGTGCACTAATACACATATACATAAGGTAAATATATAAAAGTATGAGTTGGTGTGTGCGACACGAAAAGACAAGTGGGCCCACAAGAATAGAACGAGCCAAGAAATGGGAATGGCGCACCCAGCTGTGTTAAGCAACAATAACAAGAACAAAAAAATATAAAGGCAGCAACAATAACAAAATATATAAAAATGCAGGCAGAAGCAGCAAAATGGGCACAATCAGCAAGAAGAAGCAGCAGCAGCAGTGGCATAACTGAAAGAACAAGCACAAGAAGATGGCAGAGACTGGACAACGGCGAACCCACACACTAAGGTGGCAATTTCACAACATTGTTGGCTTGATGGCCGGTGCTAAGGCATCTGCCGAAGCTTTTTGGGAGGGAAGGAGCGGGTGGGCATGCGTGTGTGCGTTAAGACTAAGGTGGTCATGTTACGTGTAACTTTCATTAATCGTGCCACGCACGCATTTGCAATACACTCAGATCGCCGGCGGGCAACAAGCGGTTGGTCAGGTGCACGAGGCAGGGCGTACGGGCATGGCGACCCAAATTGCTATGTGGCATTTATAGGCGCTTTAATTGTTTATTCTTGTTGTTGTCGCTGTTAAGTATTCAATGATGTGTGTGTGATTTAATTTCAAGTTTTGTAAATGCTATTTTTCAGCGTTTTTGCTTTGCTTTCGCTCAAATATGCATATGTACATATGTGTGTCTTTGTTTGTGTCTGTGTGTGTGCGCCCTTTGGAAGCACAACACGCATGCGGGCTTTTGCATTAACTCAGCGCTGCAGCAGCAGCAGCGCTTCCAACTAAAAACAATTAAAATGCACTTAAAGCGTCGCGCTGCCAACAGAAGGGCTTCGAAAAATGCAACAACAAAAACAACACAACAAACTGGAATGCATTTTGTATGTATACAAAAAAATGTGTATGTGTGTGTGTGTGTATGTGTGCATTAAAAGTGCGTTGGTCACGAATACTCAAAATTTTAAGCTCGAAAAATGATAACAAAAAGCAACAACAATTGCACGAAGAATGCCGTAGAAAGCCAATAAGGCAATATTCTTATTCTGCTTGAGGTGAGATCAGTGTAAAGTAAAATTTTTTATTACATATAAGCCCGCAAACTTTTATGTACTTCAATTTATTTTTATTGTTGTTGTATATTTTTATTTATTTATTTATTTATTTTTTATTTTTTGGGTTTTGTGTGTTTCTTGTAGTATATTTTATACCTTGAACAGCGTATATTACATTTGCCCCGAAGTTTGTAACACATGGTAGGAAACGTCGGAGACCGTATAAAACATAACGGGGTTTACAAAAATTACGGTTGCGATATTAATGAAATTCTTTCTTTCTGTTAAAGTACATTCGATGCCATTATGTATGGAACTCAATTTCTTTTGCATGTCCACCACGGGCACGCTTGCAGAAGTCAATACGCTAAAATCAATTTTCGACACATTCGATATTCATACGAAGTTCATTAATCGTCGCTGACTTGTTGCCATAGACTATAAACTTGACGTAGCCCCACAGGAAATAGTCTAACGACGTCAAATCGCACAACCGAGGCGGCCAATTGCGTGGACCATTTCATGAGATAAAACGTTCACCAAACCATGTTTTTTAATAAAACGATTGTGACATTCGCGGTGTGGCTTGTAGCGCCGTCCTGTTGGAACCACATACTGTCCAAGTCCATTTTCAAGTTGTTGCTCAGCCCAATTCAGGCACATACAACCATTCTGGTTGTCAAGCGGCTTCAGTGCTTGCGTAAATTTAGTCTTGCAAGGATGTAGGCCACGATCTTTTCGCAATATTCGGCAGAACGACGTTACAAAGATGCCCAACGCTTGAGAACGACGAGTGAGAGACTAAGTTTTTCCAATAAAGGTTGAATTGGTAATATAGCAATACGATTCTGACGACCATAAATTGGACTTAGCGCTCTTAAGGTTGAGGCCACTGACTCCGAATTGGATCGTATATCTTTCCTTGATGAAATGGCAAACCTCACTGAAGAGAAATATCGAAAGAGTGGGAAAAAGTTTGGCGTCGTTTGCTGTTCCTATCGGTCTACTTTTGTAGCGTCGTTTTCAAAAAAACCCTTTATATACTGCATATGTGATGAGCGTAACCGACCAGTTGATTTTGTCATATCCGTCCAACCGTCTGTCGGCATATATGAGGGAGCATTCGACTATCTGATCTGGGATCGGGTAAYTCAACGATTAGAGGAACTGAACTGTCCAGAAATTACTCTGTGGAGGAGTTATTTTTCGGACAGAAAGGCCTCTATCGTTGGGATGAATGGGAGCGTTGAGACCAGTGTGACTCGCGGCTGTCCACAGGGATCCATCTGCGGTCCATATATATGGAACC